>NC_140232.1:21733921-22063921 GCF_951802725.1 Rutilus rutilus | reverse complement strand
CCTAGAGGGAACATTGCTGGCAGTTATCATTGGATTTTGTTGATTTAAATGTTTAGTTTGATGCGCAGTAGATGTAGTTATCCTATCGGATTTGTTTTACTTCAGGATCATTCATGAAGATGGTTACTCAGATGAGGAGTGCAAGCAGTATAAAGCCGTGGTTTACAGCAACACTATCCAGTCCATCATTGCCATTATCAGGGCCATGGGCCGTTTAAAGATCGACTTTAAAGCTTCGTGTCACATATTCTGTTGAATAATGAAATCAATGATGCTTGTCAGCTCAAAAATATAAAAGTATAATAAAATAAAAGTATGTGTGCAGGTCTCAGAACAGGTGCATTTTTAAATGTGTCCCAGCTACTGATTACAGTACATACTGTACATTTTACGTAGATCCTGCATTTGGGAGTATTAAGAATCTAAAGAGAAATGTGGGGATTTTAAAATGTCCTTCTAAATGCTCTTTAAACCATCCTGACATATTGTTTTGTAAGTGGTTTCACTCAAAAATGCTCGCTATGGTTTGTCTCTTGTCCAGCTATCTGAATGACCTGGATAGGATATCCCAGCCCACCTACATGCCCACTCAACAAGATGTGCTGAGAACTCGGGTCAAGACCACTGGCATTGTAGAAACACACTTCACCTTCAAAGAGCTCTACTTCAAGTAAGTGTCATCTCTTTCTTTTTCTTTCTTTCTCTCTCTCTATCTCTCTCTCTCTCTCTGTCTGTCTCTCTCTCTCTGTCTCTTGTCTCTTCTCTCTCTCTCTCTCTCTCTCTCTCTCTCTCTCTCTCTCTGTCTCTTGTCTCTTCTCTCTCTCTCTCTCTCTCTCTCTCTCTCTCTCTCTCTCTCTCTCTCTCTCTGTCTCTGTCTCATGGCCTGATCACAGTGTTTACTGCTTGTATCCAAACAGGATGTTTGATGTTGGTGGTCAGCGTTCAGAGCGGAAGAAATGGATTCATTGTTTTGAAGGCGTCACTGCCATTATCTTCTGTGTGGCGCTCAGCGACTATGACCTGGTCCTAGCTGAAGATGAAGAGATGGTGAGTTTCCTTCCCACGGCGATCCCACAGCTAAATCAGAATGGCACACTAGTCTGTTAGCAAGATCACATGACCAATTCAAAGACACATTTGATATGACGGATTAATGCAAATATGGTAAAAGATGATAATCAGTGAGAAAAGCTACTAGCAGAGCTCAGTATTTTGTTTATTTCTCCATAGCCACCACAGGGGATGTTCCGTTTGTCCTGGTTGTGTTAAAGTGATTTTCTCATAGCTCATGGAAAACCCACATAGTTTCCTCACGAGACCCAATTTCTTAAAATACACAATTTTTCCATAAAAGGATGATTTTAGGTTGCATATTGACTTTCAGCGGAACTAAATGCACATTATAGAATTAAATAACCCTTAATTCCGTCACGGCACTGAGCATTTTTTTTAATGCAAATCTCAAATGTCCGATCAATTGTGAACAGATAAATGAGTTTCTGAGCAATATGTTGATCTTGATGTGTCCACAGAACCGAATGCATGAAAGCATGAAGCTTTTTGACAGCATCTGCAACAACAAGTGGTTCACAGACACATCCATCATCCTCTTCCTCAATAAGAAGGATCTGTTTGAGGAGAAGATCAAGAGAAGTCCACTCACGATATGCTACCCAGAATACTCTGGTGAGATTAAATAAAATATTGAAATATTGTACTAGTTATTATATGTAAAAGTTATTAAGTAGCTTAAATAACATTACATGTAAACTCACAGCTAAATGTATATGCGGTGAAGGATGATGCCACTAATAGGACAGTATATTCAACAATAGTTGTATTACTAACTTGAACCATCTGTTTTAGATGGTCCTGAAAAACTATTTAAATCACGTCTAAAATGAAATCAAACTTCAGATAATCAGTAAATCATATATTTACTCAAGCATCATTATATTGGTAGAGCCTTTAGGGCAAACTGCAGAGTGGATGAAGTATTGCTTGTTTATAAAAAGTTATATAAATGAAGAA
Source organism: Rutilus rutilus (assembly GCF_951802725.1). Taxonomy (NCBI): domain Eukaryota; kingdom Metazoa; phylum Chordata; class Actinopteri; order Cypriniformes; family Leuciscidae; genus Rutilus; species Rutilus rutilus. The sequence continues at coordinate 22,061,890 of NC_140232.1, read as the reverse complement.
GGGACTACATGAGGTTAAGTTTGAACAGCCTATCAGATGAGGGGAAGCACTGTGGAAAAAAAACTCTGTTTCGTGTCTGCTAGTTATCATCCTTCAGGGCCGGGTGAAAGTTGAGTCTTGCCGGTTTGGAGAGGTTTTAGTGCTTCTCTCTGTCTTTATTTTTAAAACACAGTACATTTATAGTTGTTGGTTTGTCCTCAGTGTATTCTATTGAAATCAGTCATGGATGAATTGTGGCACAATATATTTGGCCCATTATAAAAAAAACTTTGTTTTTATCAAAATGTTGAATCAGTCTTGTTTTTCATACTGGACTAAAAAGCTTTAATTTACTCCTTTGAGTATTTTTATATTGTGCCCCAACTAATCATCTTCTGCCTTGTTCATTGATGTGACATTCTCCATATTCCCACTTAAAAAGTTGTTGGAGTAACGTTAAGAAATCTTTCTATGTTTAATACATGTTAAAATGTAATTTTTCCCTGTGATGACAAAGCTGAATTTTCAGTATCATTACTTCAGTCTTCAGAGTCACATGATCCTTCAGCAATCGTTCTAATATGCTGACTTGGTGCTCATGAAAGATTTCTTATTAGTATCAATGTTGAAAACAGTCATGCTGCTTAATATTTAAACTGTGACACATTGGTTTCAGGATTCTGAATAGAAAGCCCAAAAGAGTAGCATTTATTTGAAATAGAAAACCTATGTAATGTTATAAATGTCTTTACTGTCGCTTTTGATCAGTTTAATGCGTCCTTCCTTGCTGAATACAAGTATTAATTTCTTTGCCAAAAAATGTAATTTGCCAGTGTTAATCACACAAATCTTAAACTCACATTTGTCTTGTGATGCTCAGGAACGGATGCATATGAGGAAGCAGCGGCCTACATCCAGTGCCAGTTTGAGGATCTGAACAAAAGAAAGGACACAAAGGAGATCTACACACACTTCACCTGTGCCACAGACACCAAGAACGTACAGTTTGTGTTTGATTCAGTCACTGATGTCATCATCAAGAATAACCTCATAGAGTGTGGCCTCTATTGAAGCATCATCTGTGTGCTAAGGTAAGTGCTTTGCACTTATTTTTGCCTAAATTTAGTACCATACATTTGGAAATACCACAGACCCCTGGTTACCTTAAAAGAAACATGAAATGTGTTTACCCGAAATGTTTAATATTAAGACTTTTTTTTAATTTACAGTTGTTGACGGAAGATTTCAGAGCTTCACTGGCTGGTTGTTCCTAGTTTTGTCCGTTTCCTCTGACAGCGGATGAGCGAGAGAGAGACTGCCACCCCGCTGCATGCACCCTTCACGCTAAATGCGGTACCTATGACCATGAACAGGATTTTTGAGACCCTTATTCCTTTTTTTTCATAATGACAGTCTGTGATGGTCATTATTTCTTTGCCACTTACTTTTAGTCTTCATTTTATTGCCAATTTTCCTCTATAGGTATTACATGACACCACTATGCATAGATCAAAATACACAATGGACGATATCATGTGACTATATGCCAACAAGATTTCAGTCTTGTGTCCTATTAATAACAGTGTATCAGTTCTTATGGGAAAGAAAGTTTTTCATAGTGATTATTTCACAAATTTATGAATTATTTAGGTCTGTCTTTAAGCCTTTTTTTGCAAACATAGCAGAATGATGATTGAAACGTTGTTATATTATTGTTGTAACTTTAGTAATTCACAGCCCAAACACACAGCAACAGGAAAACTTTTTCTTTTTTTTTTAACTAATTATTAGATATGAATCACTTTATATAACACACTATTTTTGTATTTCTTGAGAACCTGTAAAGGTGTGAACAAAATCTTTTCTCACAGATACATTTCTGAATGGTGCGAAATAACTCTGTTTGGTAAAGAGCACTTGGGAACAAATGCCATGAAAACAGAGCATGATGGCCGGATTTGCATTGGTGTCTTGGAGTACAGCCTTTTCTAAGACTTGTTTGATGTGCTTTTGTTTAATCCTGTGGATTTTAGTTTTTTTTTTTTTAAACAAACTGACACAATGTGATCTGGTTTGTAATACGTGTTTAATTTGAAAAGGGTTTCCACTGATTTAAGACTAATGTCTATAACATCTTGAACATGCCAAATAGCCAGAGTCACTATAATATTTGCAAGACAGCCATTATCCATATATTCCAATACTGGTACATTGATGTACTCAATGAATTAGTCTGAATTCATTCAACAATCTGTGGTTTCCTTTTTATATCACTGTGCTTTATTTGAACTATTTTAAACATAAAAAGTGCAAATGAACAACTAACGGTAATGACAGCACTGAATCACTAATATGCTATAAACTTGGTTTGTTTAGTTTCTGAACGCATTGGGTATTATTTAAAAAAGTTTTTGCTTAACGATTGTTAACGGTCAGTACCATGCCACCAATTGCTGCAGTTTTGAGAAAATACATATGCAAACCTTTGTTTAAGGAAACCTATATACATAATCATGATCAGAAATGTACAATAACAACCATCAGTTGAAAATAATCTATTTTTTGAAACAATGGATCAAAGAATATTTGATCATTTTAGTCTTCAAACGGCGAAGACAAATATACAGATTTTTTTTACACTAAGAATCATACCTAAATGTATTTTACCATTTGTCTTATTTTAATGAGACCGTGTATCTGATTTAATATTGTGCAATTGCCAATGTTGGCTCTTTTATTTCCTACTATTCCAGTTGTTTTTCTGATTGTGCCTGTGGCTCTGAATGTGTATTTATGTGTAGTGTCACGATTGTTGGATATCTTTACTAATTTTAGCTGTCTTTTTTTAATATATAATGCTCTTAGCAAAAAGAGTGTTTTGTATTGTGGTTCATTCAAAATTAGATCTAACATAGAGTTTGAAAATCCCAATTAATACAACGTAAGGGGGCTCTTTCGTGAAAGTAAGCAATTACTATGGTGCTAATAGCCAGACAATTGGAGCACATAGTAATCCGACACCAGCAACCAGTGGAATTGATGCAAGTCTTTATTTCATGTGCCTACATTTACATTCCAGAACATCTCCACAAATTCAGACCTCAGGTCTAAAACAAAGCAACAGGCCATTCTAGAATTTTCACTTGTTACTGTAATACTGTTTCATAAATATATATATTTATGTCTCCATATATATTTTATATAGACTCTTCTTGAAACAGAATTTTTGTTTGCCTACTCTTATTTACAAAACATACTGCCCTACTATGTTTGGGGCTGAAAAACAAAAATCATCTTTCACATATTGTGTTAGCTGGTTAAATTCAAACAATCAGGTCTTGATGGTATGCACATTTTTCCTCTCTCAAAGGAGACCAGACACTGCTCAGCACTGTACGTGTTTCTAATTGTTATCATGGGATCTGATGTCCCACTATAATGTCTTTATTACAGCAACATTTTAATTGCATTAAATTTACTTTTCTTTTTCTGGAAATGAATGAAAAAAAAAAAAAAACATCTAACAGTCAAACCTCTATAGGTTTAACATTAAAACACTGTGAGAGGAGGCTTCTCTACAAGCATCATTAACTCATAGCATCAAAAGTCCCCTTTCTTTGGTAATCCTTCTCTTGTTGACTCTATTAGCAGTTTGAACTGTTAGGAAATGTTTTTAGAATCCCTTTGGAGAGCAGAGGCCGTTAGTCTAATCTGGATCTAGTCTCTGAGGTTTGGTTGGGATGTTGAGGTTGTTCTTTGCCCGGGGATCCGCTGACCACACTCGACTGCTTGCTGTAGAGTTCACCTTCATGCCACCTGTGGATGTTCTTTTGTTACCGTGGCAACTTCATCAGAGTTGATCCAATCATTCAGGTGGGGATGGGGCAGAAAGATCTGGAAAATAACATATAATCACTTAAATCGCTAAAAAAATAGTTCATCACTTCCAAACAATTCCAAAAGTCAGAATTGCTTGATAAAAAGTCACAGTTCGGAGGGAAAAAAAGGTCAGAATTCCAGATATAAAGATATAGACTTTATAACCCTCAATTGTTACTTTATATAACACAATTCGGAGAATTGTGAGATAAAAAGTAGCAATTACCTTTTTAAATTTTTTTTTTTTTTTTTAGTTGCGGAAACAAGCTTCCATATAAAGGTAATTATTTTATTAAGAGAAAAAAAAGCTAATTCTCATTTAAATGATTTTACAGAACTTTCTGAAGTTATAACACGCTGTTTCTCAATTCCAAGAACGCAGAGAACGGACTTGTGTTCTCGTGGAGACCGGTCTTGACAAGCTTCCTTGGAAGAACGAACCGGCCGCAATGACTTCTGGGACACCAGGCGAGTACTAGCTCAAGTCTGCATTCGATGCATCCTCGGTATCAAGAACACATCCGGGTTCTTTCATGCGTCCTCTGTACTTGCGTTCTTGAGAATTGGGTCTGAACTTCGACGGTTAATGATGACGTAACACAAGGACGCAAGATCGCTGAAGAACGCATATTGAGAAACACCAGAGACACCCACTGTCTACACTGGAAGCGTGGAAACTTTACGTCATCCAAGCATGTTTGCTACCACGCACCAGGTCGATGAATTCAGCAATAATAAAATGAAGAGTAACTATGCATCAAAGTTTATTTCCAAATCGCTTGATACAAAATTACTTGTATGACTGTTACTATTATTACATGGTTGTAGCCTACTTTTTAATTCATATACAAAATATTAGAAACAAAAGCTGGTTTAATTTAATAGACCAGAGACCAAAAACTTCACAAGCTGGGTTTAGAGACAAGTCACATAAAATCAATATTTGTGCATAAAATCAAGTAGCTGGAGTAGCTCTGAATAGAATAGAAATGGGGGAATCCGTCAACTGAAGTCAGAAATTTACGTTTAACGTTCCGCTCATGTCCAGTGTAAACAGGGCGTAAGAATCTGCTTTATTTTTTTCAGGGAACATACCTTTGAAAAAGTCGATAGTGTTTAGAACAGACCACAGTCCTTAAGGTTTTCTTTGATGATAATGTCTGTCACGGCGTTAAACACGATCTCGACGTTCTTTGTGTCCGTGGCACAGGTCAGGTGTGCGTAGATCTCCTTCACTCCCTTCTTCATGTTCAGATCCTGAAATTGATTCTTGATATAGTCGCTGGCATCTTCAAATGTATTTGGACCTGGAAAATTAAGATGTTCATCAATTATCATAGTCGCCCATGTCCAATACCAATTGCAATAGAGTAGGCTAAAACAATGCAGACATACAGACTTTTAAAAGAGTTAGTTCATTGAAAAATGGAAATTAATTTACTCACTTTTATGCTGATCCAAACCTGTATGACCTTCTATCTTCCGCTGAGGAATACCCTGACAAATCTTTTCAATAGAGTGAAAGTGAACGACTGTCAAGCTTCAAAAAGGATGCAAAAGCACCATAAAAGGTCTATACCAGCCATTAGAAGCCATACTAGGAAAAGACCGAAAGTCATTATTCACTAATAGTCAGTTAACTGTTGTGATTGGTTCAAGTCAATTAGTTCACTGAAAAGGTGTGACTCAATAGAATGATTAATTTGTCAATCAGACATTGTCTCTCTGAATTTGCCGAGGAGAGCTTGGTCAAATCGATTATAACAACTTAAATGTTAGTCTGTTCTTCACACAAAGCTTTCAAATGGCTTCAGAAGACCTCATTTATTATACTTTCATGGTACTTTGACTTTTTTGTCATTCTGAAGCTAGACAGTCACAGTCCTTGTTCGCCAGGATGATTTTATGTTCTACAGAAGAAAGTCATACAGGTTTGGAATGATAGGAGTGTGAGTTAACAGTCCTGGGCAAAGTACTGCTTTAAGGTGTTGTTTATTTATATAGAGACCTCGCTCACCATCATAGTCAGGGAAACAGATGCTCAGGTGGACTTTCTTGATCTTCTCCTGGAAGAGATCTTTCTTGTTGAGGAAAAGCACAATGGAAGTTGTGGCGAAGAACCTGTGGTTGCAGATACTGTTGAAGAGATGGAGACTCTCGTGCATGCGGTTCTGGAAAACATGAGGTATAAAATAATGTAAGTTGAGAAGTAATCCTAGCGCCTCAGACATCAGTATCAAACCATTAAATTGAGCTCTATGATATTTATAATGTGAATGATCTTGATTTTTTTTGCTGAATAAAGGATCTCTAAGGTCTGTTCCTCATTCTTAAAAACAATGGTTTTTCACAGCAATACCATAGAAGAACCATTTAGGGTTCCTAAAGAAACTTTAATTAACAGTCAACAGACACAAGAACATTTTAATAATCAAAAGAATCTTTTTCCACTAAAAAGAACATTTTGTGCAATGAAAAGGTTCCAGGGGCAGTAAAGGTTCTTCATGGAACCACAGATGCCAATAAAGAACCTTTGTTTTTAAGTGTGTTGGCTAAGCACTTACCACTTCATCATCTTCTACCAGCACCATGTCGTAAGCACTCAGGGCTCCACAGAAGATGATGCAAGTCACACCTTCGAAACAATGAATCCACTTCTTCCTCTCAGACCTCTGGCCACCCACATCAAACATCCTGCGGCCCAGAGGAACATGAAAAGGTTTCATTCAAAGCTTTGGTTAATTTTTCTTTGCTGAGATCTACCTAAAATATTCCTTTTACATGGATAGTCCTATTACATTTTTGGTCTTGAGTATCATTACATTACCATTTTTGTGGCTCTCAATTTTAACAGACCATGCACAAAAGTTGCTTCAATCACTTCAGGCAAGTAAGACACACCTGAAGTGGAGCTCTTTGCAGCCGAAATTTTCCTCAATGATACCAGTAGTCTTGACTCGAGATCTCAGCACATCCTGCTCAGTAGGGAGGTAGTCGGGTTTGCAGATTCTGTCCATTTCGGCCAAGTAGCTATGAAAGATAAGTCAGCAATTTATTTGAAGACACCTGAATTATACATCTGCTAAAGTACTGAAAAATCTCCAAAGCATAGCAACTCTGTACTGTGAAAAACGGATGGTCTAACCACATCCTCAGGTGCAACTGAACTTTATAGGTATTGCTGTCCCTGCTGAGTGTTGTACTTACTATCCAGCGGAGTCATTTAGCTGGTACTCAGCAGCTCTTTCAAAAGCAGCCTGCACGCCTGAATCCTTCCATAGCCTCTTGATGACGTCTGCCAACTCTGGAGGCATGCTGCCCTCCTCAATGGAGTCAGACAGGTTCTGGAGCTTCTGACTGTCTTCCTGCATGGGACAGTAAAACGGGCACCGTTAGGCACCATAATGGTCAGTCATCAATTGGTTTGCTTATTTAATATGTCGTAATGAAATGAAAGTAGCGCCAGATTTTCACTGGAAGGTCCAGGTTTGAAATTTTGATTAAACATTACGAGGTCAAATAAATAGAAAATTAGGTCATTTTAAAAAATGAAATATGCACAGATAAATTGTTCACAATAGGATCTAAACATGCATTTTGAAAATGGATAGGGTGAATTTTCATTGCATGCCGACTTTTACAGTGGGTTTCAGTGTGTGAATTTTGTCAATATGTGAATGTCCACAAACTAATCATTGGTGTGGAGTTGTTTGGGCTGACCTGTCCAGATGGGGTCCCAAAGTTGATGTCCAGCATCTCCATGCCTCTGATGATGGCCAGAGCAGACTGCAGAATGTTGCCAAAAATAATAGATCGAAACTCTATTTGTTCTTCTTTTGTATAACCACCTTGATGGAGAATTCTTGGGGGGGAAAGAACAGTGTTTTTGATTAAGGATTTGTAGGTGAATTCATTTACATACACTGCAGCCAGACTCCACATTCACTACCACCTGGTGGTCACAGATTAGCATTACAAGGTGTTGAAAAATGAATGCAGGTGCTGGCATTTCCCAAATGCACACTAATTGGTAAGAAATAATTTAACTAGAATGCATGGATGAGATTTTAAATTCAGATGAAACATATATCTCGAATGTGCTTCCACAACCTGTAATGGGCTCTTCTGAGCATGTATTCTGTGTTGCATGCATTTATACTCACTTCATCTGTTTTACAATGGTGCTCTTCCCTGACTCACCAGCACCTACAAGACAGAGCGAGAAACATGTGTGAGCGTACATAAGAACAAATGAGGAGCCCCCAAATGCTCTTAAACTGAACATCAGATATATTTTCGACCAAATAATGTCCCTCTGTGACTTTTAGCTTAGTTAAAAGCTCTTTGGCCATATCATATTGATCTGAATATCACCTTGGTGTCTATATGGTGGTTACGACTCTAGTTTAGGTCTTACACACAATGCCTTTCTCTGAATTTAACTGTTTATTTTATATTTTAATAACAAGGTCAATGTTAAGCAGAGATAATCTGTCAGGAAAACTTATAGCTTGTCACTGATGTCCAGGTCAGAGGAAGGCTCTTTAACCTGCTTATAAAGTGACCCAATTGGATTTGTGTTAGGGAAAGCTTCTCAGAAGATCACTGACACTTTGATTAGTCTTGGAGCTTCGGTCAGTCGAGGGCGAGGGGGTGGGGCTCAACCGTCTCCCGTGGCAACCGTCACTCTTCTGTGCCCTTTACTTCCTGAGTTAACTGTAGCTGTGGTGATGTGTTAAGATAACTTGCGTCATCCCTGTTTCATCTCTGCCTGTACGACTGCTTAGTTTAGCAACTAGATTAGATTATATGGAAAACGGCTGTCTACTTCCTAACTGTCAGATATGAACACACATCACTACCATTATTAGCACACTCTTTGACTTTTATTGTGCAAGAGAAGTATTGTATTGAGAATGATTTCAAAACTAATTTTCAAAATTCACTACACGCAACATGTGTCTGTACTTAATTCAATTAGTTAATTGGTTATATTTACTTACTTCTAACTTTGTATTTTACCAATGTTATTATTATTTAAGAACAGCAGGTTACAAACTTCCTGTTCAGACAGGAAGTGGCTTGTCGAGCTGGAAGAAATCAGGTCAGTACTTAATTTATGCATTTAATGATTTGCTGAAATTGCAAATTGATTTAAAGCGTCCTGATGTAACAAACTTGGGAGCACTGAAACTGGCCTCCTCTGTTTTCCGTTCCCATTGGAAGATAAACTGAACCTGAGCTTAAGAGGATCGGGGCTTAAACCATCACGGTAATCGGATTCAGGTCTTATTGTCAATATGCCACAATTCACAGTGTCCCTCGGATTGTGATCTTTTAAGGCGACTTCACTTGCAGTGAAAATGTTGCTACAGGAAAGCTGGAATCGATCGTGCAAACATTTTTAAAAGCTAATTTCGAAAATCCTTAAAACGGAAAACATTAATAAATTAATTCGACCTTAAGATCATTCATGCTAAAAAATGAACTGAAAAAGAGCTGATGTGCATCACCTAATATACATGTAAAATGAAACAAAAGTAAATGTGCTATATGGCACAAAACGACATAATTTGTAAAAACATTTGTATGCAATTATGAGGTCAACTGATTACACATGCAACGCATAATTTATGAAATAATTACATAACCTGTGGTTGTCTCAAATCTTTTGTAAGTCAGAATTTTGCTTACAGAATGTCTTAACACTCTGCCCTAGTGCATCTATAACTCTTAATCCCAGAAAGAAAGAAAAAGAAAGAAAGAATCAGAAGAATAACCTTAGGTTTTTAATCCCACTTCGTAGTCTCACCTGCATTTTACTATCTTGCAGTTTAGTATTAGTGATCACCTGTTGCAGGCACAAACGTACATAAAGCATCTGAAGTTTCTGCATCAGTAACTGGTTCTGGAGGCAAAATTCCTTAACTCAACACCAATGTACTGGAGGAGTCAAACACTGATTTCTTACCCAGCAGCAGAAGTTTGACCGTCTTGGCTTCTTTATCAGCATCTTGCTGGAGCTGTTTTTCCAGCTCTTTGGACTTCTTGGCATTTTCCTTATCCTCTGCGCTCGCTCCACTACCCATCTCGTCGTCAGACGCTTCCCTGTCAAGTTCCTCAAGGTAAGAAATTTTGACGGCTTTCCCTGTGCTTTGCTGACAGAGAAATGGATGCAGGTAGCTCTGTACCTTGGATCGTGGTAGGGAAAGGGTTGCAGAAGTGTTGATTCCTCTCCTAGGTGTGACTGACCTGCCTTGGGATGGACGAGTGGATAGAGACAGGCACAGAGACTGAAGCGGACTGCCTTGCTTCCTCCTTTGGTTGCTCTATCCCCTCTAATTCCTCCTTGTCCACCTCAAAAGTCTTAGTTTAGGATTGGGGAGGGCTTTACTGATCTTCCTGTGTGAACCAGCCAATCCTATTAGCTCAGCTAACAAGGACAGAAATGAAGGTTGTAAAAATTAGGACCAATGCTTCTAGTGAACTAGCATTTGGCATTGATCAGATGAAGGAGTGTGATTTAAAGTGTGTGTGTGATCAATTGGAGCTGATGGATACGCAATATTTGAAGTTTTAGGAAAATGAAGACATGCCATGATGCATATTTTATATGTACAAATTCCACGTCTGGTTTCTTTTACAAACAAAATTTCTTCTAAATATTCAAATATGTGAACTCTGATGTTGATTTAGTTCTGACGGATGCAGAGGTCAGAGGATGAAGGGTTTTACTCTTGTCCTTGGCGGACTTTTTTGTCCGAGGGGTTGATACATGTACAGCATTCTCCATGTGATACACACACATACAGCCAGTTTCAAGCGTTATGTAACCTTGATCTTGGGGGACTGAAGGTAAAGGAGGAGGACTTGCAGGTTTTGTTTCCGAAAGATGGGAGTGGTGAAATCAGCACTGAAGTTGCCATCCGATCGCTGTTCTCTTCTCTAACATCATCTTTAACACCATTGAACAGATCTTTATCTCTACCTCCCACTGTGCTCAAGGGAATGAACCTGCATTAACCGTCCGCTATCCTCAATAAGATTTATTCTCATTGGGCTGTGAAGACTGATTTATTTTTATCCCAGCCGAAAGCTTGTATTAAATGACTCAACCTAGTAATGCAGTCCAAAATTACTATCGCCATTACTACACTCACTCAGCAACTTTTGCCATCCTTTCTGATATCAGGCGGCTGTTTTCTCTCTGTGTATTTCACTGATCTATAAACCAATTTCATGTGGTGCTTTAATTGGTCAGTTTTGAATAGTGACATCGACTCTTAATGGCATTTTCCAAGGATTAATACGGAAAATGGTTATTGCTAACTTATGGTCATTAAAGCAAAGATCTTAAGAGGAAAAAGCACTTTAAAAGTAATGCATTACAATATTGCGTTACTCCCAAAAAAGTAATTAATTGCGTTAATTAGTTACTTTTAATGGAAAGTAATGCGTTACATCACTGTTGCGTTACTTAATCTAACTTGGGCTGGGCTGGGCTGGGCTATTTTTTAATAACAAATAAACTAAAGTTTATTTTATTTAATTTAATTTAAAGGCTCTTTCACACTTGAAATGAATAAGCCTTGTGCTGGACTGCAGAGGAATAGGATATGCAATAGGAATAGCAGGAGAAGAAAGTTTGTTAAAATGTTTATTTTTTGCTTATTAGTAGCCTATGCTTTAAGGTCAAAAGCGACGACACTGGTTAATAAAGTGAGATTAAATACATAAAGTATATTTGTGTAATTTAACACATTTAATTATGTTTTTTATTGATTTTGAGAAATACTGAATTTGTTTTTGCACAAATGAGATGAGTAAATGTCTAGAACTACAGTAACCATCATGTTAACTCACAACACTCAACGCCTCTGCACTCATGATTCCTCTCAACATGAGGACAGGAGACCCATCAATCAATACATGGGAAAACAAACCTGCATTACTTTTTAAAAAAAAGTAACTCAGATATTTTGTTGTAAATTTAATAGTGTGTTGCTTTACGCGTTACTTTTTTAAAAAAGTAATCTGATTACGTTACTTGTGTTACTTGTAATGTATTACCCCCCAACACTGGTCAGGGTAAGATGGGGTAAGATGCCCCTCTTAAGAACACTGTGCATCAGTAACATCGATAGGCCTATACGTATTGCATGTGCAGGGTGATGATGCAGCCAATCTGAAATAAATAAATGGAAACATTTGTCAACTTAGTTGTCATAACACAACATGTAAAGAGGATTTAATGAATAGAAAAAATATCTGAAATGTTTTGGGTTCTAACTATATTCAAACCGAACCGAAAACCCGCGAGTATAGCGCGATACTCTCATGGCGTACCGAACACGCCATTGTTGTAATTGTTGAGGTTGCGGAGCGAGCGTCTCTTCCCAGTAAACATGAATGAACATCTGAAGGTATGTTTAACGATACAGTACAACTTACTGAAACGTATTAAATATAGTGTAATCGCTCAGTCAGTGTTTCAAATGCGGAAAGACATCAGTTATAGCTTGTAAACAATATGCCACGTAGCATTACATTTGCCTCAGGCAAGTCACTTAGTGTCCACGCCTCCATGGCTTGTTAGTCAGCAAGAGAAATTAACTCTTTTGTTAAATATATGCACTATACTAAATTAGCATATTCATTATATTTTACTTGACCTGTTATGTCTTGATTATTTTATGTCCACAAACTAATGTTTTAAATATCTGTCATGAAAGCCAGTGTAAATGATTATATTTCAACAAAGAATTGGAGTAAAACATAATTAAATTAGAATTTAATGTAAAATCTGCCTTATGTGCAGTTTACATGTTTGCATTGTTATTTGAGTGTTGATTATTAGGCTACATCTAAAAGTAAATAGCAACTGAATTTATATTAATAGTTTATTGTAACCTAATGTGCAAGTAAGGGCTCCCTATATAGGCTAGTTTACAGCAATAGCAGAGATAAAAAAAAAAAAAAAAATTCCTTAAGAAACTTTTAATTATATCTGAAACACAAAACACACTTTGTTCAGTAAACCACTGTTTAATAAAAAAAGCAATTTTATGTTTAGTTTTCTCCTCCTCTGCTGTACCGAACCGTACAACGTCAAAACCATGGTACGTACCGAACTGTCAGTTTTGTGTAGCAAACTTAATAATAACCCCATTAATTATGGGCTACAAAAAATAATAACATTGGGAACAACACGCTAGGTCTCTACTGACTAAATCTAACAATGTTAATGTTTAGATGAAATTACAAAATTAAGAAGAGCATATAGTCATTCATTCACTGTGTTGAGATGAGGTTTTGTGAGATATTGAAAGGTCAACTGTTTTAAAAGCCAACCTAACCTTTCCTACATGACACGACGTCATAAAAACACGGCACAGCTCCGATCAAATACGTCCATCTCTTGCAGTTTATGTTGAATAGAACGATTAAAAAGCAGTGGATCGCGTTCTGTGAACCAGTTCAAATTGCAACAAAATGAACAGGCCTACATTTCAAGGAAAATCAACAGTATCACTCCACAGTGAATCCTTAACTCTCCTTACAGTTGATTTTAAACAATCCATTTACACTGATCTAAAACCAGAAGCGTATCCAGACCCTCCCACTCGGGAGCACATGCAGTCACATGCAGTCATGTAAATGCTTCCCCATCATTGGACACACCAACTTCTCTGTGAATGCGAGATTTCAACCCACGTCACTTTCGGTAAGCAGATTTTTTCTTACTGCTTGTGGCAGGCTGTGAGCACCCAAATCCCTAAATGCTTCCAAGAGGAATATAGCAAGCTAATCATGGTATCCTTCTCTTCATCAGAGCCAATCTCATTAGGGTTTCTGTGGTCCAGCCCTGCCTCTAACACTCCAGCACAGCTTCCATGCTGCTGACAAGATTACTGGCCGAGGCCTCCGTGGGTCGGGGTGGGTAACGGTGGAGGGGGATTATTTAGATGATTATTTTCTGCCCTTCTGGTTAGAACTGATGAATGAGGAGGGGATTCTTAGAATAAAGAAACGAGCACAAGCTTATTAGACCAGACACGGCTGAGACACATCTGGAACTCTTATCAGCGGCATTGACAATAGGAAGTACAGAAATATATCTTCTTTTTTTTCGTGTGTCGTTTGTACAGTAGTTTTTTTCTTCTGCAAGTTGGCCTACAATATTTGCTCACTGAATGCATACTAATATAAAATCACCGATATAATACATTTAAAGCATGGTATTTTATGTACAGTCTCAAAAAACTATTTAAATTGCATTACAGACAAGCATTTTGAATTTAATTTCCTACAGGTTGTATTAAATGCTCAGTGCAGCATGCTAGTTATTTTAATCATGTTTATGCTTATGCTAATTATGCTTGATGCTAATGCAATTAAAACAGGACATGGCAGCAGCATCTCACCCCCGCTGTTTTAAATGCACAAACAAACCGCTAAATGCATGCTTTTACAGAGACCCAAACTGCTTAACTGACACAGTTTAAACAACATGAGTGGTTTCCCCAGTGGAAGGACTGTTTGAATCATTAAAGACTCATTCTTGCACTCATGTAAAGGTGTAGCGTGTACACTGTACACAGTCTGGATAGATTACTTACAAATTGTAGTCAGTTACTGATTCCAAATTACATGACAAAAATTGTAGGTAGTTACATAATCCATTACATTACACATTTAAGGTATAATCTGACTACTATTTAATTACTTTTAGATTATTTTTGTCCTAGCTCGTTTATCACATTGAATAGGATAATCTTGTTCCATATTTATGTAAAAAATACAAAGAGAAATAAGATGTATTCCACCCATTGTTATCAACAACATGAAGTGCATTAAATGTTACATTACGTAAGGGTTTCCCAGACTGGGGTTCGTGAGTTTAATGAAAAGTGATAAATTAAATTATAAAAAAATTTTAATTAAAATAAATCATTTAAAAATAAAACTCTTAAAAAAGTATTTAATTCACCAGCATGTCATGTGACCATTAACTGACATCAGAGAACTGTCAATGTAATTTGATTATTATTATTATTATTAATCACTTAATTTTATTATTATTGACCTTGCAAAAAGGTTCAGATGACAAATAATTAGGGAATCCCTGCATTGCATGTCAATTAATTTGTACATTTTAATATGCTTGAAAACAAAAGCCTTCCAAAGACAGCGATACATGGTTAATTATTTGATAATTATTCAAATAATAGTTAATGTGTTCGTCAGGAGCTGATCAGATATGCACTATTGAAAAGTGAAATGATTTCTGTCAATCCATTGATCAAATGCTCTGTGGATCTCAGTGATAGTCACATGACTAGTGGCTGGTCCGTGTGTGTGATTCCACAAACCTGGAAGACTTTCTGAATGTATACAAGCAGTAGGATTTTTTAGAAAGGAAAATTTAAAAGATAAAAAAAGAATCAATGAATTATGGATAATTTACTACCATTGTGAGAATAACATGTAATCAATGCGTGTACAGTAGACGCCATACAGTCTCTTGTGAGATATTTGGCCATGACACACATTGTGCTTGTGGACATCAGTAATATGCTCTTCCCCACTGATTGCATTGGATATTCGCACACACAAAAAAGATTGATTTTATATGCAAATTATTCTGACTCTTTTGGTATTTTGTTGCAATCTTTTTTGGATACATTCTGGGCAATGAATGCATCTCTGTCAGTTTCCACAAGAGGGAGGTATAAACCCAATGCTCTAGTCAGTGGACTCTGCCTGTTATACACATTGGCTTATCAGGAAGGAAATCTCAGCAAGCATCTCTCAACATTCACTTCCCCATTGTATGATTTCTTTCGAACCCTGTGTTCTGCATCTTTAATGACATAAAATATGTTTTTCCAGAAAGGATAATCAGTAATACATATTTTGCTTTTGGCTCTGCTTGGAAGCTAATGCTAATGTTTCCAGAGCTCATTGGAGCTTCATTTTTGACTGCGCTGGCTGCTGACACGTCCAGTCAGCACAGAGACAGAAACATTCCTTTGTTATGTAAAGACCCCTCATGCTGTACATTGCTGATGAGGTTCGGTGTATGCTGTCACTAGCATTTTACAGGCATTCACCGTATAGATAACTAAAACAAGCATTACCGGACTGTAGGTTTCTGTGGCTTTCGAAATTTAATTGAGTTTGCCCTTTCCTGAATTTGTAAATGGAATGCAGAATTATTAATCAAATTTGAATTTATTGAAACGGAATTAAAATCAAATGAAATGTAAAAACATTTTAAATGTTGCATCTATTTTCAACAATACAATCATTTTCAGTATGATTACCCTTGAACATGTTATCATACTCTTAGGGTCATCATGAACATATGGTATATTCACAGAAACATTAGATGATATTAATAATCAATCAATCAATCCATATATATATATATATATATATATATATATATATATATATATATATATATATATATATATATGAAGAGTTCAGATGCAAAAGCCTCTAAGTGCCATCTGAAATTTTCTTCTAGAATGATCATTTTTATCAAGCTTGTATATTTAAGTTCAGTAATATCACTTAAATTACAACTAATAGGTAATTTTCATTGCCATTTAAGTGAAATTATTGAACTTAAATATACGAGCTTGATAAAAATGATCATTCTAGAAGAAAATTTCAGATGGCACTTAGAGGCTTTTGCATCTGAACTCTTCATATATATATATATATATATATATATATATATATATATGTGTATATATATATATATATGTATGTATGTGTACATTCATATATACATATTACTTAAAATATAATATAATTCAATTAAAATTATTATAATTAGTTGTGTTTATTGTTTTGACAGTATTAAGTTATATTTTTCATTTAATATTTTTCAGTTGATCCATTAGGAAAACATTTTCTACTTGCAGTATCAGGGAATAAATATATAATGAATAGCTACAACTGAAAATGTATTTATGTTTAGTTGCAAAACCTGTTGATAATTCTGTTGTATGATTGAATTGCAATTCATTCAATTTCCAAGTAAGATAACAGATTCCAATTTGACAACCAGTGATGAACTGAATTTATTCATTCAGAATAACCCTAACCCTATGATCCATATGATTATGTGTTTTCATTTTTTCCTGTGTCTATATTTTAGCTGCTCACCCCTACATTTTTTTGTTTTTGTTTTTAAAGTTTTTGTACATCTCTAATTTGTGGTTTACTACATTTCGCAGACATGACTCCAACTGTTACCCATCACAGAGAGGGCAACCTCCCCCACCCAGCACACGGCGCATCTCTTCTGGCTGACCAAGCTTTGAGCCCTGAGCCAGCGTCTGGCCTGTCATGTTTCCTCTCGTCTCACTTGCTATGAAAAAGTGACATGAGGAGCATTCCTTTACGATCATCACAATGCACTATTTGGACTCTCATGTCATGTTCCACCTGGCTCTGAGGTTTCCATGGAAACCGTGCGGAGTGACAGCACGCAGGCAGCGTGTGCTGGTGTGTGAGTGGGCACTGGGAGGTGTGGGGAGGAGCCAGTTCTCACACTGCAGCATCTGAAGAGCGGGGATCTCTCTCACACACACACAAACACACACACACACACACATATCTGAACATCCTTCTTACTGCATTCAAAGCCTCTCTGGACCGAGTGTGCCCCCCTTTTTTTTCCCCTGCTAAGGACTCCTCTGTGCCTTAACCAACCAGCGTTTTGTCCGTCTCTGGTGAATCTCCAGCCAAAATGTCTTCTAAGCTGCCTTCAGGCAAACCCACGTCCCCTTTCAGGAAGAGAGGCAGCCTGCAGTACACAGCCACTGGAGGTAAGTGTGTTTGCTCAAAAACAATATGGGTTTATAAAAGTGTGTGTGTGTGTGAAGTGGAAATTGGATGGAATTGGAGAACAGAATGTGTCATTACATGTAAATCTTTCATCATATAGTCAGTATTTCATCATATTTCTATGTAGGTTCCTTTGTACATTTGACTATTTTGTGGCAAATGTTCAGAAGAGTTTCAGCTATCCAGCATCTGCATATGTAGAAACTTTTATACCTGTTGATTTGAGGGAAACTGTTGCAACTATTACAGGACCATATTCTTTTTCCTGTCTCTCTTTCTTATGGCTTCCTAGACTTTAAAATTCACAAAAATGTTCTCTCTCTGAAACCGAATAATAGCTCATGGACCTGTATTTGTTATTTCTGTGAGGAGCAGAAAGAGAAAGTTATGCATTACACATTATTTCTGGCCATGATTACGTTGGAAGTACTTAGCTGATTGTGTTTCAGACCTCAATTACTCAATTCCTGAATATATTCATCCAGATAATGTTGGAGGATTCAATTGCAAGAAAGCCAGACGGGGAAAATCAAACATGCAGCAATTAGTGGCTGGTCTAGACCACATCCATAAATGCATGCAACACAATGTCTGTGGTCAGGCCAGCATTGCGTAAGGCTTACATAAGATCTGATCCAAAAAACACTTCACACCTCTCTCTCTCTCTCTTTCTCGCAGAAAAACTTTGATTTTATCATGCGCTAGAAGACATTTAGTTAGGTGTCGCATGTATTTATTAGTTCCTTGAGCCTCTGATGTTGTGGTTAAAACCTGAAACAGTGTTCTAGAAAGTGTGTTTATCTCTGGTTGACTGCAAAACCAGACATGGAAAAATGTTGAGACTCATTTGGCTTGCCGTGCCAGCGTAATTTCCGAGGCCCGAGGCAGGAAATATTATCAGAAAGCATCTTCACCACAAAGATGGAGTAATTATCTGAGCATGGAGACTTAGCAGGTGGCATATTGCTGCTATCTTTAAAAAAAAAAAACTGTGCAGTTTCAGACTGTGCAACCTCGCAGTTTCAGACAACCACAATTATTCTCATATAGGCACAAAACAGCTCTCTTTCATACAGGTCCACTTGCATGTAGGAATAAATTATAGTCAGTACTTTGCTTTAAACAAAAAGTCCTTTAAATAGTCTCTTTAGAGACACTAGACATGCAACATTTAAAATTCCTCTCGCATTTCAGCAGCAATCAAGTGTCTGATTTCTGAGAGCCTCGTACGCTTTTACTGTGGCTCATTCTTGACATGATTTGGAAAAGAGGCCTCAGTGAAAACATGAGGAAGGGTTAATAATAGTCCATCTTGCTTTGAAGAAATAACAGCTTTCAGATCCACATTTCTGGCACAGTCCATTATGTGTAATGCTCCTGATTCTCTTGGGAAATGTGTCTGGTTTTTTCTTGTAGACTAAACTTGCCTGACCATTACTTGTAAATTGCCAGTTTCACCAGAAATTCGCATAAAATGTGGTGACTCGAACGTGTGCATGAACATTCTTTTTAGGGGTGCAGGATATATTTTCATATCGTATTAGCAGATAAATGTGACTTTTTAATTAGCATAATTCCCATGAGGAAAACATTTAACAGGACCTCACATTTCTAGTTGGTTAACCTACTGTTAAACATAAATAAATAAAAAAATTCAGAGCCTCTAAGATTTTTTTATCCATGGCACAAAAATGTTGTTTCTTTATTATTAGGGGCCAAGCACCAAAGATGTGAAGGCATCTATTGTATCTGTTAGTTTTCTTCATATTCTTCTTCCTCTCTATGGCAGCCCAAAGAACCGTTTGGTAAAAAGCTGTGAAATTTTGCACACATATATAGAGGACAGTCACTCTGTCTGAACATTAACCACAGCAATATAGCAGTCTCTAACTCGATCCCTGTCCAAATTTGCACTTATGTTTATGCTAATAACTTTTGGATAACTGATTTCTTGGCTCAAAACGATTCGATTGCACCCCATTAATTGTCATTCTCCGACACGAAAATGTTTCCGACATTTCAATTGTTCTGAAAAACCTACTTTTTCGAACTTATCCTAGATGGTTTGTCGGATTTTCAACCAAAATGGCCTCAAATCATCCTCAACCATGCTGGCAAAAAGTTAATAAAAGCTTTTTAATAAACCTAACTGTTCTTGAATAGCTCATGAACGAATTTGATGAAGAGCACACCAAATTGGATGCAAAGGCTATATCTGTGGAACTCTTTCACATATTGAGATGAATCCTTAGTACATGCCATCAGATGCATGACCTGAGGCTACATGCAGTGTTTCAGCACAGCCGAAAAAATGATGAAACATTTTGTTTATGTTTGCTTATAACTTTGGAACGGTTTGCCCGAAAACCATAAAACTGGTCTCATTTAATTCAGTGCAGCATACAGAGTCGAATGATACCCATATTGGCCATTTTGGGTGTCGATCATTTTGAATTTTGTCATAGAATGCTGTATTTTAAGAACACATTAGTGGATCATTACGAAACTCCGTCATCAGGACCATGCCCTGAAGGTACTCAAAAAGTTTTGTAACAGTGCCACCTTCTTGTCAAAATGTATAATGAAATCTCAGCTAATAGCGTTTTTTATTAATTTTGCCTATTTTAATTAAACCAGTCTTGATAGATTCCTTGACCGAGAACAATGATACCGATTATGCAATATTCGGTCTAACTTACTGTCTGCCATTTTGAATTTTGTTTGAAAATCTACTTTTTCGAACTCATCCTAGACCGCTGGTCCGATTTTCACCAAATAGTTCTTGTCAAATAGTTTCCCCGGCAAATAGTTATAAGCTTTTATTAACCAAACCATTCTCGAATAATGCATTGACAAATTTGATGGCATGGTGCCAAGCTGATTCTGAGGCTGTAACTCTGCAATGCTTTGACATATTGACACCAAACTAGTTTGTATGTGTCGGTGTCATTGTTTCCTTTACACTGATAACACAACATCAATTTGGTAGCAGCACCACCTATTGGTCAAATCATATTGCAAGTCATTGTACTTGTGATTTTTCAGCCATTTTGACTAAAATATTCTAAAAATGTCTTTACACCTTGTTGCAGTTGCTCTGAAGCTCTCAGCAATGCATAACTCATTGTGACTTTTTTGTGCTTGGCCCTTTAATTGTGCTTGCAGCTATATTTATTATTTATATTTGTGAAGGTTATTTTTCCTCTGCATATTAAATGATTGTTGGATAAGAGAGACTTTTCTGCAGTTTCCCACTCTATATTATGTTTAGTGTCACCTGAAGCACATATAGTTGGACTTTTTTAAATAATCAGTCAAAATGTAGATTGTGTAGTATAAATATAGATTGTTGTATTGTGCATAATTATTTATTATTGTATTGTAATTATTATATCTGTGCATCCATAGTTTTTTATTTCTAAATCGGATTCAGAAAATTACCGCATCATGGAAAAATAAAGCAAACATTTACCTCACATTTTAGAGCCCTATAATAACATACCTTGAATAACCTTTGAATAACATTTAGTTTAAACCACCAGCAGTCGATGTACAATTATATTGCTGTTTGTTTTTGTTTTATTTATAGCCGCTACCTGATGAGTGTTTTGGCATGAGTCACTTGAGGTTTGTACACAGAGCTCTTCCTGTTATGTCACTTTGGACCCTCTCTGTGTTGCATTATGGTCACTTAAATGCTTCAAACTCACCTTTTTATTTGGCATATCTTGCTTATCTGAGCATAAAGGATGGACAAGATAAGGCTGACGTGATTGACTCTTCTAAAACAATTCTTAAAGGGGCAATGTCTGTCTGCAAATAGTTTGCTAAAACTTTTTCCATCACTCTGCTTACATTTGTGCTCCTCTTTTTAGCAGTAAGATGAGTATTTGTTATAATACTTTATAGATATTGTTTGTTTGTTTGTTTGTTTGTTTGTTTTTATTTGGTATATATTGTAACATACTGATTGTATTGAGATATATATATATATATATATATATATATATATATATATATATATATCTTTTTTGTTGTTCGAAATAGAAAGAAAGAAAGAAAGTATTTTAGTGGAAGATCTTGGTCATAGTTTATGTTTCAGCCTCCAGCCTTCTCTATACCACATATAGAGGTTTTAAATGCTATTTGGCTTTGAACTTTGAGCCCCGTAGTGCCTCCCTTGCCTTTAGTGTGGTATGAGAGAGGAGGGATTCTTTAAAGGAGCACTTTTACTGCCTCCCCCTCAGCCACCATTTTGCTACTAGTTAGAGTTGTTTTCTCTAAATCCACTCAACCCTTTACTTCCCTAGATTCCCAGGGACTTCATCCACGAGGTAGGAACTTTATGATTTCTAAAAGACCCTTGTGCTTTTACAACAGGTTAGTTAGAATCATAATATAGTGTCTAGGTATTAGGTACTTGAGTGTTTGTGAATCTTATTTATATTTAGTGAAAGTTGAGTTTGTTTCCATGATCGTAAAATCCAAAGAATTAACAGTTTTGCTTTTGCCCACTAGGTGGAGCTAGCAAGTCATTTTCCCCTAGCAAACATAAAACCATAAAACAAATTTCAAGATTTTAAATGATAAACTTTTATTTTCTGATTGCTTTCTTGGAGAGTGCTTATCTACAAGTTATTGTAAAATGTAGCAAATAATTATATTATGACTATTGAAACTCAATATATACTTTGGTAACTCTTTACAATAATGTGTTAATGCATTAGATCACATGGACTAATACTTACTGAAAACTGAATTTTATAGCATGTATTTATAGCAAATAGCATGCATTATTGTATTAATTTCACAAATATGCATTTTTAAGTCAAGTTTACAATAAATGTGTAAATATGTACACTAAAACAATTCCACCTATTTTAAGTATAATCAGATTGGCTGTATCTCGTATTGCAAAAAGGTAACACTTTACAATAAGGTTCAAAAGTTAACATTAGTTAATGTATTTACTAACATGACCTAACAATGAGGAATACATTTGTTACAGTATTTATTCACCTTTGTTAATGTTAGTTAATAAAAATACAGCTGTTCATTGTTTGTTCATGCTAGTTCACATTGGGTTAACTAATGTTAACAAATACAACCTTTGATTTTAATGACGTATTAGTAAATGTTGAAATTAATATGAACTAAGATTAATAAATGCTGTAGAAGTTTTGTTCCTTCTTAGTTCATATTAAAGGGTAACTCTCGCCAAAATTGAACCTAGGCTCTTTTTGTTAATCTGCCCGAGTCAAACTTTCGTGTAAAGGCATAATTAGAATGGAAACGCCACTTTTAAGATTGACCGTATTTTCGTTTTCGGTCAAAATGCCTTTTGAATGGGAGTGCTTGAGGCACTTCTATGATAGCATCAAAATCGCTACAAATAAAAGCAATTGGTCTCCAGAGGCTCACAAAAACCTCATCAGTGCAATCTTTGTCTCTTTCTCTGATGTCTTCATCAAAGCCCATTTCCCCTAAAAGAGGAGCAGAATTCAGGGATGCTATTGTTCCCTCTGATTAAACAGAAACGTCTCTCAAACCCTCTGGACACACGACAGAATCATTAACACTCTATATGGGTTTCTAGTGCCATACAATAGAAACCCAGTAGGGTTCATACAGTGGTGGTTTGGTGACAGCTCCAGTAATGATAAACACATTATCTCGATGCTTGTTTAAATGGGCCAGATCTCTGATCAGACATGTCCAATACTAGTTTCTGCAGTGACCTCTATTTCGGCTTCCGAGGGAGACTCTATTTCTCTATCCCTTTCTCAAAACATCCTCCAGCATTTTCGCTTGCACTGCAGTCATGCTAACGCGTCACAGAGCTGAAGGACAGGGGGGTGTAGAGAGATCCTGTTGAGCCCATTCTGTCCCAGACACAGCAGTGATGCTGTTGAGCTCCCCCTGCCCCTGAAGTCCAGGTGGTACGGTCCAGCCATGTGTCAAGGATATTTAAATGAGAGGGGGATGACAGTGGCCAGCCCAGACAGCTGGCAGGAACCAGGAAGAGGAGGGAGGGGAGAGAGTGGATGCTTCGGCTCCATCAGCTGTGTTTACTGTATGTATGCATGTATGTATGTATGTATGTATGTGGGACAGATTCAATCACAAGACTATGTATGTGAGAGAGTGAGTGAATGAATGAGACACGTTTTGCTGGAGATGTGTGTTAGTTTAGAAAGTGTAGCTTTGTGTTTGCCATTTGTCTCTCTCTTTTTATTCTGTCTGTCTTTCTGTCTTTTCTCTCTCTGACCTGTTTTAGGAGAATAACAGCAAGAGTTTCCTCATATCCTTTCATGTAGGACACTTATTTGCTTCTATGTCTTTTCATTCTGTTTCTCTCCATCTCTAAGCCCTCAGCTGTGTTGCTGTCAGCTCATGTTTTTCCTTAGGGAGTCGTGTGTGTGTGTGTGTGTGTGTGTGTGTGTGTGTGTGTGTGTGTGTGTGTCTCGCTGTATTGATTGTCCTCCTCAGTATCTCAGTATTGTCCTGTTTTGAAGGTGTTGTGGTCAGCGCTGTGTTTCACGGATGACAGATTAAGTGGACGGCTGAAAGAGTAATAGAGAAGGATGCTGCTTTTGTGTATGAGTTTGTGTGTGTTCAAGGGAAAAGAGGTTATGAAGCTTCCAAACCCTTCTGGAAATCCAGTTTAAGCTGGTAAATGTGTTTTTGATTTCTACATTTCTGGTTTCTAACGGGTCTACACTTGGAGATTGTCTTGGACCAGCAACAAACCAGGTGGTTTCAAGCTTGGGTTTGGTCAACCAGCTAGAAAACCATGTTCCAAACCGGAGTTTATTAATCTAAAGTTATCACCGCATGAAAAGCTGTGGTAGTAGTCGTGTGATTTCACATTAACCTTGAATGTGTTTTATAGTTTTATATACTAAATGGTGATTGGTCATGTCAGGTGTTAACTTAGCAAACAAAGGGATGCAACATCAGGTTGCCGTGGCGACAGTGACGGGCCCTGATTGGGGTTAGCGAGGTAACTGTAATCCTCAGTGTGGCTCAGTTTTGCTCAGGATTTCATAAAGTATGTCAGTCAGCATTAGCAGCAGCTGCTAATATCATTTTAGATCACACATCAGATTTCTTTCATGTAAGACTTCTTTCAGCTTTTGCGTATATATAGAACATTAACGGCTTTTTAGAAACTGATCTAAGATAAGCTTTTGTATTCTGAGAGATTTCATAATCAGAACTTTTGTGATAATATATCCCGTTCAAAAGTATGAGGTCGTTAAGAATTGTAAAAATGTTTTTGAAAAGTCTTTTATGCTCTCTAAGACTGCATTTATTTGATCAGTAAAAACAGTAATATTGTTATTACAATTTAAAATAACTGTTTTTATTTGAATATATTTTAAAATGTCATTTATTTCATTATATGCAGTGTCACATGATCCTTCAGAAATCATTCTAATATGCTGATTTACTGCTCAAGAAACATTTTTACAGGATTCTTAGGTAAAAAGAAAGTTCATAAGTACAGACTTTATTTGAAATGGAAAACTTCATATATCTTTTGATCAGTTTAAATGCATTCTTGCTGAAGTATTATATGACTTTTATCTTACTGACCCCAAACCACGCTTGTGTAAATAGATATATTGGTAACACTTTACAATAAGGTTCATTAGGTAATATTAGTTAATGTATTAACTAACATGAACTAATCATGAGCAATACATTTGATACTGTATTTGTTAACTTTGTTAATGTTAGTTAATAAAAAATAGCTGTTCATTGTTTGTACGTGTTAGTTCACAGTGCATTAACTAATGTAATATTAATAATAATAAATGCTGTAGAAGTGCAGTTCATTGTTAGTTCATAACTAATGTAGTTAACTAATGAAACCTTATTGTAAATTGTTACTGATATATTTTATAGAAAGCATAATACATTTAAATAAACGTAATAAATAAATAAAAAGTAGCCTAATTAAAATGTACTTAATTCAAAAATAAAAAACTTAAAAATGTAACAATGTAACAATTAATCAAATACGAAATACACACAAACAGATAAATACACCAAATTACAGAGGTGATTACACAAAGGTGTAACGGGCCCGATCTTTGACCTCATCTCATGTGTCATTGAGGCAATGGTCTAGTGCTGTTCTTATCTCTCAGCTCCATATCTCACTACACTGATTATTCACTTCTCCCATTCATAAATATGTGACATTTATAGACCCTCATTCTAGAATGTTTACCATCAGAATCAATAACTCCATTACACGTATTTTGTAGTTGTGCATCGCAGTTGAAGCTCAGCAGGAGAAGTTAGTTGTTGTTCTGCTTTGCCGTTTACTGTATGTGGGGATCCTGTGTATAAAGGGGATGGTGATTATGTAACTAGCATGAAACTCCCAAAATACACCGGGAAGATTATA
The DNA here is from genome assembly GCF_951802725.1 of Rutilus rutilus. Taxonomy (NCBI): domain Eukaryota; kingdom Metazoa; phylum Chordata; class Actinopteri; order Cypriniformes; family Leuciscidae; genus Rutilus; species Rutilus rutilus. The sequence continues at coordinate 22,035,750 of NC_140232.1, read as the reverse complement.
TACAAGCCAGTGGATATATCAGTCTCCCTTCTGGCTTTACACGCACATCAAAAATCCTGACAAAATCTCTTGCGATATTAATCTTTTACAACGTGCTTTGTTAGCTTGCAGATAAGTGAGAAATGTGTAGGCTGTGATTTATGTGAAGGTAAATGGTATGTGTGAGAAAAGGAGAACGTGATTGTAAGTGTGGGTGCACGTGGTAGTGCGTGCATCTCCCGCTGTGTCTATCTGTGTTGGGCGATAATGAACTGTCATTGTCATAATTAGTTCACCCATCTGGGCCTGTGAAAAGGCCACCAAGATTTCAGCGACGAGTTCATCTCATAGACGATCCTGTCGTTAATCACCTCCAGTAAACTCCCTGATAAGTACGTTGCACATTAACTTTTCCAGAACAGTAAAACGATGAGCAGAAGAGCCCTAAAGTGTTATGTAAACTAGTAGAATGAGGGTTAGTATAACTTGACTCAATTTCGGCAACTATGGGCACATCCCGGTGATACCAAACTTTAAATTATTTAGTTCTGCTCCTCTCGTTTTTGTTTGAGCGCTGTGTGTAATTACACTGCGGTGGTTAGTAATTAGTACTTGAGTCTAAGCAGACGGACGACAATTCCTACTTTCAGCAGGGAGAACGTGTGCATTACTTCAAATGGCATTATGGTAACAAAGGCTTTGTTGTTGCGGTTATGAATAGGAATCATGGTAAAGCTCTAGAAAAAAACAACAGACTCCAGTCCCTAAAGGTGTGGTATAATGCCCTTTTCACACAATGTAAAAAGAAGTCTTTGATGTCCCCAGAGTTTTAGCTCAAAATACCCCACAGATGTTTTTATATAACTTTTTGAGGGTGAGCAAAAACGCACCGTTTTTGTGTCTGTCCCTTTAAATGCAAATGAGCTGCTGCTCCCCGCACAGAGGGCGGAGCTACAACACCTCCTGTGTTAGCAGCTTCGATTACCTCACACAGACATGCACTGAAAATTTCAAAAACGTTTAGCCTTTTATGTTCAAACCGGAGTGAGAAAGATGGAGAGACTCAAGAAGTGACAACATGTAGACAACATTTCTGAATGGTTAGTTGATGAATTTATGTAGCTTATGTGTAGTTATCTTCTAGTCGTTGATATTCTGTCTTGATAATCTATAAATTCCGGGGCGGGCTTTATGTCAATTTTAGGGTTCGTGATGTCACTTACCCGGAAGGAATGTTGTGTAGGCCCTACCAGCCGTTTGCTGTAGTCCTTAAAAAGCAATTTCTTTAAAAGAAAATATCTCCCTTTGATTTGAAATATGAGTGTCGTAACTTTGCAAATGTTGTTTTTGCTCAAACAGCAACATTACACACTAACTAAAGTTAGAAAAATTAAATCATAATCAACCACCCCTTTAGAGGGTGACTCAAGTTTGTTTACTGAGAAACTATTGTATCCACAACATCTACTGTATTTAGGCAGCCAAATAAACTACTCAAACTGAGAATCATATTTACTGTCACTGCACATTTAATGTGAATCAGTCTGGAATGCTTCTTTTTATTCTTTTTAAACATAGAATTGATATGTTAAGACATTTTCTGAAGTATTTTTCTTCTTGTCTTCCTTGACAATAAAACATGATCAATTTACACTACTGTTCACAAGTTTGGGTTTGGTAAGATTACAGTGAAAACAGTAATATTGTGAAAACTTATTGCAATTCAAAATAACTGTGTGCTATTTGAATATATTTTAAAATGTAATTTATTCCTGTGATGATCACATGATCCTTCAGAAATCATTCTAATATGCTGATTTGCTGTTCGAAACATTTTTTGTTCAGTATTGAAAACTTATGCTGCTTACTGTCACTTTTGATCAAGTAAAAATTCTACTGACCCTAAACTTTTGAACAGTAGTGAATTCCTGAAAAACAAAATTTTGTATATTACAGTTTTTCTCGATTGCTTAAACACTATAACCAGGCTTTTGAACTCAAATTTCCAAACCATAATGCCATTGATCAAAAAGCACACCCATTTCCATAAACTATAAACACTATTCCCTGTTTTGACACGTGAGTCAGATTTGTTGAACTGTCACTGCAAAACTCTACACACAAATCCCTTCATTTCTCATTGCCTAGACCAGTGGTTCTCAATTCCAGTCCTCGTGACCCACTGCTCTGCACATTTTGTATGTCTCCCTTATTTAACACACCTGAACCAGATCATCAGCTCATTAGGGGAGACTCCATGAACTGAACTGAGTGTGTCAGATAAGAGAGACATACAAAATGTGCAGAGCAGTGGGTCACGAGGACTGGAATTGAGAACCACTGGCCTAGACCATGTTGTCATAGAAAGCACTAGCATTCAATATTGTTCACTCAAGTCAGCACAGCTTCAGCTCAGTTAGCACACAATTACCCAGGTGGAAACACTAAGAGTCAAAATTGAACACACATCAATCAGATCCTTCAATAGATAGATAAAAGGGCCCAAATCAGTTTATTGAGTTTTGGAACAATGGATCCAGAAAAACATGAAGGAAGAGATCGAGGATGGATAAGAAGGAGGAGGAGGAAGGGCAAGGGCAAGAAGACAAGCAGTCTCAGATGAAATTCAAGCCACTCTAGTTGCCCATGTCTTTATCAATGGTATGACTATGAGGGAGGCTGGGCTACGAGTAAGGCTAAATTTGAGTCGCTTTACCGTCGCCTCGAGAACCTTCAGGGAGGTGTGGTGGCAAACAAAATTCTATCACTGAATAAGAGACAAACATTTTCAATAGTCTTTGATGAGGTTTATTTTCTTGCAAGAAAAGGCCAGCAGTCGGACAGTCACACAGAGTGAAGGGAGGGCATCCTTTCTCCTTTATAGTCTTGACTCCCAGAATGTTATCTTTCTAGGCCAATGATGGTATTTCAACCATATGTGGAACATTCTTAGACTTGTTCATCATATTGTCTCCTTGAGTGGAGGCCCTCCTGTCATGTACCAACATTCTTTACCATTCCAATACACTTTCATATTACAATAAGGTTTGTGTGTGCTCTTTTACTGTCATATGATTGTCATATGATGGTCACACACATCTTAAGTAAATATGAAAAAAGAAAATTAGAAAAAAAAAAAAAAAAAAGAGTAAAACAGACCTTTTTTTTTTTTTTTTTTTGCATTGTACTGTGTACATGAATGAATAAAAATGTGCCAATGTATCCATTGGTTGTGTATTTTGTGTTCATCATGTGAAAAGGTTTGTGAGGGGGGGAACCACAAGCAACATAACTTACCAGTTTTGGAAATGTTGTTTTGAATTTATTGCACCAGTGTGTAAGACTATGTTGTAGTGTGTGTGATTTTGAGGGCTTGTGTGTCCTGTCTGAGGGCAAAGTTTGGTTTTTCAGCAAGAGTGAATGGTTTTGAGTGTAGAGCTTCATTTTGACCTGAAAATAGGATGTTTGGGGAATTGGGGGAGACGTTATGGATTTGTGTTTACAGTTTTGAGAATACGAGGCATAGTTTCAACAAATGTGTTTAAGCAATCGAAAAAAAACTGTAAGATTTGACATAATCTTGAAAAGTAAAAAAAAAATATATATTTTAAGAATTGAATATATTATATTTTTTCTAATTAAAAACTACTTTAAAAATATTTAATAATGTATTGCTATTCTGGCAACATGCACTAATATGTTTTATAAAATACTATTTTTGAATACTATTTTTTTGTATAGTGCAGTGTCTAACTCTAGTACAGTACAGTGTTGATGAAGTGGTTTAATTACTATATATGAGCAATTCAGTTCTGTAAAACTATAAGATCAAAATAACAGTGATTAACAAGCACATACTGTAAACTGTATGCACTGCAGATTAAGAATATACAGCAAGGGTTTTAAACTACGAGAGTAAATGGTTAATCTGCTATTATGAAAGAGTAAAAAGCCTCATATTAAGTGTAGCTTCCCATAGTAATGGATTTATCTCAGAGTTAAAGTGGGAAGATTCAGCTCTTCTTAGTAAAACTGTGATGAATGTGTCAATACACTAATGCTGAATTCAGGAAACAGCTGTTATCTGTATTGTAACTACTGCAGATCTACTGTAGCCCACAGGCTAGTTTGCTCAGCTGCGTACTGTAACTGCATTGGTATTGCAAACTGTTTTTGAGATTTACTCCATTTTCAAATCTGCAGGAAGTTTATGAATTCTGTTGATAGCTGTGCCAGGGGAATCTGTTTTTACTTAGACTGTTTCCTGTGTGCCTTAACAGTGGGACGAGATGTCCAGGTCTCTGCAGTGCAGGGACTATAGACAGGGCTGCTTAATTATTCATCAGGCTTATGAATATTTGAGTTTAGGAAGATTGATATCACTCACGGGATGGAACTATGGAACTCGAGCAGAAGGGTCGAGCTTCACTCACTGCGAAAGTGAAAGTGTTTGAAAGCATTGTTTGTGAGGCAAAATATTATTGTGATATTAAAATGTTTCTGATGATTAATCACTTGAGAAAGGAATGGGAAATCTTACTTTATTATACTTTTGGCTTGCATTTCACAGCAAAGAATTTTGCAATCAGTATTTTTGTTCTGTTTTCATGTAAAAAGTTTGGAGTCAGTAAGATTGCAAGGATGTATTGAATTGATCAAAAATGACTTTTACATTGTTACAAAAAATATATATATTTTAAATAAATGTTGTTCATTTTAACTTTCTATACGTGAAAGAATACGTAATTTTTAGAATGAATTCTGAAGGATCATGTGACACTGAAGACTAAAGTAATGATGTTGAAAATTCAGGAATAAATTACTTTAATTATTATGGAATAAATTATTATTTTAAAATCACATTTTTACTGTTTTTACTGGATTTTGTTTTTATCAAATAAATGATATGCTTGCTGAGCATGAGACTTTCAAAAACATTAAAAATACTTCAACCCCAAACTTTTGAATGATATAGTGTATTAATATCTAATAATTAATATCTTATATGTTACTTCAAGTAAATTGACAGTTGAAATTGAAAGTGACAGTACTAAAATTTGTGTTGGCACTATAAGCATTTGGTCTATACTTGCCCACAAGTTAAGTGTGCACACTAAGGCCAGCACACACTCACATACAAACTCATGTCCTCCCACCTGAATGCTCCATAGTTTTGTAAGACAAACAGTTGTAGATTTTGACAGCTTTCTGACCCCGCTCTTCAGAAAAAGCAGAAAAACAAGGCTAAATAATAGTATGGATCACAATGTATTGCATTTATTCTTAAACATTTATCTGCAAAATCAAAATGTTTTAAAGCCAAATCCATATCCAGCCAAGCCATATTTCAGGCCATATCTGTTGAAATGTAAAAATCTCTTTCTCACGATCTTCCTAGTAGATCTCCGTGTTGGCCGACACCTCCTCACATCCCAGCATTCCTTGCCTGGCAACCCTGTAGCCAAGCACGGCCACATTGATCTGCGCACATCCATGGATGGCAAATATAAAGAGATTGCAGAGGTAAACAAAGCAGAAATCTCAACAATCATGCTGCTTGAATGCATTTTTTTGTTTCTGCTGTTATGTAAATGTGTGCTTAATGCGTGCGTTTAGGAGCTGTTCTCCCGCAGCCTGGCTGAGAGTGAGATGCGGAGCGCTCCATATGAGTTCCCTGAGGAGAGCCCCATTGAGCAGCTGGAGGAGAGGCGGCACAGACTGGAGCGGCAAATCAGCCAGGATATCAAGTACTACATCCCATCATTCATCATCAAACTTAACCATTAATAAATAGCATCTGTAGTTCTCATCAAACATTTTTCTTAATAAGAAATCCTTAACATTGAACTTATCTGTGTTTGTAACTTAAAATAACACCATTTCCTTAGACGAATATTAGTCCAACATTCACTGCTCTGTATGCACATGTGACCTTTGACCCAAAGTCAGTTCATTAAAAGTCTTTTCTCTTGAGGTTTGAGCCTGATATCCTACTGCGAGCCAAACAGGACTTCATGAAAACAGACAGTGCAGCAGATCTGGAGTGAGTGCCTTTTAAGATGTCATGTGATTATTCATACGAGACCCAGCGTTTGTTAGCTAATACCAGCATCTCCTCTCTTTCTCAGGTATATGAAAGAACAGAGCCAGGCGCCCAAAGAGCTCTATCCCGAGAGAGAGCTCGTCCCTGAGAGAGAGTATCAGAGAGTCGCGATCTCTGGAGAGGAGAAATGTGGGGTAGGAACAGCTCCTGTTTTTAATTTTCCCGTTTTGTTTGTTTTACAAAACACAAGATGTTGTTGACAGAACTGAAGTGGACACTGCAGACATTATATAAACTCCTGAGGGAGAACCAAGTTTCACACATTCACACACACACAAACCCCAGAGGGAAACATGAGCTGACAGCAACACTGCTGAGGGGTTTTCACACTGATGGAGAAATATTAGTTAAAACAGGGAAAAACAGACTATTAATAACAATAAAGATAAAACATTTAGCTTTTTATATTTTTTTAGATTGACAAATCTGTACCTCTGATGGATGGATAGATGATTTCTATGCAGACTGTTTAAGTGAGTCTTCTTTTTCCCAGGTTCCTTTCACTGATCTGCTGGATGCTGCTAAATGTGTGGTCAAAGCTCTCTTCATAAGAGAGAAGTACATCTCTCTGTCCATGCAGAGCTTCTGCAGGACCACAGAACGTTACTCGCAGGAGGAGCTGGGTGACCGACCCCTGGACCTCAACACCTATGAGGAGATGCCTGAGTCCTCTGTGTCTGCAAGTGGGTTGAACCAGAGCTTTCTGAAGGAAATATTCAGAGGGTTGTGGATTTATGTTCAGGAGGAATCAGAATTTTATAGCCAAATTGGTTTAATTGGTTTCCAATGTACAGTAAAAAACTAAACTAAAAAAACAACAACTATAGAATAGAACTAAGCTATAAACTAACTATAGAACTATAGAAGAGACACACTGGATTGATCTGCATTTGGGAGAGTAGAAGGTTTTAACGTTTTCATGGAATCGTCTTCAGTTACTACAGAAATAACTGAAAGCAGGTGCTCTGGTTGCAGATGCAGCATGTTTATGAACCACACATGATCAGTTAAACCACAGCACAAATGTATTTCTACTCATTAAAGCAGTATTTCACACCAAACTGAAAATATTCATCATTACCGCCACAATGACAAAAAGCACAATAATAGTCATTCATACGTACGACTCGAGTGTTATATTCTGAAGCCATAAAATGGAACAGAGTGAAATTATATTTTTATATAGAGGATCAGTGGAACAGAGTGAAATTGTTTTTATGCAAAATGTTGAGATTATGCTTTTTGACATTTTGACAGCCTCAGTCTTCATTCACTTTTTATTATATTGAGAGAAGTGGCCAGTATGTTCTTCAAAAATTCACTTTTGTGTTCCATGGTTTGGCGATGGACATGACGTGACATGACGGCGAGTAAATGATGACAGAATTTAGTTCAGTCAGGACCACTTCGCCAAGTATGGATAAATAGATTTATTGCGATAATAGCATACAGTTAGTGTTGGCGGTATAGATCTGTTCTGGGCAAAACTCCCACGCCTGTCCATGCAGCTATGCCTGGATAGAACGGGAGAGCAGCAAGGCAAACCCCCCATGGGGTACAGAACAGAACCAGTATATGCATGATTACAATTCTCAATTACATGAGTTGAAATGAGCAATTACATGTGAAATACAATATAAAATAAAAATTTGCCAAGATTACACTGTAAAGAGAACAAGTGATCAGAAAGATGAAGGTTTGTTAGGAGGAGTTGGGGTTGGAGGAGGGAGTTAAGATGCGAGCAGCAAGCTAAGAGGGAAATGCTGAAGGAGTGTGAGATTTAAGTGTGCCGCTGAGATAGATGTCGACACCGGATTGGACCACGTCACGAACAGCTGGCTAATAGCTGATGCGGGCTTGGCTGACGTGGCCTGCCTGAACTAACGCGATGCTTGATTTTTGGGGAAATTATTATTATTTTCTTTAGTTCCAATATGTTTCATAGTTAAAAGAGTTTAAGAGTTCTGTATGATCAGTGTGCAGTTACAAACTGATTAGTACATCATCTTACCTCACAGGTGCAACAGTCCACCCACCTGTGTCAGAAACCCACCCCTATGAGGGGTTTGACCCTGCCAACATGCCCCCTGGGTTGGACTACACCTGCAAGATGGTTGATGGTGTTGTTCATGTATACACCCATAAGTAAGACGACAGAGTTGCAAGTCCCTAGAATTGAGTTGGCCTAATTGTTGAATTTTTATATATACTGTATATATTTCTCTTTTCTTTAAAAAAATTTTTTTTGTATTGTCTATCAGTTCCTCAGAGCTGGATCTGCCATACCCAGACCTGCAGGAGTACATAGCGGATATGAACATGATGATGGCGCTCATCATTAACGGGCCAGTGTAAGTTATACTGCACACCATGAGGTTTAGTCTATTCTGATGCAGCAGATCCAGAAGAAGATGATCAAATCACTGATTGAAACGGCTTATTCTGTAAATGTGAGCTGGTCCCTGAGTGAGCTGCTTTGCTTGATTAAAAATCATTATGCACTGACCTCAGTTTGAACCTGTGGATGAAATGTAAAAATAAACCCATCCTGAAAGGGATAAGTCCAGTAATTCATTTGTAATGTGAATAATGTGGCAAAGAGTGGTTAAATGTGTTCCCCAAAATAGCCAGAACTAGTCTGATCTGGTTTAGGTTTAACATATGGATTTCTAATTGTATATTTTTTCCCAACAGGAAATCTTTCTGCTATCGCCGACTGCAGTACCTCAGCTCCAAGTTCCAGATGCACATTCTCTTAAACGAGATGAAAGAGTTGGCGGCACAGAAGAAGGTCCCTCACCGTGATTTCTACAACATCAGGAAGGTCTGCTGTCCATTTGTGTGAACGACCACTAAATAAAGTATTTTGAGCTAAACTGTAGTGTCACAGAAAAACCTGATTATTTGACCTAGTAATGTAATTCTAGCTATTGACATTTCATTTCTTCAGGTGGACACACACATCCATGCCTCATCCTGTATGAATCAGAAGCACCTGCTGCGCTTCATTAAAAGAGCCATAAAGAAATACCCAGGTGAAATCGTCCATGTAGAACAAGGCAGAGGACAGACCCTAACTGAGGTGTTTGAGAGCATGAACCTGACGGCCTTTGACCTCAGCGTAGACACTCTGGATATGCACGCGGTAAGAAGTGTAGTTACACACATGACATAAATGGTCGGCACACCACAGCTCCAAAAACTAGTCATTTATTGACCGATTCTTACAAAGGTAACGTTTCGAGCACACAGGCTTATTCTGGTTAGGCAAAACTTTGCCAGTGATGTGCGTTTTGTTTTTGTGTTTGGAAAAATACTTTACCATCACTAGCAATTACACATAGTAATACTAATTATTATTAATAATAATAATAACAACAACAGCATATACTGTACACTACTGTTAAAAAAATTGGGGTCAGTAAGATTTTTTAAATGTTTTTGAAAAAAGTCTCACCAAGGCTGCATTTATTTGTCAAAACTACAGTAAAAAAAAAAAGTAATAATGTGGAATATTATTTTAATTTAAAATAACTGTTTCTATTGAAATATATTTTAAAATATAATTAATTCCTGTGATGGTACAGCTGAATTTTCAGTGTCAGATGATCCTTGAGAAATAATTTTAGTATGTTGATTTGGTGCTCAAGAAACATTTCTTATTATTATCAATATTGAAAACAGTTGTGCTGCTTAATACTTTTGTGGAAACCATTGTAAAAACAAATTAGGAATCTTTGAGAAAAAGAAAGTTCAAAAGAGCAGCATTTATTTAAAATAGAAATCTTTTGTAGCATTATAAATGTCTTTACTGTCACTTTTGATCCAATTAATGTGTCCTTATTGAAAAAAAGTCTGAATTTATTTTAAAAAAAATTATTGACCACAAACTTTTGAAGGGTAATATTTGATATGTTATATCTTATTGATATAAAAAAATATATATAAAGTGACTATTAACAAAAATATAAAACTGAAATAAAATATTGGACTATAAAAGAAAAGGAAAAGTGTTTCACACAGTATATGCCAAGGCAAATATCAATTGGGTGTTCCAAACTTCTTGGGTTTGTGTGGGATCTAGGTCACTCTCACTAAAAATATGTTGCACAAGCTTAGTGGACTTACACTTTGGTGAGAACTGAATAAGCTGATGAATGAACTGTTGTTCTCCACTGAATGCAAACTGTGGCACTAAATTAATGTTCCATGTGTATAAAAATCTTTAATAAAAGAGATTTGTGTGTACATTTTATGTGGGAGTAAGTAGGCTACACTGGGGAAAATGTTTTTATTTTTTATAAATTGATTAAATGTAAATATAAATAATAAAAAAGAAAATTTGCTATTTTAAATATTTAAAAAATTCTGTCTTTCCCACAGGACCGTAACACATTCCACCGCTTTGATAAATTCAATTCCAAATACAACCCCATTGGAGAGTCCATCCTCCGAGAAATCTTTATTAAGACTGACAACCATATTGAGGGGAAATACTTCGGGCACATAATCAAGGTATGGCTGTTCCTTATAATCTTTGAAATTTGCAAAACAAGCATGTTGATGAATTCGGTTTCATATGGTTAAGTGCGCCCCCTGCTGACAGTTGTATGTTGGTGCGTTTCAGGAGGTTATGGCAGACCTGGAGGAGAGCAAATACCAGAATGTGGAGCTGCGTCTCTCCATCTACGGCCGCTCACGAGATGAGTGGGATAAACTGGCTCAGTGGGCCGTCAAGCACAAGGTTTATTCTGATAATGTGCGCTGGCTGGTGCAGGTGCCACGGCTATTGTGAGTACTGAGCGTTAGGAAAATCAATGTAAAGTGGACATCTACTGTAGGCCTAATTCTTTTATAAAATTAAATATATATATATATATATACACACTACTGTTTAAAAGTTTTGGATCAGTAAGATTTTAAAAATGTTTTTAAGGCTGCATTTATTTAATCAGAAACCAAATAAAACAGTAATATTAATACAATTTAACATAACTGTTCTATATTTTAGAATGTAATTTATTCTTAAGATGGTAAAGCTGAATTTTCATTACTTTAGTCTTCAGTTGTCACATGATCGTTCAGAAATCATTCTAAAATGCTGATTCGCTGCTCTAGAAATATTTCTTATTATTTTTACTGTCAAAAACAGTTTTAACAGTTTAATATACTTTTGCGGAAACCGTGATACATTTTTTCAGAATTCTTTCGATGAAAAAAAAGTTCAAAAGAACAGTGTTTATTTAAAATAGAAATCCTTTATAACAATGGAAAAGTCTTTAATACCACTTTAGATCAATTTAAAGTGTCCTTGCTGAATAATAAAATCTTAAACAAAATTAAATGAATAATAATAATAAAGATTTACTGATCCCAAACTTCTGAACGGTAGTGTATATTATTACTAAATTGAAAAGCACTTAAAATTAAACACCTAATTAAGTAGACTTGTTTCCAAAATGAATACCAATATTTCCGCTGTACATGAAATATACATTTCAGACTAAATTAAAAGCATAACTAAGATAACAGGTGGTTTATTTCCTGTGCAGTGATGTGTACCACACCAAGAAGCAGCTCTCTAACTTCCAGGAGATGCTAGAGAACATTTTTATGCCTCTGTTTGAAGCCACTGTCAATCCCAGCAGTCTCCCACAGCTGCATCTCTTCCTGCAACATGTGAGTGAACCTTTTGCCATGTGATAAAGCTAGTTTTAATGCAAAATTATTGGTAACTGTGCTACTGTGGAGAGAAGGCTAACACATCTTCTGAGTGTGTAAATATTCAAGGTATGATTAACTGCCCAGTTTATTTACAATAAACATTTGTTTTAAATTTTACACTTCACTAACTTTTCCACATTAGAGAAAGATGTGGCCTAGTAATCCAAAGTTTCAAACCCTTGGCTCATACATTTATTATTGTCCCTATAAAAAGACTATTGTTAGATGTTTTAGATAAGAAAGTGTCTGCCATTAAAGTTTAACTTTTAACAGTGGATAAATCACAAGTAACTCAAATGTCCAACTACCCTGTGTAACTTCAAATTAACACAACCAAATGATCAACAAGTATGGTCACAGTTTTATTATATTGTGAGCCTGAATGTTCTTCAGGTTGTCGGGTTTGATAGTGTGGATGATGAGTCCAAACCTGAGCATCACATCTTTAACCTGGACAGTCCAAAACCTGTGAACTGGACGGAGGAAGACAATCCTCCATACTCATATTACCTGTACTACATGTATGCAAATATGACTGTACTCAACCACCTGCGCAGGTAACTGGTGCACCCAAGTACTTATTTTGCTTACCACAATACATTTAAATACATTTAATGAATTAATGTACAAATTTACTTAAGAGATTTATGGCACGCAAACCACTAAATGAAAACCTTCTTGTCAAAACCATTGTGTAGGCTACTTAATATAAACGTTTTTTAGCTCCACGACTGTTTAAATGTCACTCATCTCTCCCAACAGGCAAAGGAACATGAATTCGTTTGTATTACGTCCGCACTGTGGAGAGGCAGGGCCTATTCACCACCTCGTGTCTGGGTTTATGCTGTCGGAGAATATTTCCCATGGCTTACTTCTGAGAAAAGTAAAGACACCGTCTGAATCACAGTTGTACTTGGAAATCTGTTCTGCTCGGATATAAAGAATGTTCTTATTTTAAATATACATGATTGTGTTCTTTGTATGTGTTAAAATCATATCGTTACATAACATAAATGTACAAGTTTTGACAGAACAATATCGGTCACGTTATATATATATATATATATATATATATATATATATATATGTAAACCCCTTGCAAACAGTCAAGAATTGATCAGTGTTTGTGTATTTCCGTCAGGCTCCTGTACTGCAGTATCTGTATTACCTGGCTCAGATCGGCATTGCCATGTCCCCGCTCAGCAACAACAGCCTCTTCCTCAGTTACCATCGAAATCCTCTACCTGAGTATCTGTCCAGAGGCCTCATGGTGTCTTTGTCCACTGATGACCCTCTGCAGTTCCACTTCACAAAGGTTGCAAGCCACACCATACCATCAAATATGATTTTTTTTCCCCCATAGCTGTTATTTCTTGAGTCAGGTCTGTAATATGTTTGACCTAGTGTGTGTGGTTGTTCAGGAGCCGCTGATGGAGGAGTACAGCATCGCTGCTCAGGTGTGGAAGCTGAGCTCATGTGACATGTGTGAACTGGCCCGAAACAGTGTGCTCATGAGCGGATTTTCTCACCAGGTGATCACATCTCCACTTACACCTCTGTCAGCAGCAGCACAAGTCATTTTCAGTGAAATTTAGGTGTTCGTAGACAGTAAGGTTACATTTGTTAACATGAGTTAATGCATTAGGCACCATGACTTAACAACAAAAACACACTTTAAAAGTGTATATTAATCTAGATAATTGCTACATACACAAAAGTACTCAATAATTTTTTTTAAATTCATCAAAGCCCTGTCTGTGAAAACAGGCCTAAAAGTATTAAGCCAGGATTAGGCCTTAGTTAAAGTAAGACATTTAATTAGCTTTTATAAACGTGCCTTAGAAAAAAACATTACTGGTATGCATCTTGAGACGAAACAATGGCACTGACTTATGTTAAGATATGTCAGTGCAAGTAACTTTCAGTTAAAACTACTCAAACATGCATTTAAGTCTGAGACTAGTCTTAAGCCTTGTCTGTGAAACCAGGGGTTAATCAGCAAGAATGCAAGAAAGTGAAAATAAAGATATTTATAATGTTACAAAAGATTTATATTTCAAATGCTCTTCTTTTTAACTTTCTATTCATCAAAGAATCCTATAAAAAAATGTATTATGGTTTCCTCAAAAATATTAAGCAGTACGACTGTTTTTAACATTGATAATAATAAGAAATTCTTCTTGAGCACCAAATCAGCATTTTAGAATGATTTTCGAAGGATCATGTGACACTGAAGACTGAAGTAATGTTGGTGAAAATTCAGCTTTGCCATTACATTAAGACATTACATTTTAAAATATATCAAAAGATAAAACAGTTATTTTACATTTGTAATATTTCACAATATTACTGTACTGTATTTTTGATCAAATAAATGCAGCCTTAAAATAGCACTTTTGAAAAATCACATTTATGTAGATTAATAAATGTTGTAAAAATTGTTCATTGCTAGTTCATTGATACCTAACACATTAACTAATGGTAACAAATTGAACCTTATATTGTAAGGTGTTACCTATTTTTTAAAACTTGTATACGGCACAGTAGTTCTCAACTCAAAAAAATGATTTGTGTTCAGCAGGGAAAACAATAATTTATTCCTAACCGAAATTCAACTTAAGGACTTCCAGCTTTTAAAATAGAGGATAAATTCTTCTTATACTTTTGTTGGCTGTACATCCAAACACAATAGTATTGTGACACTAGTCAAATTACAGTAGCTAGATGCCAGTATGGGCAGATTGCATAACATGCCCTTATTCTCTGAAACCCTGACCAAATCCACAGTGTGTAAAGAAAATATGGCCTGGATTACATTACATTACAGCTTCTCTTGCATTGAGGATATTTGTGGGCTGCCCACAGTATGTTCTGTGTGGAGAATCATTGGCTGCCATTCAATTTTGTAGTTTTGGTACAGTGTTTGGTCACCACTTGATGCTCACTGTGCATCCTGAAGCCAAACCACTGAAACAGACCGTTAAAATACAAGGAATAAGAGGGAAAAGCATCTGACTAATGCATCCAAATGTCCTGTGTCAAGGTGAAAAGCTGCTGGCTGGGGCCGCATTATCTGAAAGAGGGGCAGGAGGGCAACGACATCAGACGCACCAATGTTCCAGACATCCGTGTGGCGTACCGCTTCGAGACTCTGTGCGAGGAGCTGAATCTGATCACGCAGGCTGTGCGGTCAGAGGAGCTGGAGGTTGAAGAGCAGGGCTCCCTGTGCATGGCTGCAGGACCGGCCAGACGTTAGAGGCATCACACACTTTCAATTATTCAACAAGTGCAGAGTGCGAGCGAAAGGTGAATCGGGGAAATCTGGGACAGTCATACTAAGTTTGATTCCATGGGTGTTTATCTAAATACCTTTTTTTAATTTGTATTTATTTGGGTATTTGCTAGAAATGTACTGTAGTTATTTTAGTTGTGGAACGCAGGTTTAAAGTCCTTGCAGCAAACAGAATTGCACAGGAAACGCCAACATTATGTTTGACAAAAGCACACGTTTTGCAGAATACCAACTGTGAAAACACACTTACAGTGTCGATGAAGGCTCCAGCAACCCACAGTCAAGCTTCAGGAGTCTCCCCCTCTGTCACTGTGGACCTTACACTGTCCATAACCTTCAGTCCAGCATGAAGATCAGTGGTGTACACCGTCATAGATAATGAACCGTCATTTGGTGTTGCTTGTACACTTGTTCTGAACACTAACAGCCATAAGCATTGGTTCTTTGGCTATTCTGTGTGAGCTCAAGTACCTACGCACATCTCTGTCATGAGCCATCATAATCATGTCATTTTTAAATGGATTATTTCCTCCTTTACATTCTTGGTTTTGACAGGTTCTGTTTTAATGTGTCTTTTATTGTGATATTATTTATTTTCCAGTGGTTATCCTTTGAGTCATTTAGCCATTTTTATTTGTGTTTGTAATTGAATAATTATTAGCTATTTATTGTAAATCAGACATGATATCAAAGTGAAATGTATTTTTTTCTGCTTTCTCTATCTCAAAATTAAAATATTATAATTATGGGAGTCTGTGGATTTAATATTGCATGTAAACTGTTCACTTTATTTTTCAATGCAGAAATAAGTTATTTGTGAATGTGCAACTTTGGATTAATTTGGGGCAACTCGAAGAATAACCATGTAAATGGATAAACGATGTGACAGTGTGTTTATAATTATGACAATTTGAACAAATACCATTTTGCTGCATAACTGACTGCTGAAGTACGATTAATGAAAACTGTCAGTGAGTGGCAACCGCTATGGTGGCAACCCGTGTGGCCTGGAAAACCCAGACAGCTTGCCATTTCTATTTAAATCAAGTTGACCTGGCTTGAGTGTCAAAGACACAGGCTTTGTTTGTGTTCTGTCCTTTTCACCAGCCTGTCCCTCTAGTTTTACAATTTGGGGCTAAACTTCGAGTTTTAGAGCATCTGTTATAGTTGTTGCGTCACAAACTTTTTTCAGACGGTTTGCCTTTTAGGGTAAATAGGAATATACAATAAAATGCATGAATTGCATAGTCAAAAGTTTTCAAGACATTTGGAAGACGTTTATTGTGACCGTTAGTGTTAATAAATGTCGAATTCTCGGAAGAACAAAAACGCTTATTTTTGTTACATGTATTTATGATGTGAATGTGTTCTAATTTATCGCTCCTGAGATGTATAAAATAAGAACATGTCGATTTTTTGGTTCTCTGGGAACAGCATAACCATGATTATGTGTTTAGAATGCACATATCATTGCTGAAAAATTCAAATGAAATGCTGGTTATAATTTTGCACGGACATCATAATTTTGTGGGAGTGATATCCCTTTAACTTGAGTAGTTAGAGCCCACGCCCCCTCCTCCATTCCGCTGCTCTGACCCCAGCTAGGTTCATTTCGAAGCAGAAACTCTGCACAGTGCACGCTCTTGTTGCTGCAAGATGACAATGAAGTTGGCATACTGGGATATACGCGGGGTGAGAAACTTTGCATGAACATTTTTGCATAACTGCTGTTGAACATTTTTAATTGATTCTAATTTGATTTCTGCGATTTTTTTTTTCCGTTCGTAAACTTTTGGGTTTTTTTGCTCGTAAAAGTCACGCAGTTATCACGAATATAAGATTCGTGTGGTTTCATGTCTAAAAACGATCAAACCTAATCCATATTCGCAGCTTGTTTAAATGAACATCTTTTGTGGACTGTAAGTCGAGACTCTAGAAATGAACTGTTTGTTAGTTTGGCAAAGTCAGGGGTGCATACGAGTTTGTTGATACTTTTTTTCGTTTAGAGTGTCTCGCCATGGCCACAGATGCTAACGTTACTTTGATTACAGTTGAGTTTACATGCCAGTTTATTTGAAGCCTTTTCGGGTGTGGTTACACCCCAGTAATTAGGACGAAACACAATTGCTCTATTGTTTTAGTTAATGCAGTTAACATAATATGTTTAAGAGCTGGGAATTCTTTAGCAAACAAATAATACTGCATCACATTAAACGTACGCTGTCTGTAGTCACAGGACATTCTCGTGCCTTATGTATCTCCATGCCTGAGGGAAACTATCAAAAATGTGGCACAGCAAACCGCACAAACATTTGACTCCCTAAAACCTACTCTATCCCTTGGCCAACTGCTGGTTGGTCAGAATCACTCTTAAGTTTTCGGATTTCAAATGAGACCAATCTAACTTTTTTAATGTAATTGACATGAAAAAGTTATGTCTTAAAAAAAAAAAAAAATAGATGACAATATTTTAAGGCTGCAATCTAGAGCAGATCTGTGTTGCAATATTTCCAGCAATTAGGTATTTGTCCTTTTAGTGCTACCTCATAAATATGCAAATAAGAACATTACCTATATAAATACGCATTGTGAAGTTTCGACCCTCTGTTAATCACTTCAAGTGAAAACCATTTTTCAGCAGCACGTTATATAACATTCCATGGCTTTTATTTCATCTGTTAACAGCTTGCCCAGCCAATCCGCCTGCTGTTGGAATACACTGGTACTAAGTATGAGGAGAAGTTCTATTCTTGTGGTGACTGTAAGTGATATGGTCACCATTGCTCCGCAGACATAACCAGATCTTCTTTATAAAAGCACAGTGACGGGGGGAGTTGATTTTATATTCTTGTCTTGCAGCTCCCAACTATGACAGAAGCTGTTGGCTTAATGAGAAAGAGAAACTTGGGATAGACTTTCCTAATGTAAGTTACACAGTCACTCCAATGGTATTTATTGTGCAAGTTATGCAATAACTAACCATCACCTTTATTCACCAGTTGCCCTACCTGGAGGATGGTGACACAAAGATAGTCCAAAGCAATGCCATCATGAGATACATCGCCCGCAAAAACAACCTCTGTGAGAACTTGATTCATTTATTCCTTCAGTAAAAAAAGCTTTTTGTGTCACTGGAAATAGTCGTCTAAGTAATGTAAAACATCTCCATCTAATTTTTCTAGGTGGGGAAACTGAAGAAGAGCAGGTGAGAGTTGACATCATGGAAAACCAGGCGATGGACTTCCGCAATGGTTTTGTCCAGCTCTGCTACGGAGACTTTGTGAGTGATTGATTGTATATAAATCTATGTATTACAGTTAGAAATGATTAGCTAATATTATACATTTTTTGTTAATTGATAAGATAACATGATTTGTAATCCTTTTTTGAATTTGATTAAAGGACAAAACCAAATCATGTTACACTGAGAAACTGCCAGGAACTCTAAAACAGTTCTCTGACTTCCTTGGCGACAGGAAGTGGTTTGCTGGGTGCAAGGTAAATAAGCATAATGTACACAAAACACATGTACTTTGTCCATTTTAAATAGTTCGAAATAATAGTACATCCCATGAGATTATTTGACGTGCTTATCCCACTGTCTCATCCTGTAGATCACATTTGTGGACTTCATCATGTACGAGTTGTTTGATCAGCATCGTATGTTTGACCCAGCATGCCTGGATGACTACAAAAACCTTAGATGTTTCCTGGATCGCTTTGAGGTTTGGATTCAGCTTTTATCACACAGAAAGATTAGTTAGTCTCATGTAATTTGTAATGTATAAGGATTAACCTGTAACTCCAATATAATTGTGTTCCCTGTCAGAGTATCGAGAAGATTGCAGGATACATGAAGTCAAGCAAGTTCATGAAAACACCCGTGAACAACAAGATGGCCAAATGGGGAAACAAAAAGGAGTGAAAAAATGACAAGACTGGCTAGATCAAACATCATAAGTTGCGCCATCAACTGCAATGCATGTAGTGATAGTTATTTTGAACCGGCAATTTAAGGATAATTAGTTAAATGTACATCCCAGTGATACAGTTGACATTAGTATTGATTATAAAATCATAACAAAACAATCAGAAATCTCAGTTGTCTATAGACATAATGCAGTTGAATAGCAATTATGTTTAGATTAAAAGTGTTCAGGTGTGTGTTGCACTCTGATTTTTGTCTATTTGATGCCATGAAAAGGAAATAAGTATAACATTTCATTGTTATAGATTTCACTATTTGGATTGTAATTCTACATTTGAATTGTAAAAAAAGCATTAAATGTATCTCCTTATTTTGACCCAATAAATCAGAACTTTTGTTCCATTCAGTTTATAAATTAAGTGTGGGGTTTTCACACGTATACTCTGGTAACCTAACAAAGCAAAACATTTTATTGAATTGCTTATAAAATAAATAGGAAACAAAGACATTACAGATGTTTATGTAGCCAAGGTAATTAACATACAGCAAGAAAAGAAATAGTATAGAAAAAAACTTCAATTATGAATCATTTGGCCTAGCCTGCTATGGAGGAAGAGAATGTTATGATCGACAGCGCTGAATTTCATTTGTTGATTTCTCTCTTTTTGTATTTTTTGACCACCCGCTCCTGCTAGATTTGTGTTGGGCTGATATTTCACTAGCCATTTTAACCCTTTAAGTGTCACCCCCCTTTTTTTAAATATACATGAAAATGCACATTTCGACTTTAAATGGTTGTAATTAAAGAATGCTTTGGATGCTTTGTATAGACGTAAAATTGGTCTTGTTTTAAAGAAGACATTTGGCAGATTTATGTTGAAGTGAAATAAATTAAGAAAGTGAAACAAAAAAAAAGTTATAGAAGTTTGAGTTTATGAAAATGTACAATATAAAAAATTTAATTTATTCATATTTTATATAAAATATATATTTTTAAAACCTGTCCGACTCTAAAACTGCTAGAAAATCAAAGCCAAAAATCTGAATAAGTTGTGTTTCAAATTTTAGGTTGATATCTCAAAAAATGAGCTTTCAGTGAGATTTTGTTTGGGCGCAGTACCAAACATTTTCACTAGGTGACAACCAGACTCCATTACTGCCCATATAAGGGCGCCTCCATTTCCATATGCGTTATTAAAAACATTTTAATATCTTTTTTTCTAAAATAATTTAATGGATGATACCTTTTGAACTCTTGGCATGAAAACAAACTGAGGTTTCAACCATTCTTTCATGATTTTTCATGTTCATTGCTATTTCAAAATAAAGGTCTGAACACGCCTTAGGAATATGAAAATATTCTTGTTGCAAATTGATAAATTACAGCTCCTCTACTTTATTTTGTCAAGATTAGTTTATGTTTATTATAGGATATTACTGTTTTAAATATGTAAAGATTTTGGGCCCACCGGTGGGCCGGTGACACTTAAAGGTTTTCATCTTAACGGTATTTTAAATAAATGAAAAGCTGGATAATCAAAGGCAACCTTTTTTAATTAACTTTATTACTGCTTATACACAAACACATTACTGGATTAATGGAACTTAAATGTAATCAAACCTGTTTAACCCCGAAATCCAAAGCTTATTTTTAAGACCATTAAACCTGCTCTTTATTTTAAGGTGTGCTTGTTAGTGTAATTATACCTTCAAGTAATATTAATTAACAACATGTACTATAGAGTTAGGATTATGCTTAATTTAGAGTTATTACTAATTTCATGTAATGTACAAGGACACTAAAATAGTGTCACCTTTTCTTTCATTGAGAGAAAACAAAATATGCATAACTGAATTAAACTATTAGTAAACAAAAATGACTACTAATGTGTTTATTTATGAGCATTTATTAATAGACAATGCACAATCTGCATGAAGTGTCAGGATCAATCAGAATGTTACAGACATGCCTCATTTTCATTAAGCTGGTATAACAACTAATGTTAAACATGACCACCACCCCCAGGGACATCAGTGGAAATCAATTTAATGGAAATAATGGTATCGAATAAATAAAATCAATGCAATAAATGTATACATTCGCATAATGTAAAAGGTTATATAATATCACTAAACAGGCAGCAGCCTGAACTTGTTTTCTAATGAATGGAAAAGTTGAAGTGTGTGTGTGTGTGTGTATGTAGATCTTGTTCATTCAGGTCCAGACAAGTTCAGTTTCTCGATATCAAAAACACAGCAGGGTCCTCAGATTATCGGCGGCCACCATACTGACTGTACTCGGCCTCACTGGCAAGCTGCAAAGCAGATGGAGACCGATAACATTTGCCTGCTCTGCCTCGGTCATTCAAAACACCACAGTGAAAAGTGCCTCATAAATAATGGTATTTGTACTTTGAAACAGACGGAGCTGCATTACTTACGGCAATGCTCGATCTGACGCTCTGCAGTTGGAAGAAGACTCGACCTCCTTCCTCAGGACATATTGCTCTGATTTCATCCTGTCTCATTCCCAGCAACATCGCTCCATTGAACACCCCGAGACTCTGGACCGTCCTACACAAATCCACAATGAATTAAAATGTTATCAGTAACAAGATATTAAACTCATTCATGTGGTAAAATGCAATTTTCAGAACTGCATTTCGGTGTAGTTTTAAGAATCAAATTAAACATGCTAGTAATGGTTTCTTACATTTTAGAAAAGCCTTTGTACTGTAACCAGGCTTTGACTTCCTCAGGTCTAGATTTCATGTCCAGAGATGGAGGTCCTCCCATATTCTGCTGAGAATATGGAGATAAAAACGTCATAAAACTATGGACTGTGTACAGCTCAGTACATTGTTGAAATGATTGGTTTTAAAGAAAAAAGAAAAGGGGGAGGGGAGGGTTAAAAAAAAGTCAGTGCATTGACTGTCTCACTGTTGGCTTTTGTCCATTGACGGGCTCCAGAACATTCTGAGGCACATAACCCTCTTCATTACTTCTGTTTTTCACTTTCCACCATTGCCCAGACTTGTCGGTTACCTAGAAGCAAGCACAAACTATATTATGGTATGTATTTTCTGCTCAGGAAAAAAGTTTTACAAAAATAAAGAAATAAATGTTTACATAAAACAACCTTTTTTTCTTTCTTCTGCCAAACACAACAGATATTTAGAAGAATGCTGATAACTAAATAGTGGATGCCAATGACTTCCCATACTATGGAGGTCAATGGGGTCCAACAACTGTTTGGTTACCGATATTCTTCTTTTGTGTTCAGCTGAAGAAACTAAATTCATATAGGTTTGGGACAACTTGAGTAAATGACAGAATTTTCATTTTAACTACATTAGTTAACATACAACAAAAAATCCCTCTGAAGCAATTATTAATCTTACTTAAGGTTAATTTCAGCATTTACTAATACATGATTTAAATAAACTTTTGTATTTAATTTTTACAAAGATTAATAAATGCTGCAATAAACGTATTGCTCATTGTAACTTAACTACAGGGATCTTACTGTAAAGTGTTGCCAAAAAACGTTACTTTTGATTGAATTAGTGACTTCCGGGGGGGTGTTTACACATAAACAATTACCTGCACATTGTCACCCTTCATCACACTCAGTTCCTGAATGTTCCTTGCCATGAAGTCATAGATCACCCTCATATAAAGTGGCGGCTCTGCAGACCTGATATAAAATAAGACCAAAGTGCTACTTGACTTGATTTGAAATTTACCCAAAGAAATCTTTAGTGAATTCATCTGTCTATTAAAGACTACATTCTTTTCAACGTATATCCTTATAACCCTTTAAAAAAAAAAAAAATCTGTAGTATTATATTAGATGATTAAATTGATATTACTGTGCTTCTGCTACTGTTGGTTTCATTCACGGAAATAAACCTTTGTTGTTATAAGAACACAATTCACGGAAATAAACCTTTGTTGTTATAAGAACACAATGCACTACTAAAGCCTTGGTATGTGGACTTCTCCCTCTTTTTAATAGTATTTATTTTATATTACAGTTTGTTTAAGATCATTGGCTAAAGGACAATGTTTTATATTGCTGTCACAAATATATTTTTTATCTGGGTATTTCATAGAGTTCAGTGAAGTTGCTCACGGCATGGGTGGGGTGCTCCAGGGTCTGTTGTCCTGGAAGAGAGAGGAAATAGTTTGTACTCATTCCACTGTATTTGATCAGGTTAAGATCCACATGTCAAACACTTGACGCGTTTTATAACATCCTTAGCTCATTAAGTTGGAGTTTGTCCTCTGAGAGATTTTACCTGTTCAGGCGGCCTCTGATTGACTTTCATGGATGGGAAGCGCTCGCTGTTGCTCCGTGAGAGCTGCCTGCTGGCTGGGGGAGACTGGGACGGGACGGGCGGAAGGGGCTGCCAGCCGTCGTAAAATTGGGGATAATATGGAGGGATCTGATTCCCATTTGGAAATTTGGATCTGATTGCAAAAAAAGATGTATTTAAAGAAAAATCATGAGCTTTTGGTTGTGTTTGCTAATTAATGAAGTAATTTAATTGATAAATTCTGGAACATAAGACCTTGGGATGTTCCACGCATCACCCAAGTTTCCCCACAGTCGGTCCTCATTTGGTGTGACAACATTTCCCAGGAGCTGCAGGGCTTTCTCTGTGAGCAGTGGACTCAGCACTGTGGGAGGGATGTTGGGAGGATACTGACTCACCATCTGAAACATAAAGAAACCGTTAGAAACTTAGTGTGATGAAGGGTGATGTGGTGCTACCCTGACCTTTAACCTTTAATTAATATTTTCTAAATAAAGTGGTCCTTTTTTTCCGCAAACAAAGCACTCACGTCGCTTCATAAAATTGAGGTTAAACCACTGGAGTGACATGGATTACTTTAATAATGTCTTTACTACCTTTCTGGGCCTTGAAAGTGGTAGTTACATAACTGTCAACGGAGGGACAGAAAGCTCTCAGATTTCATTAAAAATCTTCATTTGTGTTCCGAAGGATGAACAAAGTCTCACGGGTTTGGAACGAAATGAGGGTGAGTAAAATGTCAGTGTGAACAAATGACTAAATCCATCAAAAGTAAAGCTTTCCCTCTGGGAAGAAAGTGCATACATGCTTGTACAACTTGTGCTGTCTTAAAACAGGTAACCAAGTCAAATCAAGTCAGGTGTGGTCACACTGACTCACCATCTGAAGCTTCAGGGGAACATAAGAACTTTTAACCTGCAGTATGAAAGAATGCTTGCCCGATTTAACTACATAATGGAAAAAATGTATGAAATGTGACCGCAATGCAAACAGACTGAACAAACAGATACTTACAAAAGTGAGGGAAGAGAAGAGACTGTGAACAAAGTCAGAAGCAGGAGGATTTTTTAGGTGACCATCCAGCCTCCCCTGTCACAAGTAGAGATGAGACATTTGCAATACTGTATGTCTCATATTAAGCATTACAGAGCAGTATTCTGGGCATACAGTAAGTCGTGTTTTTTCATAATGGGAGTGAAAAAAAGAAAACAATTGGAAAATGTCCAAAAATCATTCAACCCATTGTACTTTACATGCTGAAACTAGAAGGGGGTAGTTATCAAAGAGTATTGAAGTAGACTACTGTTATCTTAAGAATTATTACAGAAATTAAACTTATATAACTTACCAGAAGATTGAAGCCATACTTTATCTTCTGCAGGCAGGATATGTATTCCTCCACAGTGGGAATACTTGCAACTATAATAAAATAAAATAAAAATAAACTTTTTTTTTTTTACATCCTTAGGAAAATTAAATAGCAAGTATCACTGTGTCAGTTGTTCACCAAATGTTGGAGCATTTTTCTTTTTCTTTTTCTTGCTTCCATCATCTTTTGGCAAAGCTGAGCCAATTTTATATATGAAGGTCTCAATGTCGGCTGCGACATGGTTAAAGATCTCCTGTAGAGAGTGATTAAATGGATGGAAGAAATGTGTCAATAATGATAACAAAAATGGATGGATTAATAACACAGTGTGTCAATAAAAACAACCGACCGCATCTCGGTCCACATCATTTACTGGAGGTGGGATCTGCTCTGGCTCAGACTGCACTGGCCTGTAAGGGGCTTCATCTCTGGGAAATGGCATTGTGGGTGAAGGTCGTCTGTCGTCTGAAAAAAGCAAAACAAAAGCACATATATACCAAAAGAAATCAGTGATACATGATACATTAGTGAGAGAACACTTTAATTCAACCCTCTAGTATTCCTCACTTAGGGGTCAACCTTGTGATTCTCAGCGGTCAAAACAGACTGTAGACAAAAAGTGTAACATAAATAAAAAAAGAAGAAATTGATTTACAATATTTTGTTTCAGTAATATGTATTCTTTTGTATTTTGAGGGGATTTAATGGTACAAGGCATAAATTATGCACCACTAATTTCTATGTAAATTAATATGAATATTAGAAAAAATATTTCATATATATATGTATGAATATATGAATAAACTATGTGTATTCTCTAGTTGCTTATACTAATATTTTTAGACATAATTAATTGTATGTTTTGCAAAAAAATCCCCAGAAATCTGTATTATCGTATTTGCCATTCAATTCTTGTGGAGGTCATTTGACCTTTTTTTTTTTTCTTCTAAGACCATTAAGCCCTTTCTTATCATTCATATATCATCATTATTATCATTCATATAGCAATGGCCACAACATTTTTCACCAAGCCGATGAAGTAAAAACTTTTTAGGTTTGTGAAGTGGATTTGTGAAATGAATTCTTCAGGTGATCACCATAGTCTTCATAGTTGTTGAACTGCGGAGGGGGGAATTCTGGGGGAAGTGGGTTTGAGTGCATGGGTGAGAGAACTGGTCTCTTCATGCTTCCCGGATGACCCTGGCCAAGGATGTTTTCCAGATGGCTCCTGCCAAACAGAAATAATATATCACTGTAGCGCACTGATAAAAAAAATGAATCATTAAGGCATTAAGTGTAACAAAAATATGTATTTTTACAATCTTTGTAAAGTTACTTTGATACATTGAGTATAGCTCACAAAAAACTTTTTTATCCTGAGAACTTATTATCCTGAGTAATCGAGACAAGGGTTGTCTAGACAAGTTGTTGGCATGTATGTCCACTTAAAACATCACAATTTAGTACATTATAGAGTTAAAAAGCCATATTATGAGAATGAATGCTTGATTCTCAGTACAACTTGTTTCTGAGGCAGCAGCTGACCTGATGTCCATCTGTGGTTCCTTAAACGGTGGAGTGGCATCCCCACCTTGCTGGATCGCCCTTTCCAGATCATTTACCACCTCCTGAGCCTAGCGATTCAAAACAGCAGAGATGCATGCCTTTATACAAATATTCAGGGAACTGACGGAAGGAGTGGAAGGAAACTCCCACATCAATCCTGAAGATATATTAAGAACGATTTATAATAGCCAGATGCACCGCTATCTACCCTCAGATGGATATAACATTTCTGAACACACAAACAGTGTTGTTCCTCACCCCGACCTCCTCACACTGGAACAGGAAGGCCTGTGGAGCTCTCTGGCTGGGATCCTGAACTGAGAAAATCAGAAGGGAGTCATACACACAGCTGTCCAGAACAGCTTTCGTCTTCCTGATGCTACTCAAATATACAGACTCCAAAACCTCCTACAATTCCAGGAAACAGAGTAAGAGTTCACTGTTAGTACTGGAACTGCCATTTAATGTAACATACTTTTGTTAGATTAGTGAACTTAAGCATAAAGGCTACCCTTGACCTTGGTCTCTATGTCACATAGCTGTAGGTGGTTGGCCTTGACCTGCATGATCATTTCCTGACCCCACACTTTCCCTTTACTGTCCATACTCTTCAGCCTGTTCACACAGTCATCAATGCTGCTCATCTCTCTGCCATCTAACACAAAGGTGAACAGGTGCTAGGGAATGGAAAAAGAAGAAAATGTTACTATGATATGTGTCCCTTATCAAAAAAGAGCTTGGTTATACAGTTGAGGGCCTTGAGAAATTCTCAAATCTTCCAGTTGGGTTTGTGTGGAAATCTCTATAGAACATGCAAGATAAGCTTTGGTTGTCTGTTCTTTTCAATAAAACACATTAGTGAACTGGGTGTTGGCTTTGTGCTAACAGATTGTGATTATGAGTCCGTCACAAGCAGTCAGCAGCACACATTTGAACATTATAAACATATCAGTTAATAAGTGTTAGTCACAAATGCATAAACCAGACTAAGTCTTACCTCCACTCTGTGCTGAAAGTCGTCTTGCTGTCTGCTGATTGATTCTGCATACTCCTTCCTTTGCACTAAAGCAACAATATCAAGTTAAAAATGATAGTATTTCTTAGGATAGGTTGTTTAAATGGGGTTTCTACTTACTGTAGATGGATTTGGCACTGGGACGAGACATGCCAGACCCCTGGGAAGACGGCTCAGATGAGAAGCCTCTATAATATAATTACAACACAAAATGCCTGAATAAACTTTCCCCCACATATTTTAATTGTAATATTTAAAAAAGATATTAGAAAGAAATCCTGAAGATAACCCCCAAAAATAATTTCAATATATTTCTTGTTTGTCCACATTTCAAGTGTGGCAACAGTTTTGGTAGGGTCCTATTTTTGTTCCAAAATGAGAGTAAAGTCAAGTTCTTCCATACCAGATGTCAACAAAAATTAAAATGAAAACTACATGGAAAGATTAACTTTTCATTCATAAAAATAATGACTAACATACCTTGGAAAAACTACATGACTCTTAAACTAACTCATATTCATTTTAGTTTTAGATACATGGACTAATATAAAACTTGAAACCTTTACAAACTGTCTGAATTAACTGTAAAATGTCACTGGATAGCAATATCTACCACCATTAAACAATTTAAATGATACTAGTTAGTGCATTCACTTTGGCAGCCCTAAAATACTAAAACTGAAATAAAAACTGAAATGAACTGAAACCAGACAATGAACTGAAACCTTAAATTATACTAAAATAAAGTAGAAAGCCAAATGTAAAACTTTTATAACCCTGCCTCATAGCAACCTTTAAAGGCCTTTCTGACATCTGTTATGACGACCAATATGAGAGAGATAGAAGGCATGATGTTCTACACTGAAACACCCTATTATGCACTTTAGGTTCAAATTCCACGCAAACACAAAGATAAAACGTCAGCTGACAGAGATGAGGGAGACATGTACCTTTGCTGGAAAACGGGCATAGGGTTACCCCCATACATTCTTGACTGTGATGTATAACACCTGTAATAACAACGTTATCAGTTTTGAAACCACTCAAGAAAAATAGCAGAGCTTTTGAGCAGCTCTGCCAGGCAGAAGCATTAGTTATGAAGAAGTGTCTGTTCATCAGTTGTGGTTTGACACCACTGATCTTATCTAAAAGAGCTAATAAGTGTGCAATCATCAAGTATGTGAAGTAAGCACGCAAATAATATCCTCAAAACTGGTACAAAGTCAAAAATATCAGAACAAGACCTTTCTATGTTCACAAGTTGGTGTTCTTAATAAAAACATATCATTTCAACAGTTATTAAAGTCAATTAGTGAATATGCTAGATTCATAAGAGAAGTGCCATTTGAGAGTGATGATTTATCAATGTATTTTTCATTACAGAGAAGTACTGAATATGTTATACATTTTTATTTGTTTTATAAATGTAAGACCTTTAAGATCACTAACAAAATCACATAAATTTGATTCATTTATTACTTGTAACAACAATGAATCACTAAATGATGGCAATAAATCATGGCAGAATCACATTTAGAATAACAGCTTGAACAATTTAGAAAAGCTAAAACAATTTGGCTTTCACAAACCAGTTACAAAGCCTCTGAGGTTCTCAAAAACAGGCAAGAAGTGTCTAGTCATGACAAATAAGCAGCAAAAACTGCTGAAAGCCAAATTCTGGAACTTTCTCTGTAACAAGTTATTGTGCTTGGCTTGACAAGAAGAAAATATTAGCAGAAGTACAATGCCATAGCGTAAACCAAGTGTAAAAATAGAGAAAAAAAAGAAAACACTTATTACCACAGCTCTAAAACAACACAAGTTGTAAAACAAGTACAATTAAGGATGTAACCAATCTGGCATTATTCAAATTTGTCACGGTCATATTAACCTGTAGGCAAAACGCCATGTATCAGTGACTCCACACGCATTTGGTTATAACACAGACGTTGTGATTAGCCAAATGATTGTACATTACCTCTGAGAAAATCCTAAACAAGTTTAAGTTCAACTCTCCAAATCTACGGTCAGATTACTCCAGAATTTAGACATATCCTTAAGTCTGTCTTCCTTGTAAACTGTGTGAGAGCAAATATTCTGGACTTCCTGCTCAGAAAAGCTGAGGTCAAAGTCTAGTTCTTGAATTATAGTAAGTCATAAGGTGAGAGCGGGTAGGTTTTTCCATTTATATCCTTGAGTACAAAGGTATTGTCATTAATAGGCAGCCCTGTGACGTGTAGAGCAAAGCGGCACACACTGACCCTAAAATGTATTTGTACACTTACGTCACACTGAACGCATATTGCCGTAGATAATAAACCATTATACAAGTGGCATACATTTTAAAAGATGAGAATATTTTTCAACCAAATCAGATCACAAAAAGAAAATGTTACGTTTAAAATATTGTTGCAAATAAAAATATTTGGACCTGTTACACTTTTGAAAATAAATGTTTCAAATGGGGTTTTTGCACCGACGCCATATAACATTTTAGCGATCTGTTGTTAAAAGATTTTTTTTTCTTATTGTGATTAACATTTTAATAATCTTAAGAACCATAAATATTAAAAGTTCTTCATGAGTTTTTTTTAGGAGTGTAGGATGATGAATCATTTGTTTGCAGATGCCACTCGATTTGATGTTTTATGATGTAATGCACTGATATCATGTTGTGACGCTGAAACTGATAAGCCAAACTCATCTTACTAATGTCACCTCACAGCTCCACAAAACACTCAAACTATTAATGCCAGGACTGCAAGACAGACAGCTGGAGTTCTTCAAATAAAAAGGACAGAAAAGGTATTTAGTGAATAACCAAATCTTTTATTTAATACGGGTATGTACACTTTTGACGACACTGCCAGACTGGCATGTTCACGAGGAAAGAGTTAGTTTAGAAAGAAAACAGGAGGCTTCAGTGTGGACACCTATACTGTAGCCCTAGCCTGAGTGGCCTTGGCCAGGACTTTCAGATCTGAAATGCACTTGGCGATGCTTTCCTTCTCCTGAAAGACAAAAAGAAAAAACTTAATTATTTATAGAGATAGTAATAACAGTAACATAATTATTTTGTAGTTATTTCAGGTGGACATAAGTCTAAATTAAGGTAACTATTCTACAGTTACATGTACTTACCATAGCAATAACAGTACAGTATGTTATGCATAACTAAACCAATCCCTAATTACATTGTAATTACACTGTAATAATGTGTAAAGTGTAACCTAAATTTCAAGAACCCATCAATGACTGACATGTTTAGACCTAGAGTGATGTTGGTGAGCTCTTTCCCCCTTTTTCTTATCATCTTCTGTCCAAATAGCATCTTAGCACTGTTATTATATCTGCTGATAGAATGTTGAGTACAAAGTCTCCATCTAGAGGCCAAGCTAAAAATCACTTCAGAACTGATTCTGCACCAGGGATGGAAAACTTTTGGTCCTATAGGGCCACTGTCCTGAAAACAATTATATTTAAAAAAAAAAACTTCACCTGACTGTAGCTTTCTAGTAATCCTGAAGATATCGATTAGCTTCTTCAGGTGCGTTTGATTAGAGTTGGAGCAAAAACTCTGCAGGACAGTGGCCCTCCAAGACCAAAATTTCCCATCCCTGGTCTAGACTAATGTAGCATTTATATTTGGACACATTTGTAGTTTACTAGAAAAGCTCAAATGATTACGAAAAAGAGATCAACAACAACAATAAAAGACCAATTTTCTCCAAAATATTACATTCACTTCTCGAAAACAGTCACAATTAAGAACTCCCCTAGAATCGGTTTGTAATTACCATGCACATTAATATTAAAGTGCATAAGCTCACCATTACTTAACAACTCTGACCTTCAGCCTTAAACAAATGCCTCCTTTGTGTAACAAACACAATAAAGTGTCAAAGTGCCAGTGGCGTGACCATCCTCCCTGTACCTGCTGTGGGGTAATGCTCTTAACAACGCTCTGTTCGACCCAGTTCACCATGTGCTCCTGCTCCATGCGGCGGTGCAGGTTCTGAAGCTGCACCTGGTAGTCCAGCCTCTTCTTCACCTCATTGGTCACCATGTGCAGACGCTCCCTGTAATTGGTCTCCAGCAGCATAGCCACATTGTTCTGATGGAAGATGGAATGAGGAATGTCACACAACGAGTAGTAGTGCCATTCTAAATGTTAATTCTAAATTTAAATGTAAAAAATCATGTGGATTCATGATATTTATGGATAGTAAAGCAGGGGAGAGATGATCTGTCTTCTGTCACATTATGTCCTCCTCACCCTCTTGGCATCAAAAAGCAAATGTCTTCCTTCAACTCTCCACTGCTCCTTCTTCTCATTCTCAATGCTCTGTTCCAAGACAGCCATGGCCTGACCCTTGACTTCCTGAGCCTTTGCCACTTTATCCTGCAGAGAAGACAAGGAGAATCAGATATTAGTCATCTGTATGACCAAACCACTCCCTCAGTTACAGGCTTTGGTTTCATTGTGCACAATATCAAATATATTAGCAGACAATCTTCAGCCACTTTTCCACTGTCGGACCAAACTGTTCTCATTGCTTAACTGTTCCATTCCGTGCTGATCCGGCCCCGCCGGTACGGATATGGTTTCATTTTCCACCATGGGACTGATAACAGAGCTCTTTGGAATGCAATATAAATGCGTCAGTCATCACCTTGGTAAAGCAAGAGTTAAAAGACAGTATGAGATTTAAATAGCGACAAGTTTTATGGAGGATAATCATATATTTATTTTAATAACAAACAAGCGACCAATCCTGAGTGTCGACGTCACGACACGCATTCTACCAGTTCTACCACTCTACCTATCATGCCGTGCCGGGCCAAACTCAAGTGGAAATATAACTGGAACCGTTCTTAGAACCGCTCGGCCCGACGGTGGAAAAGCGGCTATTCAGTCTTCAGTGTTAAGCTGCACAATTTCACAGGCGACATATCTGTTGAATACAAAACATTACAAACCTCATTGAGTTTGTCGGCAAATTCGGCTACAGTGGGCCCGAACTTCTTGATGCCATAAATGACGACAGCACCGATGGACGCGGCAGCAAAGGTCTCGTGATTGATTACGTAGATTTCCTTAGAGAGCATGTACAGGAGCAGTCCTGTGCCCAGCATATAAGGCCCTGCAGTCAGAAGAAAACACCACTGTTACGAACAGACTAGTGTATAAAGGTACTGGGGTTCACAGGAAAGAATCTCTACACAGCTCTCTTGGACAAAGATATAACAACTTTATTGTCGGTCTACTCATCGCATAAAGCTATCCTATGGTATGCTGCATGCACAAATGGCAATAAATTAAATTGTGATATGGCTTAAGTCACATTTGTTCTTTCAAGAGAACAATACATCTATTTACTACAAACTGTTGCTGTACAGAACACTTCTGCATAAAGACTCAACAATCATTTTTAAATTAAAGAACAGTTATCCATGAACTTGGATAACTGGGAGACACTGTGGCATGATGGTCATATGAAAGGAGACAATAAAGCAGACAACCCCACCTGTCACACCAGTCTTGGGGTATAGCAGTGTGAAGAGCTCCTCTGGGAAGATGCCATGTCGGACCTTTCCTCCTTTCTCGGGCAGAGGAGGTACTGGTGCAAGACTCTGGGAGGACTGATGAAAGGAACGGGAGGCTTGTACCAGGCTGGTGGAAGAAAAATAAATAAAAATAAAGCACAAGGTTAGAGTTCTATGGGTGTCCTTGATTGTCATTTGTTTTCCAGTACTCTTCAACCACAGACTGGCATACAGAGCACTGACCACAAGATCTTACATACCAAGCGCCAAAGGACCCGTTGTTTTTCAGGGTATGACCTACAAGAAAGACAACAAAAAACAATTAGTAAGGGACTGGAAATCAGTGACTGTCACTTTCATTAATATGAATGTGAGTTGTCAGAGTACTGCTATAATGTTTTAAATGTAATTTTCATCAAAAGATCAAATGAATCATTTGACCCAAAATGAATGAGTGCACATTTTCCAGCAGTCACACTTGGCCATTAGTTCAATAGAATCATTAACATATGGTAACACAGTGTTTTTGATTTATAATGATTTTAGTTCATTGTGCAGATCTAATAAAATGCACGTCCTTGCATTCATGACAGAAGTTACAAGCTGTCAATCTTCCCAGGTTAAGCAAAATCAGAGATCATTTGTTAATTTGCACATCTGAATGAACAATAACTAAATGGTATTACATTTTAAGATGTAAATTCTTAAGCTTCTAATATGCTATGTGGTACAGTTTGAATGTGGCATTAGCTCTCAGCTAACTGCTACACCACTCAATACAAGGACATACTGAAAGCACATCAACTCTGCGATCATTCTCATACAGAAATGACTGTTTGAGCATAAAAGCTGGACTTCAATTCATTCAAGAAGTCATTAGAATTATAATGTACATTAATTACAGCACAAAAACACGTTTCACTGCAGATTCAAGTGCGGCCATTCACACCGTGCGGCCTAATTTTACCCTTCAACTTCACATTCACTTATAAAACCGCCTATTTAATCCACACAATCAATGCGAAAGGTTAGAGTAGCTTTCATTGTATAAATCACCCACCTGAAACGAGCACCAGTCTCGACAACATGCTTTACTGGGTTAATGACAGGATCCCTGGCCGAAATGTCTTCTGTACCGGGCTCTCTGTGCCCTTCTAGACCAAGGATGAGAAACTCTCGCTTGATGATATCGCGAGATCTTCCGCAAACCTGCGCTTTGAACATCCGGGAAATCGACACTCTGACAGGGAGTCAGCAGGTGGCGCCAGTTCATCATACAAGATACCAAACGATAAAGGAAACGTTGACACTTTCAAGTTGCTGCTAAAAATAACATGAACATTTGAACATATCAATGATGACAGTAATGTCAACAAGCATTTCAATACTTTTTCATATAGAGAAACACTGCTCATGCGATGGGAATTTGCCCAGTAGTAGGGCTACATATTGAACAGTGGTAGCCTAAATGTGTTTTATAATCAGTTAGCCTATCTTGAACTTTTGTTTTCATATTCTGTTTCTACACCCTCTTCAACTTCGATTGAATGATTACTTTACAAATTAATTTGTTTTCAGACTTCAGACTCTTTTTCTCCAGTCCCTCTCCATCCACTATTGCCACATTTAAACAGCCAATATCATAACCTCGCCTCCAGTCCTAATCTCAGGGCCCATACATGTGTGGCACTAGTTTCAATACGCATGGCTGCTGAGATAGAGGAACTTATACAAGTTGTGAGGTTCATCTTACTTCCTGTTAAGCAAGCAAGGCAAAAGAAATAGACCGCCCTTTGTTGAATGAACTAGTTTTCAAGTGCTATGTCAGCTTCAAATCGTTCAGACCCTGCTTTCACAATTATATTCACTCCAGGGACTCGTCTAAGAACAGGTACTTTCATTAAAGGTTGTAAAGAGACAATTATGCTAAAACTTGTTCTAGTTTATCTGCAGAGGTTTATCTAGTTTGTGGTGTAACTGTTTGAATGCATACTTGCTATTCAGTTTCAACAAGTTGAAGCCTAATACATTTTAAACTGTGCTTAAACTGTGCTTTTTCATTTTTACTAATGAAACGCTTATTGGAAGGGAATGTGGATTTTCAGTCAATGTAGTGCCTAAAATTGTTGCAGATCACTACATGGGAGCATTGCATACTGTTATTGTGTTTTAGAGACATTTTCCAGAGATTATTAAGCAGATATCTGCATATTAATAAACACTGTTTGCATTTTAAAAACATAATTGATGGTACAACCTTTTTCTTTCAGCTGCATGTAGCTCAGTTCATGCCTGTTTTGAAACAATATGACAACATAAGTGAGCGACTGGACACACTTCATCTTACAGTATGTTTAATGTAGTATTTAATATTTTATACTGTATGTAGCCACTGTAAAAAAAAATATTTTATTGTAGCTGTGAAGAGAATAAAAACACTAAGTGTGACCTCAAAAACAACAGCAAAATTGTAGCTTTTCAGTTTTTAACTTATTTTATTACACCAGTTGTTGTTGACTATCCTCATTTTGTGTCATTCAGCTGGTCTATTTTTGAGAAATAATGATATAGCACCGCTAAAGGTTTGATGATATATGAATATATATGTTGTTTTTCAATTACAGGAAATTGCCACTTCAGGAAACATCCATTTACACTGTGAGGTGACATTCCGGTGCCTTAACATATAGCACAAATTTTCCAACTCATTCAGCCAGACAGAATGGAAGGAGCTCATGACAACAAAAGATCTCCGGCCCCAAATTACGAGTATAAAGTGGAGCAGCGTGCCGTGAAGCACAGAGAAATCAGCCATCGCAATAACACAACATCATGTCGCAGTCCCACAAGAGATCTGGACACAAGGTGGATTAAAAACGAACTGCATCGCAAAAGACAGTTTGAGTTCTTCAAAAGAAGACCAGTAGACCATGGCACATACACACTGTTATCTGCAGTGCCAAGGCAAAGGTACTCGAGGGAAACCCTGCACGAACCAGAGTTTATGACGCAAACCTTTACGTCAATCAGACGGCCCTTGATAACAAGTCCAAATGTAAAGCTCCAGAGAGATGGCATAAACTTTGCAAATCAGGTACAGAGTTTACTATTAGCCAGGTCTTTGGCCTGTGACTGATTGTTTACATGTTTTGTGGTTTATATTTCTTTAAGACATTTGAGCTGTAAATTCAAGGAAATGTTGTATAGTCTTTAATTATATCATCTATTTTAACATTGAAATTAAATGTCCAAATCCTAAAGACATTCACTACAATGAATGATGAAAATGATCCCGGTCTGAAATCAGATGGATGGGGTGTCAATTCTGTTCAGCTTCAGAGGATAGTGAAAAAGGAGCGAGGTTAGTGGATCTTCTGATGAATAACCATAACCAGGCCACGTCTAACATCGCTTTAATTTAAGCAGAAAGCATCATACTTAAGACATACTAGGGTTATGCACTGCATGATGTTGTAAAAAATGGAAAATAATTCAATTTTCAAAAAGTTGTGGCAGAACATGTTATCTTAATAATATTATTTTGTGTTATAATCATACAGTATATGATCATACAGTTCTCCTTAAAGACATCACTCAGCTCTCAAACACCCAGAAGACATTACAGACTGCCAGCATACAGACAGAGTGAGTTGCTTTTACATTACCTTTAATAGACTGTTTGCTCTTGCGGTTTGATATTTCAAAAGCATGAATTCAATTATAATGCACCTGTTTTATAAATATTAATGCAGCATTATGAACTCTGTTCAGGTCTGGATGTGTTACCGTCAAAGAAGCGGTAAGGAATTTGGTGATTGTTTAAAAAAGAAATTATCATATGCATTTGTAAAAACAAATAGCTAAACATAAATGCTGTTTTATTTTCCTCTCTTCTTTTTTCAGGATGTCCACCAGTTGTCTGTTTATTTAGAGGTATGGCAAGTATGCAGTCATAACTGCCTTTGATTGATATTCAAAAACACCAGCTTTTCCTGACTTAATGTGAAATATGTTACTGATATAATGAAATGTGACATCTCTATGCAGGAGGCCTTACATAGAGAAGAGGCTCTTAAAAAGAAGCTCTCCAGCCTCCAGAAGAGCGCCTCTACATTGCTGCACTCCACAGAGCTCCTGTGGAAGGTACATTAGTAAACTACTTCCTGCTGAAGCATTATTCACACAACACACACATGCACCTGACGGCATTCTAAAATCGAATCAAACACAATGACCGTGTGAACTCATTTGTACAGACGGTCAGATGTCCTTGCTTCCATGACAAAACGAATGCAAATATATTCAGAAATTCATGGTTACTTTTCAATTACTCATAATTACTCAGTCATATAATGTCACTCTGCATAATACTGGCTTCAGCAATTGGCGAGTTTCCTGGTTTGAACCCAGAAGACAGCAGTAATGTAGAGAGAGTTGGGGGATGGTCTTGTGGTCAACATCATCCGGCTCGTTATGGCTTGTTCAGAAAAATGGAAAGATGGTTTCTTGCTCACACACAAAATGGAGAGCAGTGTAGGCGTCAGAGAGGGGTTTGTTTGCGCTTTTGTGATGCTTCAAACTCAACCTGTTCAAACTTATACATTTTTCCATTTTGAGCTCATAACAATGTCTGTATTTCTCTCAAGAACCAATATAGCAATGCTAAGGATGGTAGTTGTCACACAGGATGCAGTATGCACAGAAACTGAAAACTCTTGGTTCAGTGGTTCTCTCTATCTCACTGACACACTCGCACATTTCCTTTTCCTCCCACAGACACGTTGTGATGAGGACTTGCTGAAGAGTAAGATCAAAGCTCTGGAGGCTCAGCTGCAGGTTTGCATCAAAGTAAGACCGCAAAAGATCCAACTCCAGCTCTGAGAACTTACAAAGCATTCAATTCAAAACAAATGATCTTTTACACTTAGATTGCAAGAATCAAGTGGTTTTTTGAACATTTTTCTGCTTTTCAAAAGTTGTACAATTGTATATTGGTTTAACATGCGGCCCTGGATAAGTACAGGCAAGTACAAAAAAAAAAGAAGATAAATTCAGCAATTTGCCCTTTCAGAAGGTTCCTCGGGATGGAGTGAAAAAAGTGGTGCTAAAGATGGAAAAACAGAGGGAGGAGTATGAACAAAAGGCTCTGAAGGCTATTCAGAGGGCGGAGAATGAGAAGGCGGAAGCTCAGAGCAAAATGGAGTACCTCCAGGTAAGTACCTGCCCAGGTCAAAAAAGTCTCAATATAGATATATTTTGTTATAACAAACTTTACCACCATATATTGCTAATCAGCAAAGGACAGAGTTCTTGCTTTTAGAATTCCTAGCTGGGTTGTAAGAATCCAATCTTCCCTTCCTCTAGGGGGCGCTGCAGACGGCACACACAGAGTCAGAGTGGTGGCAGAGGCTGTGTGAGGAGCTGAAAGAGGGTTCGAGTCAGCTGAAGAAGAGGCAGGATGAGTGCACCGATCAGA
Organism: Rutilus rutilus; assembly: GCF_951802725.1. Taxonomy (NCBI): domain Eukaryota; kingdom Metazoa; phylum Chordata; class Actinopteri; order Cypriniformes; family Leuciscidae; genus Rutilus; species Rutilus rutilus. The sequence continues at coordinate 21,997,432 of NC_140232.1, read as the reverse complement.
TGCTACAGTTGCAGGGTCACTTGGAGGTATAACAAAGCAAAACCATGATGAGAGAATCAAAGGACTTGAGTGACATCACAGATTTCTGCAAAAGTTGACAAACCACAGAACCCTGGTCAATCTGCTTTCAGTACAGCTAATCAGAAATAAAAGATAAAATAAAAATAAAAAACTACACTGCCCGGCCAAAAAAAGTTGCTGTTTGGATTTAAATAGGCAAATGCTTAAGAGTCTATGATTGGATCATTATTGCAGTGATTATTATGTTTCTAACATGTTATATATTTGGCAACAGTTCTTCTAACTCTAGTTGATGGAGTGTGTAGCTTTTAATTTCTTAAACAACCATGTAGGAAGACAAAACATGGACATTTTCCAGGATGACAATGTCAAGATTCATCAGGCTCAAATTGTGAAAGAATGGTTGGGAGAGACTGGGGAGACTGAAAGTAGACTTTACAGAGACTTTACAGAGTGCTGGACTCTTGCATTGTCAATACAAGATCTTGACCAAAAATCAATAACATCACAACATTTATTTCCATCAAGAGGTGCATACATTTTTGGTCAAGATCAAGTATTGACAATGCAAGAGTCAAGCACTCTGTAAAGTTGCCATTCTTCATGCTCCCTCCTAACCATTCTTTGAGTTGCCATTCATTCTTTCACAATTTGAGCCTGATGAATCTTGACATTGTCATTCTGGAATATGTCCATGATGTGTCTTGCTACATGGTTGTTTAAGAAATTAAAAGCTATACACTCTATCAATTAGGGTTAGAAGAACTTTTGCCAAGAACATAATATGCTAGAAACATAATAACCACTGCAATAATGATCCAATCATTGAAGCATTTATAGAAGTGACTTTTTTGTGTGAAAATCGACTTTCAGTAATTTTGCAAAAGTGTTTTTAATTAGAACTGACTGAATGCTCTCCTCAGGTTGTGGCATGTTTCATTTATTGTTGTATAAATGTTTGTGCAGCGTTCTGTGGGACAGGAGGAAATGCTGAGAAAACAGAGTGAATCTCTTCAGTTAGAGAGAGCAGAGCTTCATTCCTGCATCTCAGAGCTGGAGGAGGAGAACCTCAACCTGAGAGAATATCTACAGGAACTCAAAGGTGCTGGCAAACTGACTTTCACTTCAAATATTTAGATAAAGCATTCATGGAAATATTTAGAAACGCTTAAGGAATTAAAGGAATTATTTCTTTCAAATCACATTTCATGCATCTCTCTTTATCTGTCTCTTTCTTTCACACACTCACAGGACACAACCACGAGTTGTGGAACAGTAACACACAAAGACATGAAAATGCTTCAGTGTTGGACCAACTCCTACGGACAGATAACGGCATAGCAAGACAACTGAGAGACACAGAACAGAGACTCAGAATGAAAGAAAATGAGGTAAAGATCTGCCAGAGAGAGCACTGAAATTGAGTTAAGGCAAGATATTACAGGCAAAGCCATTGTTGTTTTTTTGCACCCATTACATAGCGGAAATAAAACATCCAAAATACACTTTTGAATGTTTATTACACTTTATCTATTTGCATCTGCAGATCTCAATTACAATACATATCTTTAATTGCTGTTGCCTCACAATCATGATTTTTAGCCAACAATCTCCACTTCAATATGGTTTTCTACAGTATATTCTTAAGTTTTGTTCATATATCATTTGCCTGGTTTATATAATATTTTATATAATATAACTATATATAATATAATATAATATATTATAATAAACTACAATCGAACTACTATGTAAGACAAAGATCTTTCAAATATATAATATCTACAAAAAAAAACAAAGAAACTTTTATTAGCTGTAGAGTGGCAGTGGTGTTCCTACTTCAGTTGTCACCATTTAAGACTATTTTAGGGGAACAATAAAATAAGGTAAACCAACAAAACATTTATGCTGTTGTAAAAAGCATTTCCTTTCTTTTAGATTTTTTTCTCTCTATAAATTACCATAAGACATAGTTTAACATAGTGTTGTCTTGGTTACCCGGCAGTACACCGAGCTGCAGGCGGATCTTGAGGCCCTGGAGCAGGAGTGTTACGGCTATCAGTCCCGACTGACCCAGTGCCGAGAAGAGCTGAACATACTGAGGACGCGCCAGAAAGGCAGCAGGGTGAGACTCGAACATCATACTGTCTTAACCAATGCGTGACTATAAGTCTCTTGTTAGACTAGTTTTCTTGTAACGTTTGAATTTCTATTCACTTGGATGCACAAGTTATTTAAAATTGAGACTACATTACATCATGCACAACATTCTCTACACTTTATCCCCGTTTTATTTGGTTTCTCTTGCACATTTATGCCATAAATAATTGTCCTCCTCTATCTCCCCGAACAGAGTGGCTGTTGTAGGACCTGGCTCTGTATATGTCTGTTCTTACTGCTCATGATGGTGGTGGTGGTGGCAGGCCTGTGGTTTTATCATCCACCTGCTAGAGAACAGCTCCGCCAGTTTTACTCTGACCTGGAACAGCGAATGGAGGACTACCTCATACAGGCGGCATCAGATCAGCATGGAGCCTGCTTTAGACCTGTGTGACAAGCAAGAGTAAAGCCAAGAGTCTTAGAGATTTGTTGTCTATATTTATTTTTTTATTTCACATTTTTAATAGAAGTTGGACATATAATGTCTCTATTATTTTGTTAACTTTTTATTAGGGGTGTATCAATATATCGCGTCACAATATATCGCAATACAAAAATGCAACAATATGTATAGTGGATAGTGACAATTTGTATTGTGTATAGAAAGAGTGCAAGCATATTTGTCTAAATTAATTCTGTATTTTCAGCTTCAGAATCATGACTATTTTTATTCTGGTGTCCTGTGCATTGGGTTATCAGCACCAAGTCCAAGCCTATTAATTTACTCCCACAATGTAATATCAAATGTAGCATTTTAATCAACAGTACATTTTTTGTTAACCTTTTCCCATATGTCTTGGAGTATCGCAATAATATTGTATCGTGATATGTATCGAATCGTGACATGTATCGAATCGTGACATGAGGGTATCGTTACACCCCTACTTTTTATGGTTCTTTGTATTAGTATCTAAAACGGACCAAACTGTAAATACTGGTGATATGTTACAAAAAAAAAGTGTTACAATGAGTTAATACCTAAATCTGTATCCCATATATAGATTGTACCATTTTTTTACTCTGATAATTGAAATGTAAAAACTGGACTTTCAAATGTTAAAGTCAATAGTTCAAGCCTTGAATAAATTAACTATTTACAACTGAGATTTGCATTTTTTTTTACATTATTTTGTATTTACATTTACATTTACATTATTATGTATTTTTTTACATAATTTTTTTGACATTATTAAACAACATTCTATTTGTATTCTGAGCTGTAGCTCTATTTTACTGAAACATTATTTCCAGATAGGGGTGTACATTTCTTTTAGTTAGCACTCACTGAGAATAAAAGGACAATATTGTCCTGTTGAATGGCTTAAAAACACATTGTCATGACAGGTCACGCTCTTTAGCGTTCCAGACTGACCTACACATTAATGGAGCTCTGACACAGCTCATTTGAACACATTCACACACTGCCCCTCCCCTTGCCCAACACTGCTTTTCACCATGGTTTCCTGTGTAAAGATAACTAGAGCACATTAAAACATTCATTCCAACCACTTTAATGCTCTTAATAGCTTGACAGCCGTCATACAGGGTGAGTCATGTTATATTTTCATGGAAATGCATTTGGTTCATAGATTTAAATTTACAAAGGAACTTTTTTATGGTTGAATTGCAGCTTAACATGACAAAACTGGAAGTGCAATGCCACAGTATGACGCTGCTGTAGGCCTGAGGTGTTTTAACATAAGCTGGCTAATAACACGGGCTGTGCAACAAAATCTTATAACTTATATGCTATTTTCTACTACAGTATCCAGTTTTACAAAAATTGGAAGTGTTCTGTTTGATTAATGTAACTTTATGTATTTCTAGAAGCTCTGATAAATGAGGTCGCCTCTTCTGGTATGTTTTGTTGGATTATGTTTTTGGACTTCTGTGATATCACTGAAGATCTGTGCCTTCAACATCCAGAGTTATGGGGAAGCAAAGGCCAGTAATAAGAGAGTTATGGAGATTTTGATAAAGGTACAAAAGATTTGTGACAGTATGAATAAAGATTAAATGTGTCTGTCTATCTTAAAACATCTTAAATTCTTGAAAATTATTATTATTATTATTATTATTATGTAATTTCTAGATCATTTCTCGCTGTGACCTGAGTTTGATTCAGGAGGTTCGAGATTCTAGAGGTCAAGCCGTATCTGCACTGTTGATGAACCTGAACAGGTATATATTTACTGCATGTGTCACTGATGCATGTAACTAATTAATGTATAATATAACAATATTTTCATTTCGCTTCCCCCAGGTTTGACACATCTCACATTTACACTCACTTAGCGAGTAAAAGAATGGGGAAGAAAACATACAAAGAGCAGTATGTGTACATTTACAGGTAATGAAACTTATAAAATGGGTGTCGTGCAAAAATGTTAACACAAGCGAAGTGTCAGTGATCTGTAGTGAACATACCTGAATATTGCGAACACTAGGAGCGATGATGAACTCATTCAGCACATGCTGTGTTCACAGAAAAGACATGCTACAGGTGAAAGAGCAATACCAGCATCCAGAATTCAATGAGACCGCAGAAGGAGTGTTTTCCAGAGAGCCGTTCATCATATGGATCCATTCTCCCACAACATGTACGTCTCATTAACGTTTCTAGTACCTGGAAATAAAATAGCACATTACAACACAATGATTAGCTCAGATACATTAATATTGAATCTGATTGGCTGTATCATCTTACAGTGGTGAAGAACTTCGTCCTCATTGGTCAGCACACCTGTCCTAAGAATGCAATGAAAGAAATGGAGGGACTTTATGAGGTCTTCCAAACAGTCAAGAAGAAATGGAAAACTGAGGTACACCAAAATATATTAGATAGAACGATAGACAGAATGACATGCTTTATATTAATTCCTCGATTGTGTAAAAAACGTTTTACGTTATCTAGAATGTGATGTTCCTGGGGGACTTAAATGCAGCATGCAGCTATGTTACCAATAAAGGACTGAAAAACGTGCGTCTCAAGAGCGACCCAAGGTTCCACTGGTTGATCAGAGATGAACAAGACACTACAGTGCGTGAAAAAACACGCTGCGCTTATGACAGGTCTTACTTTCTCAGCAAACCTATACACAATAACCATATTGTGACAATAGAGCGCTGCAGGGATGACATAATTTTGTAGGCCAACCCGGAAGTTAGCATCACACTGGTTTCCTTGACAAGAGCCAATAGGATTTTTCCAGTGACTTTTGGATTATTAAAGAAAATAACCAACAAATGTATATGATTCTTACATTTTGATCATCAAGATGATCTCCACAACTTTTATGAATTTTGAATCCTAAATACAAAATCGCCAGAAGTAAAAAGCTATAGGCAATAAATGAACTACACCACAGTCACATGCTTCACCACCGCTAAGCTTCCGCCAACTCTTCCGCCAACTCTCAGTCTTTCTTTAAAATCTACGAACTTGAGTGGTTAGTGAGTAGATGAGTTTCTGTTTGCCGTGATAATGTTTAATGTCCCCAACAACTTCTATAATCTCATTTAGCCACTTGTTAGCAACCACCTTTTTCAAGACACGAGTGGGGTATTACTGATGTGTTTCATGTCATAGAATAAAACGTGAAAATATCACAAGCTTGTGTTAACCACAGACCTTATTTCAGGCATTTGACCAAAAACCAATTCAAAAGCCCCACTGACTTGACCAACCGGTCTGGTTGTCTGAACTACCAGACCGGTTACAATGACTGGTTGACCGGTGACCGGTAACCAATGACCGGTTACAATCATTGGTTACAATGATTTAAAGAGATTGTTTATCCCCCCGAAATTATATTTTTCCTTATTTTATTCACCCTCATGATATTTTAAACCTGAATGAGTTATTTCTCTTATGGAGGTTAAAATGAGATGTTAGGCAGACTGAATCGACACCTTTTTTATTTCATGGAAAAATTTAAGTTAAAAAATGCTAACTTACAACATTTCCAGGTTTTAGGACTCATTCCTGCAGCACTCTATAGCATTCTGAGTCTAAACTACAGTTACCAGTTTGACAAAATGACATGCCAATGTATGTTTGATAGTCTAACAGTTCAATCTTTCTGAAAATCCCCTTTAGGATTATTATTCATGGAAAAGAACTCATTTCAGGGATAGTTCCAGAATCTGCTCAACCGTTCAACTTCAAACAAGAATATAATCTATCTGAGGAAGAGGTAAACAGTACTGCAAAACAGTTAATAATTCATAACCAATGTTTGAAATGTCTTTCTTTTTTTGCATTTAGGCTTTGGAAGTCAGTGACCACTATCCTGTAGAAGTGGATTTAAAAGCAAACCATCGCTACCTCCTGCGCCACGAACTGTAAAATGATGAATATCTGTGAATATGGCCTACAAAGTAGCTTGATACTGTGATAACTTACTGGTATTTGTACTGTGCTCCGGTATCAACATCTGATACTATGCATACTCTGTACAATGTGGTCACACAAGGAAACACAAGCGGCAGAACACATACATGTTTTTAAGGCACTTAACTGATGCTGCAGAGAAAAAATGTGAATGGATAAGGGTCATGGAAAATAAAAAGCACTCGCCCAATTATTATATTGTACATTAGCAGAAAAAAAGAGTTTACTACACTATTTAAGCCATTTTGGTATCTTTACCCATGATGTTATTACACAAATTATTTTAAATTATTCAATAATTTGCTTTGCTGTTCTGCTAGGTGTCCTGTATTTGATGTTGCTAATAGTGGAGATGATTAAATAATAAACACAATGTCCTCATATTGCCAGTCTCATTGTAATCCTTGAAATTGTAAGAAAATCTAATAGACATGGATTAAATCCACAAAACTCCAATTGTGACTCTTTAACAAATTCTCATATATTTATCAAATTAAAGGTTATTTTCTTATTTAAGTCAGCTCATATTTTGTCAGTCCCTTACTCTGTTTTGATCAAGAGGAACAGAAGCTACTGTATGCTCTTATGTTCTTTCACTCTGTAATGTCAATAAATAATTCACGCCATAAAACTGACTACACAAACTCGCAGCACTACAGTGGCTCACTAAAAAAAAAGAAAACTGTCATTATGGAAATCGACCATCTTGTTCATCTTAAAAACAGATTTTACTGAGGTGTTTGCATGGAAGCGTTTGCATAAATACACTGTTACTCATGAGGAGGATGCATCAATTTAGCGGAGACATGTTGTGGTTGAGCTACTCAAACCACAACCTAGAAAATGTCAAACAAGGCTGCACTCATGCAGCAGTAACACACACACACACACACACACACACACACACACACACACACACACACACACACACACACACACACACACACACACACACACACACACACACAGATACTATGTAATAAATCAAGTAAATATAGGTTGATATACTTGGTTAACTTTTAATACTTATATTTAACAATGTTAATTTACATTGCATACCCATTTAGCCGTTTTTGTTCAGTACATGCTCAATTCTGTGATGTTTCTATTCATGCTCTTGTTGTTATGGCCTTATTTAAACAGGAAGCAGCTATGACATGATGCGGCGCGCATCACACACGCTCATTTTGTCAAGTGGTGGAACATTCAGAGTGTCTGTCATGTCTGTATTTGATTTTGTCGGTACGGGGTAAAATTAAATGCTTAACACTGTTGTGTCAAAAACAAGATGGAGCAAAACATTGATGATTTTCTAAAGGACGCATTCCCAGGTAAGATTTTTGTGTGAGACTTTTTGTGTAATGAAGAAGTGAAAACTTTTGTAGCCAACTGCATGTTGTGATTCTCACCACTAAACCAATTTATTAAATAAATAATCTGACTTTTTACCTTAAGTCGACATAAGAAAAGTCCATAAAAATACAGCCCAATGTACCTTGTTAATATAAAGGAAGTTTCTGTTTAGATTTTTCATAGGTGGCTTACCCATATTTTGAATTGTGCATTGCATTGTGTTGTGTCTTTTTTAAAATAAAAACAGAGGCAAACTTTGATGATCTACACTCTGATGACGACGTTAACGTACCTCAAAATGAGCCCGACATGGACGACAACAGTCACAGAGAAACCAGTGGATCTGAGTCTGACATAGATTTAGAGTGGGCGAATAGGGAAGAGGAAACTAAGAACTTTTCTGAAAACAATAGGAACTTCTCATTAGATGAACAAAGCATGAAGGCAGGATCTTTGCCCTGTGGTTCGAGAGATGACGACGATGCAGATGAAAACAAGACACAAACCCAAAACCAGCAATTAAGCTTGCATGATGAGGAATGCAGAGAGAAGGAAGTCGAGACACATGCAGATAGCCATCAAATGAACAAGGAACAAGCTGAAGATGTCAGTATGCTGGAAATGGTTCTTCCAAAAGGAACTGACTATGATCTAGAAACAATGAGCGCAGATACCCCATCACACCTACTGTCCTACCAGATGGTGGATAAACCTGAAAATGAGAGCTCAACTTCCAAAGAGGACAGACTGGAGCTTGGGAGCACTGAGGAACATGTCCTTCAGCATGCACCAGATGATAATAAGCTCAATTGTTTTAGTGCCATAAAGTCAACATTGCAAGATTGGCCAGAAGCATCAACGGAGGTCCAGTCTGGGGATGAGATGAAAGAGTTTACAGAAGAAGATCATGAAAATCATGAAAGAGAAGAGGAAGGTTTAGCAGAGTACCCCTCTGATTTGTCTCAAAGTGATAGCGGGGACAGCAGTGAGGGTCATGAGGGTGGACAACCCACTCACATGGACACCAAGCTGGCCCAGGTGCAGGTTGAAGATCTGGATTATTCCTATGAGATGAAGAAGCTAGAAGAACCTCCTCTGAATTACAAAGTTGTAACTTCAAGGAATGATGATGTTCAAATGAAAGATGGATGTATGGATCCTGTAGACATGCTCACTTATGTCAAGAATGAGGATCTGAAAGTGGAGACACCTGGGAAATCTGATGATGACATATTATTCGAGACAAACCAGGACAGTATTAGAGATGACGAATATAACAGTGAGATTTCAAACACTGGGGAAAGGTCTGATTTTGGAATCTCTGCGAATTTCCAATCTAATTCCAGTGAATCTTACATGACTGAGCAACCTGACTATGATAGTGATATCAGCAGTGATGGTGAATACTGCAAGAGCCAAGAAGAAAACCCTGATTACAGTTCCCATACAGTCTTGGAGGAAAAAAACCCAGCTACCATGGAGCAAAAGCACAACTTCATGAAAGACTTTGCTAGAGATCGGAGCAGCATTGAACATGAAATAGAGGATGTGGTGGTCACAGATAGTCAGGAAGAGGTGTGTGATGTAGAACATTTTTCAAGCAATCCAGCATCTCCTAAAGCAGGAATGGAAGGATCTTCTGAGACATACTCATCTGAAAACAGAAGTGTGAGTGAGTCACATCCACAAGAGGCCAAGAACGACAAAGAACATGATAACAGTGAACACTCAGAAGTTTCAGACATTGGTGAAAATATCAACACTTTGCTACCTGGGACATTTTGGACCTTGATGGACGATCACAACCTGAAGCTTGACGAATATGACTGGGACATTAATGAAAAAGAAGTGATCTGTGATGAAGAGGACTATTTTCAGGAAGAGCTGGAGAATGATGAGGAGGAGACCGAGAGGGACTGGGAGAAAGAAAAAACAAGAATTGAGGCATTTAACAGATTCTACCAGACCGCCGAAGGCGAGGAAAACAAAGGTAAATGCTTATTTGTGAACCATCTTAAAGCCATAAAGCAATACCATGAATTACATTTTTATTAGGAATTTTATAAATGAATTTGACCTTACTACTGGATAAATTCTTTCCCAACAACTACAACAGGTAGAATCCACAAAGTGACGTTTTGTTTGGATCTAGAATCCTCTCTTTATGAGGTGGATAGTGACAGGTAAAACAGATTTCAAAGTTTGATTCTTTACTTTAAAAGTAAAGTGTTTTGCTTAACATATATATCTTAGATTTCATTTTAGTGCAACATACAAGCTCATTGCCATGTGATTTGCTACACAGCAGTGAAGAGGAACTGAGCACAAAAGGTTGCATCAGAGAGTTGCATCCTCCAGAGTCCAGTTCAGACAAAAAAGAACGAAGCAACAGGGAAGACAGCCATGAACCCTCAGAAGTTTCATACATTGAAAATGTCAGCACTCTTCTGATGGATGAGGACATGAATCTTGATGAATATGACCATGACCACATTAATGTAGAAGAGTTCTATAAAATGAACTCAAGTAAGGCGATCAGTGACGATGAGGATGATTTCTTGGAGAAGCTGAAAAATGAAATAGAGAGGGACATGGAGCAGGAACAAGCGAGAATTGACAGATACTACGAAGAGTCTGTAAAAGCAAAGCAAAACGAGGGTAAGTGCTCAAATGTTTTATCGAAATTACAATACTGTTGAAAAATACTGTTGGGGTCAGTAAGATTTTAATTAGAAATTAATACTTTTATTCAGCAGGGGATTAATCATATTTCAAATATTACAAAAGATTTATATTTCAAATAAATTCTGTTCTTTTAAACTTTATATTTATCAAAGAATCCTAAAAAAAAAGTATCACGGTTCCCACAAAGATTTTAAGAAGTAAAAATATAAACTGTAATATTAATGGTTTTCAACATTGATAATAATATGAAATGTTTCTTAGGCGTCAAATCAGCATATTAGAATGATTTCTTAAGGATAAAGACTGGATGCTGAAAATTCAGCTTTGCATCACAGGAATACATTTCTTTAAAATATATTAATATATATATTTTATATAAAAATTGTTTCTGTAGCTCAACTGTTACACATGACACTAGCATCAAGGACATAAAAATGCCTGGTAAATGAATGAATGAATAAATGAATGAACGAACAAACAAACGAATGAATGAATACATGAATAAGTAAAGTGCACATTTCTCTCTCAAAAGCAACAGACGGGACCCACGGGGTAATGTTTAGGTTGGATCAAGGATCTTCTCAAAATGAGGAAGATAATGATAGGTAAGATGGATTTCATTCATTTGAAAATTTCATTCAAGTTTTAGATTGGTAAATTTGGAAACTTGTATTTTATATTGCCTTGCAGCAGTGAACAGGAATCAAACTCAGAAGATGACACTGCCAAAGTCCAGAAGAATGAGGTGAGAACATCAGATCATCAAGCATACAACACAATAATCAAATAATAATAATCTCACACCATCTGCTCTCCACGTTTCAGGACCAAAGTGATTCTGATGAACCACATGAGAGACGTTTATACGCAGGAAGGTACAAAGTTTTACCAAAGGGGTTACAAAAGGCAGGCAAGCAGCTGAAGGAACACCCCAAAAGAAATAAGGTAAGTATAAACCCGCTAGAATTAAAGAACATAAAAAAACAGCATAACAATATAGATAAAACACTCATATTTTTGAAGTTCCATTTTTTTTAATCTGGAGACAGGTTAGAAAAAAAGCTTTTTTGTCCTTAAAAAAATATCGCTGTTTTCCTACTACACCCCATGACGCTTTGCACAAATCATGGGAGTAACTTGCACAAATTTTGGGAGCAACAAATTAATGAATAATCCCAAAAGCTTGATTATTCTGAAGCAATATTTCGGACGTGTTAAATATCACGGTAGTAACAGATGTCTGTATTATGTAACATACTTATGCAACACACACGTTGCCTTAATCAAATATGTTTCTTAACTGGAACATTGAGTGATATTTTAAAGTGATTTCCGTCATTTTGACGGATAGTAAATATTGCATACTTGCTTTAGAAACATTCCAGTAAACACTTACATTTTAAAGCATCCGTGTGAAAACAAACTTGGAAAGAGACGTGAGGATTTGGGGGGAAACCGAGAGATAATTAGTGCATTGCAGTGGATTATTCATTATTAATTTATTAGACCACAAATGTGCAGTAGGCTATTGGATAAGGAATATGTGTAGCACAACCTTATGATTTGATTCAGTATTTTTGAGTGGAACTACCCCAAACCGGACGTGCCTTCCATAATCTAAAAAGCAGGAGGCTCGCTAGGAAAAAGGTGGATATAAATAATAAAAAAATAACAGTGTTTTGAGTAAATAAAAACATGCTCATGGTACATATAAGTCATGTCTAATGGTGTAAACATTTATCATATATATAGCAATACCATTATTCATGTACAATGCAAGTTACTGCACTTGAATCAGTATCCAGTAATGACAATGGCTTTAATAGTAAGTCATTACTAATAACACCATTAAGACTCTGACTGAACTCTGTCTTGATCTCTCTAGTGTCTTGTTCTGCTGCGGTCAGTGTTAGCAGTGAGTCTAGCGACAGTGGTGGGGCTGCTGTCTTACAGCTGGGCCACAGACAGCTTGGACTGGATCTACTGAATTCACATGGATTTTGGATACTCAACATAATTCAAAACACAAAATAAAAGTCAAGGCCTCTGCATTATGATAAAGAAATCATTGCACAAGACCATGCAAAATGTCATGAAACAGACAAGCAAGCACACTGAGATAAGACCAACTTTATTTCCTTACAGGATGCAACCTAATATTGTAATGTTTGAACAGCGCTTTGAAATACAGCTTTTTTAAAATGTTCATGTCTTTTAACATGGAAATCTGTTTTTTATGTAAACCACTTTTAGATAGATTTAATCATCTTCCGTTTTACTAGGAAAAGTGATACATTTGCAGATGTACATGGTCTCTTGCCCCTACAGGACACCTTGTACAAACAAGTGCTTTCAAAGTAAAACTGACCTGAAAAATAAATACAAAATAAAAATAAATGCATTTGATACATTCCTTTATCCCTGACTATGTCTGACTGCAGTTAATGCGACATTCTTTTATTGCTATTACTTTCTAATCTCAATTGTCATCCTATTAGGTTGTCAGCAAGCTATATTCCATAAACATGCCATGCAGTTAGTGTATTTTTAGGTCTGATTATTATTCAGTGCCTTCTTCACTACAGCATAAAATATGATGTCTTAGTGCAAGTTACCCAAATTCTAGAAAATTAAAACCGATTGCATATAATAGCATGGATATTTCTTCTTTAACAATCACCAGGGTTTCTGGAAATATTATTAGTGCCTCAAAAAGCACGTCTCTCTCTGTGAGTGCTTTGACTTTAAAAGTAGCTATACAAATTAATTCATCTTTCAATCCTTCAGATAAGAAATGTAAGAGGGGAAGAGTACCTGTAAGGCATGCTCAGCTTTCTGTCGTCGTTTTCTTTGGCTGAAATTATTTTCTCCATTGGAACCTTTCAATTTATAATGTTCATTAAATGCTTACTACGAACACATGCCCTGATTAACTACTCGTTTCGCATAACAGTCTCATAACGCATTTCAGAAAAGACAATGTAAATAAATCAATAAATGAATAAATATCTTGTGAATCAAAATTACAGTTGTAAGGTAAAGTGCATTTGATACTGCATTAGCTGTGGTGACTACGCAAACTAATAAAGAACAGGTGCCTTGTTTGATTCGATTAAGATCCATGCCGGTAATTGAATACACACAATCTTTTCCGCTTGTGAACGCACATATCCTCAGCCTCCTTGTTTGGGGTCTTTTTTAAATCGCAATGTTCATGATTCGTTCTCGCTGATGTTGCATCAGTAATCACTCCCACGTGTGTGTTTTTCCGACAGTTTTAAATGTCCATCTGCTACATCCAGGACACTGGTCCGCACAACATAAATTCCAAACTACTTCAGACCGGGCCACATCCTGTCACCGAAAGGCCCTTCTCCTGTAAACGAGAGAGGTGACGGTGCTCCGGGCGTATACAGGTCGGAGTCCGTATCTGACTCCCCCTCGGCCAGATAAGGCCTGAGACGGGTGCACAGCGTCCCGCCTCCCCCACCAAAAAGCCCCAGACTCACCGGAGGCACATATTCCCCTTCTCTGGTCTGAGAAATGCTAAAGCCACTAAAAGAGCGGTCTAGTTCCTCATGGTCCACCGAGGGAATGGACAGAGACGTGTCACTCTCGACGGCTGCCTGCTGCTGGATGGGTCTCCTGGACCTGCGCGAGCGGCTGTTGTCACAGCTCTCGTAGAACGGTGGAGGCGGGAGGCGGTACAGTGAGGGGTCGTCGGTGCCTATCGGTGACACTCCTCGGCTGTTGTTCCAGAGAGGCACGCTGAGGGGATGTTCTTCCTGCTGGTGCCACGAGGTAGAGGGCCGACACTGGCTGTCTGTGGGAGTCCTGTTGGGACCAGGATGGACAGGGGACCCACTCTTGTTTTTATCCTCGTCTTTGTTCTGTGCTTTCTCGCTATTATCGTCAGGGCTGTGGTAAGGAGGAACAGGGTAAGGGATTTTAAAGCCCAGCAGAGCTTCGGTCTCAGATCGCGGGATGCCCATTTGTGTTGTATACACGCTGACCAAAAAGTTGAGTTTGAGGTCCATTGCCCCCACCTGCACAAGGAGAGACAACCGGACTCTTCAGCACTAACATATATGGGGCTATACAACCACATCAAATGAACTTGACACACTGTGGTTCACCTGTTTCTCCATCTTGTTCAGACGCCCCATCATGCTCTGGTCCTCAGCCATCTCTGTTTCGCTTTTGGGTTTGTCCTTTTCTCCTGTCCCGCCTCCTTTCCCCACAATCTGATCCACTCTAGTGATCCAATAGACCATCACTTCGACACATAGTCAATACGCCCTCATTCACACTGAGATTCAGTGGTTAACTGTACCATGTCAAGTTAACAGAAATTAGCTTTATGGAGGAGAACTTGACCATGCGAATGCAAACATAGGACAGCAGGGTTTAAACCATAGGGAAGAAAATGAATTGAAGCTTGATTTGCTGAAAGTGAATGTGATTTTGCATGCTGCATGCCATACTGCAAAGTTGTTAATCAGCATGCATTCATCAGGGTCTTCAAAAAGATGAATCTTTCCAACAAAGATGTTCTGCAGCAATGCACTGAGATGAACGCTCACATTACTGCAGTGAAAACACATCTGAGTGTCTTTCTCTGCAAAGTTACTGACAGCAGTGTTGGGGAGTAACTAACTAAAAATAAAGAAACGGCTAATTTAACTACATATTTCAGAGGGGAAAATCTGATTCATTCATTCTAGTGAATCAGAATTTAGTGAACCAGTTTGTCCTATCAAGTGTGAATCTTTCTTCTGAAACATTCTAGTGAATTTGTTCTTCCCTAAACATTCCCTCTATGTCTTATCTAGTACTGGTTAGAATCAGTATTGCTATCGTTAACAAAAACTAAAACTGAAATATATATATATATATATATATACATATAAATAAAACAATAAAAACACAAGCACGTAATAAAATGACTAACAATTAAACCTCAACATATAAAAGTAAAAGCTAATTCAAAATACTAATAAAAACTGCAATAGTATATAAATAATATTAAAATAACTCTGGTCAGGATCATTCCTTCTAGTAAATTGGTTCTATTGAGTGGTTCATGTAAATTACTAATAACACAGCTTCAATCTGAGTCCCTGCGATATTTAGTGTACTTCTTTATAATGGAATATTTTGTTAAATGCTGCTGTTAATTATTGTTTTTAATTCAGTTAGATTAACGGTGCATTTTGTTAATATATATTTTCAAATTTGGTTCTTTCACCTTAATTGAGATTATTGATTTATTCAAAAACCCAGTAAAATATATCTCAGATTAAATTGTATTTAGAAAGATTTTTGCCCCCTTGAGGCCCGATATACTTCAAGAGAAATCGTTTTGAGAGTTCAAAACAGCGTGCCGAAGTGAACTTTCCGGAAAAGTTCGCTACGGCTGGTAAACTACCATTGTACTACCATTGGTCCGTGGCGATTACGTAATAGGTAGGTGTGCGTGGAGACTCCGCCTTCTTTCACGCCGAAATCTTTTCCAGTTCATTTCTCCTGTTCAATTCGTGGAGGTTTGTAATTCTGATGAAACAAGACACTGACACTGTTTTTCATGTTTAATACGGTAAAGCTACTTGATTTTACGCAATCTATTGTATAAAGTGCTATAAAAATAAACGTGACTTGATTTTACTAGAGTGCCGAATTGCAGAGCTCGTGCAAACAGATCCACGTTGCAATCAGATGCTTTTCTTATGCTTTATTACAAAAAAATGCTTTCTGCTTTCTCAATTTTGTTGTGTGTTTATTTTGTTATTGAGAGGAAAGCGCACAGCACATATTTACATATTCATCTAAACGCCGTCTCAGCAGTGTGGGCGGCTTCGGATGTTCGCTTACAGTATATCGCTGCTCATGTATTTAGAACTTTGTTTTACCCCTAAACAAAGAATGAAAAAGAACTTCGCCATGAGTATATCAGGGCCTTTAAAATATCTTCCCCAACACTGATTGGCAAACATACAAATGACAATGAATTTGTATAATAAAAAATGTGGGGAAATAAATGAAAATTAAAATCACAATGTCACCTGGTTCCATGCCTTATGATGCTTTGTTTTAAACACTGTACATTTTAGTTATTCTCTCTTTTTTGAACCCTGGAACATCATGCACAATTGCATCAGTCCCCCGGTAAGCAGGCTGCATGGTCACACCATAGTGAGTAATATTGCACAGCATAAAGACAATTTTTATATATATATATATATACATAATTTTATAAATTAACTTTTGATAAATTCTAAAGCTAAATTCTGAAGCAAGTAATTATGGATACTTACACCCATCCAAAATGCAATTCTTTCTCAATGTGAACGTAGAATATCCAGTAGTTAACAATGCTACCAGTTATCGACAAGTTTCTCCTCATGTTTTTCTTTGACTCTTTGACATTATACAATTGTAGTTTTATACTATGCTGTCCAATAATAAACCCATTCAGCCTGGGAAGGCCATTGGTGAATTGATTACGTACTTCTTGTGACGAGGGGTCGAGGGGGGAGGGGGACCCACAATCAAATCTATCCTGGCAAAGCACACAGAGAGAACATGGATACCAAGCATCATCAAGCAACACATGGGAACCATTCCATATACCCCAGCGAGGACCGTCGACAAATAAGAAAGAATATATTCCATACATGCCTGTTCTCACCCACTTCTAGGAACAGTGTTTCATGTTTACATGTATGATAGAAATGGTTTTTGCTGTTGGAATATATTGGTATATGTGTGGATGCTATTTCACAACATATATGAGGCTTATTTGAGAGAAAAGGAGTGAATCTGAATTCAAATCATTTTGGATGTGACACAGAAAACAACCACTGTGAATGTGATTTTGATCAAGCAGTGTTAAAGTATTTTTCCTCAATTTTTTAAATCTTTCTTCAATACCAAACAGTGACCACCAGAGGTTGCAGCCAACAATCCAGCTACAGCTCTTGACAAATACTGATTGACTACTGAAACAGGTGGATCGTGTCATTGTTAGAGGGTGAAAACTTTTTTGTTCTTTACGAACTAAAGTCTTGCCTGGCCTGAAGGTTTTTGATGCGTGACAGCATGTCCAGATGGCCGGCTGAATACTGCTCAATCACATCCATCACGTCGTAGGGCCTGAGGCTCTCTTTAAATCTCCTCTTAGACACCAGGAACCGCATAATACTGGGGAAGACAGAAAGGTTACTGTAACAGAGTTACAGAGTTAAGTTGACTGTCCCACCAGTTAAATGACTGTTTTCAGTTTTTAAAATAATTTATCCATTTAAAAAGTATTTAATTATATTTCAAAAATTACATAATTCAGTTTTATTTTGTTTTAAAAAATAATTGTTGTGAAACCAAAAATTTGTTTTAGTCGGGTGATAAATGTGTCTTACCAGATTGCTCTGATGGTGACCTTGAGTCCCGGAGACAGATCCGGCACAAACTCGCAGTTGAAACCCCTGTCGTCCCCAAGCTCCTCTGGAAGGCTTGCCTCTACAACACACAAACGGACAGGCTGCTCCCAATGTAAAGAGTCCTAATGTTAATGATGAACAGCCATTTGACAAGATGAAAGATTACAGAAATCATCTGCCAACCATGGCAGACATGCTCGATAAACTGCTAAGGTGCTCCACATTATACAACAGTTAGTTCCAGACCTTGAATTTGATTGGCCAAGCGGCGTTCCAAGAGTGATATTTAGTCAAAGGGCACTTGCACTTTTCACTGTTAGAATCACTCTGCTTGTCTGCATCCCTGGTGTTCCAAACCAGAGTATGTGAGAGTTGTGGAGTGAAAGCAGTGTTGTGTGGTTTTTCATATATGTAACTCGAAATAATATCCTTTTTACAGAACTGTTGTATAAAATCAATATCACGCATGCAAATTATGTTGTTCTGAATTTTAGCATGACTATTTCAGCCGTAGGAATGAGGCTATGCTGAAATTCAGTACATTTGCTCATGATATATTGCTAGATTAAAACCCATCATAGATTATCATACAGGTTTGGAACAACATGAGGGTGAGTAAATTTTGACAATTTCTATTTTTGTGAGAACTATTCCTTATGCATGTCTTTTAGAAAGGCACAATTAAATCACACATTAGACACACTTTGGAAAAAAGTTAATTCTACTGTATATGACAAGTGAGATTTTTAAAAATGTAATTCATTTATTCCACTCTTCAGAAGTCAAATTTCTGAAACTGATAGCCCTCCTAATCTCAGGATCACTTTGTCAGCATTAGTCTTTTTTTGACAGAAGCTTCAGACATGCTTTTATGTTTCTATGTGCATTTGGAGCTGAAACAATAGTTTTACTCATGCATGAAGCACTTACCAGGACCTGCTAGTCTGAGCATTTACCGCGATAGCACATGTGAGAGAAACTTTTGTGCACCTAACAAAATCTAGCAATCGGGCAAATTTCAACCCCCTATGAAAAACAGTTTACCATGTGAAGCTAGGACAAAAAAAGCTTAAATATTAGTACTACATGTGTCATCCTCATGCCATATGAATAAGGATGTGACAGCCGAAAAAGCGCATCCTATTCAAATGACATAACCAACTAGTCGAAACTGCACAAGATCGATTTCTGGAAACAAATTTGTTTCCTTAAAAAGCTGAGAAATTTCTTCATGCAGGTTAGTGCAAAGTACTTGATGGAAAGTGTAAGTTGCAAAGTGTTTCATTAACACCTTCATGGAACACATTCTGTCATGGGATGAGAAATAGATCCAGGCTGAGGCAAATAGTAACGTTAAGCTTTGATCTGCTATTGCACTTCACTGTCATATGAGGTGACAGATACGGCTAATACAGCTGCTGTAAAAGCTATCCAAGCATCAGAAAAGAAATTCATATTTTGTGTGATGCTTCAAGTGAGATGAAACTTTCAGCCAAGGGTTCATGACAGAGAGTGTTGGATGATAGGCAGATCTGTGAAGATATGCAGCAGCTCGATAATTAAGGAGCCGTTTTTAAAACATGCATAGTGTTTCTTTAGCAGACTGGTGTTGAGATTTTTTTGGACTAGTGCTAAAGAGATGCAGCCCCAGACAACATAATTTGTCTTACTGATTAAGCCCTCAATCGCTGCCAAAATGTGAAGAGAAAAAAGAGATCAAATGTGAAAGATAGAGAGAGAAAGAAACAGAGAAAGAAAGAGAAATGAGAGAGAGATGGTCAAAGATGACAATGACTTTAATCATGCAACTGTATAACACATGGTGTTGCTTATATTAGGCTTATGCTACATTATGATTGGGGAAGATTTGCTTTCACATCATTACAAGGCACTTTCCATGAAAACGGTACTGACCGATGTCTCATGACTTTTCTTAAAGCACAAATGTCACACTTTTGTTGTGAGGACCATTAGATATGTTAGAGGAACTATTATGTAACATAACTAACGTAGCGTAAAAAGTAGATTGTTTTAAATACTTAAACTGTCTGTATGCCTCCCTTAAAATAGTAATTTTGACCTGTAAACGTTACAATTGAATGATCTAAAAAATCTGTTGAATTTTATATTCAATGCACTGTAGTAAAGAACAATTTTTAATTATTATTACTAATTTTAAAAGTTATTGCAATAAATATCTCTCTCTATTCCCACAAAAAAGTTACATTTCATTTTAGGTTATTGAAGAAATAATATAACCCATCTCTACAGCATGGTGAGAATTATTCATGTTTTTCTCAATTGTAGACTTCACGCTCAACCATTAAACCCACGTTAATGATGAGGAAAATACTTTAATTCTTTAGTTTTTCTTTAATTCAATGGAAAATATATAAATATAAGATCAATTTGCAACTCTGTTATTTGACCAGTTGCTCATTCTAGCATATTTAGCACTATTTATTCATTTTTAGTAAATAACAAAAGCACACATCAGATTTTTTAATAACAGGGTTACAAAACCGGCAAACATTACAGATATTGAACAGAACAAGAATATTTAGTTTGACCTATTTTGTACCCTATTCATGGAAAGTCAAATGGTACGATACGTTTCTAATATGTATGCTGTAGTGACACTGCTACATAATTTATTAATCTGAATTCACTAAGCTAAGGTCTGTGATGCTGTTGTTTGTGATTTATCAAACGTAATATCTTGTCATTTCTGCCATCTCTAACCTTTTCGAGAGAGTGATCGCTGCATCACGCTTACAGATTCTGATTATATATAGTCTACTTCTGAGAGAAACTGCTCTGTCATTTCTTTGCTTTTTGGATCATATTTCTGGATCGTGGCCTAACCTGGAGAACTCTTCATGGCGAAGTCCTCGTCTTGCAACTCAATCAGCACTTTATTTTTTTCCAGTAGAGAGAAATGAGAGAGAAACTGATGAGTGTGCAGGAAGTGAAATACATAAAATGGATCAATTTATATATATTTTGAAGTTGAGCACTGCAGAATTATGCCAAGAGCATAAAACAGATGATGAGAGAAACACAAATGGGCGAATTCACTAATCAACTGTCACTTTAGCTAACGGTATTTCAATGCAAAAAACTACATCTCATTCACTAACCACCCATAATCCAGTTTAATTGTCATTCTTCCTAGGACAAACATGCTTCTTTGTAAACCAGAAATTGCTGCAGTGAAAATTTCCTTTAGCATAAAATCTGATTTGCATTTGTTCCTGTAGTGAATCGGATACTAAACAATGCAAATACGGTAGCATGTGCAAATAAATGTGTTCATGTGTTCATTCTTAGTGAATTCCCCCCAAAGCATTTTCACCATAGATGAAATATGTTGTGGGGATCAAGCATCTTAAGAGCATATAAACCTTCTCCTATTAATGTACAGTACAGGCCAAAAGTTTGGAAACAAGTTTCTTCTGCTCATCAAGCCTGCATTCATTTGATCAAAAATACAGAATTTTTTTTTCATATTGTGATATATTATTACAATTTAAAATAATTGGTTTTCAATTTATTATACTTTAAATTATCATTTATTTCTGTGATGCAAAGCTGAATTTTCAGGATCATTACTCCAGTCTTCAGTGTCATATGTGACTTCCAGTCTATCACATGATCCTTTAGAAATCATTGTAATATTCTGATTTATTATGAGTGTTGGAAACAGTTCTGCTGCCTAATGTATTTTATGAATAAAAGGTTAAAAAGAACTGCATTTATTAATATAAATCATCTTTACTATCACTTTTTATCACATCCTTGCTGAATAAAAGTATTGATTTATTTCCAAAAAAAGAAAGAAAAAAAAATTACTGACCCCAAATTACTGACCAGTAGTGTATATTGTTGTTACAAAAGATTTCTATTTTTAAAACATTTGCTTCTTTTTTTTTTTTTTTACTTTTTATTCACCAAAGTATCCTAAAAAAGTATCACAGGTTATGAAAAAATATTAAGCAGCACAACTGTTTCCAACTTTGATAATGAATCATCATATTAGAATGATTTCTAAAGGATCATGTGATAGACTGGAGTAATGATCCTGAAAATTCAGCTTTGCATCACAGAAATAAATGATAATTTAAAGTATAATAAATTGAAAACCAATTATTTTAAATTGTAATAATATATCACAATATTACATTTTTTTTCTGTATTTTTGATCAAATAAATGCAGGCTTGATGAGCAGAAGAAACTTCTTTCAAAAACATTAAAAACAGTAATGTTTCCAAACTTTTGGCCTGTACTGTATTTGTAAAAGGAAAGATGCAAACCATAGTTACTGCAACTGAAAAGCCACAAATCAACAAACATCTTCAGACCAGAATACAACGTTCCACTGCAATTCTCTGTGGACTCAAACAATATGTTTTGAAACATTAAGTCACTTTCATGTGTTTCAGCAATGGGACCGAACCTATGAACCTTACGAAATACAGATCAGTCGTTCTGGCGGGCTGTTTCTTTAAATAGAAAAACGCACCTGCTGTCTTATAAATTCTAATAAATGGAGTGTCACTGACATCCTCTTTTCTGCTACGACACATTAAGCAATCCGGAGTGGCATCTGTTTCTGTGCCAGAGAATTAAAAACTATCCTCGCTAGCTGCTGAAGACCCACTCTGATGCTTAAACTTCAGCATCAAAGGAAGAAAAAGCAAGATATGCAAAGTGAGTATAGTAAGTGAGTGAGCACATACAGTATACTAGTGAATGCAAGAATTTGGAAGCAGTATATATCTTGCAGTGTATAACAGTGGAAATCCCAATAGTCCCATGTGTGCACATAATAACATTCTCTGACCTTCAGAGTTCTGCCGAGAAGCTCCATCTTTCATTCTGAAAGCGTGTTTTGCAGTGAAGCTCAAGCTCTTGGTCACTTTGCTTTGACTCTCTTTGACTCCGTCCTCTGTCTTGAGGGTCTTGGTTTCCTTTCCCCCGGTGTTCTTAGAGGGACTGCCTTTCTCTTTTAAGCTGGGCTTACGACTGCACAGCGGACACAATGAAGCACAGAAGACAAACAAAAAAAGCAAAGGAAACAGACAATTCATCCTGAGCCCACACTTAGAGGCGTCTGTTTTAGTGTGGGACAGAAATAATTCCTGAAACCATCCAGTGCTAGAGAGAGAATACACAGTAACTTATATCAATGACCATACACTGCAAAAAAGTACACTATTTTTGTATTTCCTAGCATATATTTTCTAAAATGTCTAACTCTCATTGACATTTTTGTGTTAAGGACAAACCTCACATATTTTCTTAAAGACCCCCTGTGGTGAATATCACGTTTTTAATGTTGTTTATATGAGGTGCTCTTTTCCAAAACGCTATAAATCCATTTAAATAGGTTTCAGGAATTTTTTTTTTTTTTACCTAGACCCACACATTTTGTGAATATTCAATTTATCCTGTTAAAATGTTTTTTATTAATCAAACAACAAAATTGTTGATGATAAATGCAAAGTTTTTTTTTTCAAAACGCTATAAATCCATATGTACATTTTTGGAAAAAATGTATGGTTTGACTTAAAAAAAAAAATGTCATTCACGTTCAAACTGTTTCTAAGAATGCTGATTTTTAGCAGGCAGCTGTCTGATTCTGAGATGGCGAACGGAAACGTTTGTGATACATTACCAGCACATTATTAGCTGTTTGATAATGTAGTCAAGCCAAAGGCTTATCATATCAATTACCATTTTGTGTCTGATGTTGTAGAGAGCGATACATTAACGCATTACCATTCTGATTCATCTTGTAGATAATCCTGTATAATTCGCTCTTCCTCTTCCGAATCCGTTTCTGGTACATATATGGCTGAATTAAACCATTATTTCCACTTGCCATTGTGTGGCATTTACTAGTTGACTGAGTGGATCAGGTAGTCAGAGCTGGTGTGATTGGGTGGAGGCAGGAACTAAATATACTAAATGAAGCAATGATGTGGTTAGATTCAAGCCATTGAAGAAATTCATAGATTCAAGTCATGAAGACATTTTTTCACAGTTGATCTCCGAATAGTCGATCTCCGAATGCGAATGAACTGACTCTGAATTTTAGTATTGCTTCTTATATGAACATCCTTTTTCAAATACAAGGTCAATATTGATTTTCACTAACGACAAAACAACAAAATATGGAACTAAGCTTTATAGTGCAGCAGATTAATGGCATATTTCAAGAGAATCGTTCAAATTGGTATACAAGCATGAAATTTGGCACAGATACTCCCTAAGGGTCACTTTTTGGGAAAAAGGCGGTAAGATGGCCGCTATTTCTGTCAAATGCTCATTATGTCAATCGTTCAAACAGTGACGTAGGCATGACATTTTGTAAAAATACTCTCTTAAGAATGTTTTTTTGGAAAACGGTGCTTGTCCCTCAAAAATTCAAGATGGCCACCATTTCTCTTGAATCCTTACATCTTTTTTTCAAATGGTGATGCTATCATGAAATTTGGTACAAATATTCTTCAAGGAACATTATGGAAAAAGGTGTGTGCCACTCAAAAATTCAAAATGGCAACCATTTTCAAGATGGCCACCATCTCTGTCAGAGCTCAATTTAATGTGTTAAGGAAGGTTTTGTTTAATAGAGTGAACGTCATTACACAACCAGGGCACACTGGTGACTTCACTGCTGTGGAACTCAGCATGGGGTTCAGTGTCAGCTGATCTAGTTTTACTTACACTGTAGTTCTTGACTAGTAGTAATAGTATAGCTAAGTTTAGTGTCCCAAATGCTGTCTAACAGCCCCTCATCAATTAGCTAGTAATAGATGTAGTTAGATAGCCGCACCTGAATTGACAGGTTGTGCCAGCACGGGAGAGCCGAGCCAAGGGTAAGCAGGGCAATACATGAAATGTTCATGTATGCTTACCTGGAAGGTGTACAGATCACACAGGACTTAAATGGCACTGGATGAATGATCGGGCTAGGTGTAGGTGACCCGAACCTAGTTGTATCCCATACCTGAATGTGTACTATGTCTATGATTGAAGTGGTAAAAGGATAACCCCTCGGCCTTAATCAGACAACAAACCCCCAAAATGGCAAATGAAAATCCCATGTCAGCCAAGAGGCCAACTGATTGGATGAAATGTTATCTTTGTCAGACAGACACAAAGGAACCCCTCCAATCACCACCTACCCATCATGTTTCTCAACATGATGGCTATAAAATGATTGCCACCAACATTCCACTCTTTCACAAGATGAACAAAATGCCAATGACCCTGGACCTGGAATGACTGGATGAAGGTGGTGGTATAGAAGCTACTTTGAGAAGGAATCAAGCGAAGTATCACTACAATTGTCGACTTCGGTTCAACAACACAAAGTTACTTCGTGCCCAGAAGCAACAATCTGATGCTCAATGTATTGAGACAGATGAAGGCCAAACAATGCGTTGCAGAACCATGATGCAGAAAAGTCTAGATGATCAGGTTTGCTTTCTTTGTGATAACATATTTCCTGAATCTGACTTACGTCAGGTAATGACAATGCACCTGAATGACAGACTACATGAATGTGCACAAACACTGAATGATGGTAAATTATTGTCTCAACTAAGTGGTGCTGATGCCGTTGCACAGGAGCTGAAATACCATAATTTGTGTCTCATTCATCTTTACAACAGAGAGAAACTCCACCTCAGAAGGCTTGAGAAAGAGTCACAGAGTGAAACGGTTCAACCAGCCATCTTTCCTATGGCTCTTTCTGAACAGGTCACCTATATTGTTGAAACCAGTCTCAATTCTGATGGTCCTTCCGCCTTCTGTCTCGCAGATATGTGCAACCTGTACCAGCAGCGTCTAGATCAACTGGGTGTACATTCCCCTACAGTTAACTCTACTAGACTAAAGGAAAAGCTGTTGGCTGAGATCCATCCTGAATATTTACTGGCCACTTCCTTTTTCTAACAGTGGCCCTTCCTCTCTGTGGACTGCACCTTGCCGTAGTGGAGAGGCTTGTGTACTCCAATGAACCTGAGAGCTATGCCGGCGGGGATTTTATATCCCTGGCAAGTTTAACTAAGCCGGACAGGTCAAAGGAGAGGAGGCAAACAAAGCAGACATTATGACTATTTGACAGAAATGGTGGCCATCTTGAAAATGGTCGCCATCCTGAATTTTTGAGTGGCACATACCTTTTTCCAAAAGAGTGTTCCTTGAAGAGTATTTCTGCCTAATTTTATGCTTGCATCACCATTTGAACAATTGAAATAATTAATATTTGAAAGGAACAGTGGCCATCTTGAAAAATTTGGAGAGGAGGCAAACAAAGCAGACATAATGACTATTTGACAGAAATGGTGGCCATCTTGAAAATGGTGGCCATCTTGAATTTTTGAGGGACAAGCATCTTTTTTCATTAACATGTCCTTTAGAGAGTATTTGTATCAAATTTTATGCTTGGATCACTGTTTGAATAATTGATATAATAAGCATTGAATAGCAATGGTGGCCATCTTGAAAAATGGCAGCCATATTGAATTTTTGAGTGGCCAATGCCTTTTTCCAAAATAGTGGCCCTTAGAGAGTATCTGTGCCAAATTTCATGCTTGTATACCAAAGTGAACAATTTTTTTTACTAATCTGCTGCACTATTAGGAGCTTTCCATCTTTACTCTCATCCCTGTTACGTTGCATTCGGAGATCGA
Source organism: Rutilus rutilus (assembly GCF_951802725.1). Classification (NCBI taxonomy): domain Eukaryota; kingdom Metazoa; phylum Chordata; class Actinopteri; order Cypriniformes; family Leuciscidae; genus Rutilus; species Rutilus rutilus. The sequence continues at coordinate 21,970,681 of NC_140232.1, read as the reverse complement.
CTATTTTTGACTGTCAAAATGCCGGTGGACACGGCTACAGTGAGTTGTTCAAAATCTTTGTTTTTAGTAAACTCTGTGTACACAAACAATGTTCTCAATGCTCGAGTTCATGTGCAGAGCCCCAGGTGATACTTCGAGCACAGTTTCATGTTGTGTCGAGCCTTCTTAGTGTTTTAATAGTGATTTTTGATGCTATCATAGAAGTGCCCCAAGCACTCCCATTCAAAAGGCAATTTGACCGAAAACGAAAATACGGTCAAACTTAAAAGTGGCGTTTCCATTCTAATTATGCTTTTACACGAAAGTTTGCCTCGGGTAGATTAACAATAAGACCCTAGGTTGCATTTTGGCGAGAGTTACCCTTTAAGTCACTAAATATTAGTATAAATCAACATTTTTTTTACTAAGTGCACCTTTTTTGCAGTGCAATAAAATATTTATTTTGAGATGGATTTAATCAAATATAAATGGTGAAGCAGCTAAAAAAACATGCTTATTGTATTTTACTTTTATAAATAGATAGCTGATTACTGTTTATTGATATATTATTTGTTTGCATATTTCAACTATTTCAATTCTTAATAGAACAACACAGTTGCATATTTACTGATATGCAAGCTCGCTATAGAAATGTTCAGCAGAAGCAACCAAAAAAAAAAAAAGTGCTTAAAAATTACAGTTATATTAATTTATAAAATGACTGAAACATGTAAATATTAGATACTTAAAGTAATTTCACAACATTGTACATTAAAAGACATTTTCCTTGGCAAACACAAAGTGTATCATTTCTGCATTCTTCTATTTTAATAAAGATCAGACTTACATGGGCAAAGATATGGATAATGGTGCTTCTCAGTCATGCAATGCAATCCACAACTTCTGGATGCAGCAGACCCACATGATGCCACAGCAGATACTTTGAACAACAAAGCAATGAAACACATGCATGTTTTTGGGCATGCTGAAAAATACACAACAGTTATATTATGCAACTTTAAAAAAGCAGCCAAATCAATAAATAAAAAAATGAGAGACCCCATAAAATACTCAAGGCAGCTTGCAGAGGAGGGTGGTCTCGTGGGATGGAGGTAAAAAGGGATGGGAAGTGCTTCCAGGTGCTAAGTGGGAAAGTTGATCTGCAAGCAAAAATCTCTCACAAAGCTAAACAATTGTCTGCTTCTCTGGTTTGAACAAGACAACATTTTTAGATGCTGGAGAGCAGAACATTTCTCATCCCACCTGAGCTGACGGGAGATTAAAATACTTCAACACCGATACGGATGTGCACTATGAAGTACAGTATGTCTCAAAAATTTTGAGCTGATGATAGCACACACTGAAGGAATACATTTAGAAATCAGGGAGGGGGGGTGGGGGCAAATCCAAATGCTGGAGAGAGATCTGGGCGTGCAGATGTTAGTATCTTTGTGCAACGGTACCTATTGCTTCTTGGGCAGCACCCACACAGGGTGTCTTTGTGTGAAATCGCACTACTGCAAATGTGGTTGGAGTGATTCATGAGAGAGAAAAGATTATACAAGCAGTGGTCAAAATTGGTTTAGGCCATGTTCAAGTGTGGGACCTAAAATGAGAGGTATTCCCCTTTAAACCCACCAAAACAGCATACAGAGTTTGAGCTAGGTGTACACTGAATGAAATGAAGGAATATGTTTGATTGATGAGTCACACATTGCACTTGATATTACAGGATTACAAGAGCAGGTCTTTTACAGGGTAGAGACAGTAAAAAAACTCCTCAAGTGTGTTTTCTTTAATGAGATGTTTCACCATTAATACAGTATCTTTGAACTGCGCTGATTATGCTGTGTCAGTATGATATTGACTAATTCATCTCCCTGTAAATACCACTTGAAAATACTGTAGTATAAAGTGCAACCAGGTTGTCTTTGAATTACATTTGTGATTTCAAATGACTTAAAACACAGCAATATGAGCCGTTTTCTCATTTGAAGGACGAATATGGTGCACTGAAACTACGATTCTCAAGAATACTGTAGGTGAATAGGAGTTTTTGATAGAGGTGATTTGGGAATAGTCAAGTATCTATTGGAAAATCCTTGACAACAAACCTTGGAGTGACTTCTGGCTGGGAGTCCTTCCTTTAAAAAGAGAGAAGAACATGATGTTGAAAGCAATTAAGACATGAGATTAATGCAGGCAATATTACGATCAAATATTTTAAACAAGAATAACAGTCATAAATAGTCTGAGCACTAAAGATTTTAGGTTTATAAATGACATTATCTTAGCTTCAATAGCTTATATATATATATATATATATATATGATTAGTGACCTAGAAATAGTGCTGAATCTGATATATTGTTTTGCATTGTATGTCAATAACTTTTCTTTGTTGTAAAAGTTTAAAAATCCTAAAACTTTTATTTCCAGGTTTACATTTTTTTTATGTGGTCATACATTTGACTCCATTTGTATATTCCAGACATGATAATCATAATATTATTCACATAGATATTTAAATATAAAAGAAAATGCTCTATAGTAAAATGACCAGACCTGAAACCAGATTTTCCTTTCAAACTTCTTAAAATGTCCAGCTGATTCACAGGAGGGATGAGTCTTTAAGTAGAGGTAGAACAGAGAACAGAGAATTTTTAAATGCATATCAAACTGCAATAAACTGCTAAAGATGTTTTTTTATTATTACAAGTTGGAAAAATATCCAAAAAGCACAATTAAGAATATACAGTAAACTGAAAAAACAGCAAACAGTACTACTAACAAACAAATAAAAATGTCTTCAGTTACATTGGTCTACAGAAAGGCAAGATGACTGACTACCTGTACATTGGGACTGACACAGTCTGCTCATAAAAGTCCCATGTGGACACTAGGTCTGTCCGCGCAAGGTTTGTGGCATAAAATCTCCAAGAAGCCTGATGGGGGGCAAGGGAATTATTGAAATAAACTTCTAAGGAAAATGACTTCCATAGTTACAGTATACAATACATCACTGTACACAGTAACCACCAACATTTCTAGCCATCTAAATCAAAAGCAGCATAGATCAACCAGATGAGACTGAAAATAGAAAGACAATCCTCAATTTATCAGTTTTAACAGCAAAGTTAACAAACTAAATATGATTTACACTGATAGTTATTAGTAAGCACATTTACAGACATCAGGCAAGCCTATAAATGTTGATTTCCTCAAAATGTGTCTGGTGAGAATTACAGTAGAGTTATGGGTCTGACCTGGATAAGACGTGCGGCAGGGTTACGACGCTTCTCAAAATGTTTCTGCCTGTGCTGCTCTTGAACCTTCAGAGCAAAACCTGAGCCCAGGATACCCTGCAAAAGAGAAAAGCGTACAGAAAATCTGTGAGCAATACCTCAAACCAGGCACTGGAGAGGTTCAACATGTCATTTCAGTTTTAACTCACAGCAGGAAGAGCGAAAAAAGCTACACCGATCAGACTGAAGGTGGCAGCAATCAGACGTCCATTCCATGTTATAGGAAACTTGTCCCCGTAGCCGATAGTTGTAAGAGTTATCTAAAGAATAGAAATTATTTTTTTTATAAAAAGCAGCATTTTTACTACAGAGTCTATAACTAAGAATACAACCTAGTAATGCTAGGATGGTCATGCATAGTTATAGGTTCAATCCCAGGTTGAGATCCTGTTGTGTCCTTGAGACCAGTTTATAGAGGAATATCTATATCTACAATGTCTACAATTACTCACTCTGGAGTTAAATGATCTACCAAAGGAGCCGAAGAGGAGTTGTTTTATGGCATTAGTCCATTTGTGAAATGGATCTTTGAACAGCATCTTGTTTCAGTGTGTCTTATGTCTTTTTGTCTGATTAGATTGAGTCAGCAGGCCACTGTGGGCTTGGATGAAGCTGTTGCACATACCAGTCCCCACCAGAGGGCGTCTGCGTAGGTCTCGAACATCTCTGCATTGTCATCCTTCTCCACTGAGTACACCAAGAAAGATGCCAGGATGAGACAAAGGAATCCAATATACCACGCCGTAATGAGTTCCTACATTTAGGGATTGAAAATGTTATGAAAATTAAGAACATGTGATACACTCCTAAACAAAAATAAAACTGGATGCAATGCCATTAAAGATTATAAACATATTGTATGCCTTTTAGTCCATGTACACATTTACATGGTCGGTGAGATTTTTTAAATGTTTCTGATAGAAGTCACTTGTGCTCAGCAACGCTGCATTTATTTGATCAAAAATACATTGAAAAAATTAAATATCTAGTATATAATTTAAAATGTAATTTATTTCTGTGATGTTAAAGCTGAATTTTCAGCATCATTACTCCAGTTCAGTGTCACATGATTCTTCAGAAATCATTCTAATATGCTGATCAGTCTAAAATATTCATTTTGTAACAAGTGCTTTTAATAATAATAAATCATAGCTAATATTAATACATGATCTTTCACTTCTTATCAGTTTTCAGGGGCATTATTCTAATTGTCTGCTAAATAAAATGCTCTCTAGAATGACAACGTCCACTGTGACACAATACAATCACTCACAGACCATCGATAGCAAGTAGCAGCCATGGTTATGATGTAAACTAAAAGACGATTTGGTAGCACTTCATTTTACAGTCCTGTTCCCCATGTACATACTAATTATAGTTATTACAATAACTGTGTAATAACTAGGTACTAACACTAAACCTACACCTAAACCTAACCTTAACCTATGTAGTTATCTTATATTACCCAGTACTTTCTTAGGAAAGTACACTGTAAGTACACGTAAAATAAAGTGCAACCGACTAATTTAAATATGTCCTGTCCCAATTTCCTATTCAAAAGCCAATCTCTCAATACAGGAAAGACATTTATTTTAAAACCATTTCACGGGGTGCTTAAGGCCACTGAATAGTTTTAATAGCTGCAGACTAAATGGAGTGATAGTTTTTCCAGTAATAGAAACTAATGAATAATAATGAATTTGCTGCCCACTGACTAAAATGGCAGACTGGTGGAAATATGCTCACTCAGAAACCTACTTAACGTGAACTTTAGCGTTCAATAGAGTACAATTTTATATGTAAGCAACACACTTGAAGCATTTGTCAATACATATGTATATTTACACACACTCAATACATGAGTGTTACAAATGTGCTGGTGTTTAACAGAAAAATGTATTGTATTGTTTTGTAAGAAAATAAGCCTGTCACTGATCACCTTGCTGTGTGCGTACACCACAGATCCCAGGAGCTTCCATGTGCCACCGCGGCGGTCCATACGCAGCATTCGAAGGATCTGAAGAAACCTCAGACTCCGAATGGCGGAGGTGGCAAAAACATTCCCCTGCGAGCCAGCGGCCAGCACAGACACCGAGGCAAAAAGCACCATGATATCTGCAGAACAACAGTGTCCATTAGTTAGCAGATGAAACCCCTCTTTAACACATTAGAAAGGAAATGTTTTTTTGTTTTTGTTTTATCTTCCTTCTTTCTTATCCTTCATATAATGCTCTCAAGCAGTGTTGGGTTACAGTGTTACTCTAAAAAGTAATTAATCACTAGCTAGTAATTACATCTTCAACGGTGTAATAACATTACTGTAATTACTCTCTCTAAAAAGTATTGCATTACTTATTACTAATTACTTTCAACAACACAAGGATAGACATGAAACTGCTCTTTTATTCTTTCAAATACATAAGATAAAATTGCATAAATAGTTCTTGAACTGACCATAGTATTTAAAGGGAAATGGTTACATTAAAAAAAAACAGTTTAACATTAGACGTTACATTTTGATGTTAAAATCCACTTTTGTTTTAAATAGAAATGTTCTATAGTCTATTTAATGCAATTACATCAGAAGTAACTTAATTAAATTACAAAAATGAAGAGTAATCCCTTACTTTACTTTTCAAGGGAAAATTAGTAATTAACTCTGCCCAACACTGCTCTCAAGGATGACGACAATACAATTGGGTTTTGTCTTTCAACGGAGATGCTGTGAAAATAGATATTCATTATATGGGCTTTCCAATCAAACTGATTCTTAAAGGCAAAGTTCACCCAAAAAGAATTCTGTCAACATTTACTCACTCTCAAAACTTTCTTTTTTGAATAGAACAAAAGAGAAATGTTGAAGAATGTTATCTATTTGTGTTTGACACCAGGGTGATTAAATGCTGAAAGAATTGTCATTTGAGGTGAATTATTCTAGTAATGTGACTAGGATCAGTCTCATATTTACTGGCATAATGTATTCTTTCAAATGCACTAATGGAGTTCACATTATTCAGCTGCAGCACTGGCATCCAGCGTATCGAGTGTCGTGATTCGGAGAGTGCCAACCCCTTTGCTCATTTACTGCCCCAGAAGAAGTTGGCAAAGCAGATTTTATTGTCTCTTGAGCAGAAAGAATGGCGAGAGATTGAGAGATTTAGAGAGAGAGAGAGAGAGAGAGAAAGGAAAACATGCATTAGAGAAGAAAATCAGAACAGAAAAAAACCGGAAGATGATTTTCTAACCGATGATGCAGAAGGGTTTGCGTGCAAATCTCAGCCTTCCTCTCCATCCTCTGTAGCGACAGCAACACCCGGCTGCCCAGATACGCACAATATATTCCACGCCAAACACCACGATTGTCACGATTTCCTAGACAGTCAGACAGCAAAAACTTTATCCACTAGTTGACATATGTGACCCTGGATCACAAAACCAGTCACATGTCGCACGGGTATATTTGTGGCAAAAGCCAACAATACATTGTATGGGTCAAAATGATCGATTTTTCTTTTATGCCAAAAATCATTAGGATATTAAGTAAAGATCATGGTCCATGAAGATATTTTGTAAATTTCCTACCGTAAATACATAAAACATTTATTTTTGTGAGTGAATGCAGCACAATCGCCAACACAAATGGACAACTTTAAAGGCGATTTTCTCAATGTTTCGATTTTTTTGCTCCCTCAGATTCCAGATGTTCAAATAGTTGTATCTCGACCAAATATGGTCCTATCCTAACAAACCATACATCAATGAAAAGCTTATTTATTCAGGTTTCAGATGATGTATAAATCTCAATGTCAAAAAATGTACCCATGTGACTGGTTTTGTAGTCCAGGGTCACATATGTATTATTGCCTTATGTGGGTTAGCAGTCTGACTCGCTAACCATTAGGCCACGACTATAATATAATATAATATAATTTAAAAAACATCCTCACTAACAAATGAGATGCATGTCACAAAACGTCAACAAGTAGCAATGATACTTATTATTATGTACAATAGTTATGCATCAAAAATACACACATAAAAGCAATGTCTAAGCTTCTTTATGTTAAAAGAGCACTATGTGCGTGCTTGATGGCTAATGTTACACTGACACAAACAGATCCATAAAGTGTCATGTTCACAGCAATCCACATCAGCACTGGATAACGTCCTACTTGTCACATTCTGTCAAAATGTGGAACAAGATCTACTGACATCTACAGTATCTACAACATGCACACACAAGTCTGAAGTGTTTGACATAAAAACCTGAGAGCCTCACTACCATGAATCAGCTCCTGTAAATCACGTTGAAAGAATAACAGATACAAACCAGGATGTACAAGGCACTCTCAGAGCTTTTCTTGTGTTCTTTGATCGTGGCGAACACTGACAGAACCAGGCAGGAAAACACCAGCAGAAACCTGCAAGACAGACAGGACAGTGGTAAATCATACCAATGATTTAATGGAATGCTGGGAGTTACTTTCACATGAGATATCAAAGTTTATGAATAAGCTCCAACTATCATGACAGGTTTCATTTTTAAAAGTTATTCACTGACCATTTGTTTTGGACAAAGCAGTAGATACATATTCTGATACACACTTAATTGGAATTGGGCCATCTTGTTGGGCCTATCATTGGTTGTGTGATCTATGAGGAAAAGTACTGGCTTGAGAGAGGCAAGAATCCTTGGAGAGTTCCTGACACCCTGTAGTTAAACTCAGAGATAAATCCCAGAAGAGAGCGAGAGAAAGGGAGTGAAGTGAAATGAGACTAAAATAGCTGAAAGTCTCATTAGCATAAAACCTCACTGGGAATCACACCCACATACAGTGAGAGAAAAAAAAAAGGACAGATAAAAACTTTGACATAAACCTTTGGGGGTGCCTGAAATAGACAATACACTGAACTGACGTCCATAGGTACCTGGAGACTTCAAAAACAACAACAAACAGTGAGTTGTGAGATAAACAAGCGGCAACCTTCAGGGGCCTGTTTCAGAAAGGAGGTTAAGTGAAAACTCTGAGTATGTTAACCCTGAAATGAGGGAAACTCTGGGTTTTCTGTTTCAGAATTGGAGGTATGTTAAACCCGAGAAAGCAGAGTAAGTCAAGCCCGTTTCTGAAAGAGAAGTAACTTATACTCAGAGTCAGTTACCATGGTAACTTACTCTGTGAACCTAACCTGGTCGGGAGCAGGTTTTCTTCGGTAAACCCAGAGTTTCTTTCGGTCTCCTCCCCTTTTTTTAAAGAGGAAGTGGTGTTTAAACACCTCATTCATTCTTTCAGTACATTTTTATTAATAAAATTAATCTTTTATTAATAAATAAAATATAGCAATTTTTACTGTTGGTTTTTTTCTATTTTTTTAATAAGATGAAGTCTATATAACTCTTTAACTGGCAACTGAAAATACAGTAGTAGATTAGAGTTACATAATGTAGTTCTAAACAAATTCTACAGAATTAAACTGTGGCATTTACTGAAAATCACTGAACTGTGTTCATCTGTACAACAGAAGTTGATGGACCGTCCTCCTGCTGTTCTTCCACACTCTGGGGGAGAGATAAGAATACCCGTTTATACTTAGATTTAAACTTAGATTCTATAGGCTACTCCACATAAAAATGTGAAAAAATCTGAATGTGTAGATTGTTTGATGTGTAGACACATAATATTAACATTACCTCTGTAGGCCTCTCTGTGGCAGCAGAAACGCTATATCCCCATCGTCTTGTGAAGATGAGCATTTGGCCGAGTACACTTTATAACACTATTTGTCAAATTTCTGGTGTATTGAGTAGGCGACTTACAACTGCCTGGGGTTCTGTTGGGATAGGAGGCTCCAAAAGACAGATATTACCATCAGAATGTGTTGGGACCAACAAAAAACCCAACCCAAAGTAAAATAAATGGAAATATAAAAAATAGCCTATATAAAAAATAACACATATGTAAACCTCTTACATTTTATGAAGTCCCTTGGATCTTTGGTAGTGACTGGCTCTGATGAAGTCCCTCCAGGAATTCCCTCAGCCACAAATGCTGCTGCACTGCTAGAAACTGGATGCTATTTAGTTATTTAATATGTCAAATGTTTGTAAAGTCAGGTAGCCTACACCCATGATATGCTCAAGCCTTACTTGATTGAATTTGGTTTTATATTTAATTTTCAGCTGCTGCCATGTTCTTTTAATGCCTGCAGGATTGCACCTACATGAAAATTTAAATTAGGTTGAATAACATAGGCTACTGTTCTTTCAGTTTCACCTCTGATATTATAACAGTTGGGTAAGTTACTCTAAAATAGTTATTAATTACTAGCTACAAATGACATCTTCAACAGTGTAATTAGATTAATGTAATAATGACTATCTTTAGAAAGTATTGGTCTACTTATTACTAATTACCAAATCCCATATCAACCTCAACCACTTGAACAATACAAGGAGAGACAAGAAACTGCCCTTTTAATGCTTTCAAATAAACAATATTACAATTGCATGAATTATTCTTGAATTGACCAAAGTGTGTAGAGGGAGAAGGTTACATTAAAAATATACCTTTTAAAAATGCATGTTAAATACACAGAATTGTTCTATAGTCTATGCAGTATTTAATGCAATTAAATCAGATTTTACTTTAAATCACAGAAGAATTAAGAGTAATCCCTTTAATTAAATTACAGTATTTAGATTACTTGGTAATTAATTACACCCAACTGTATAACAGTAGGCCTAATTAAAACTTACGCATTGACTCGAGCAACTATTTTCTTTCAAGCTAACTCTCTGTCCTTCGCTGCTTTTTATTTAAAAAGAAGAAATATGCAGACCTCTTTTTGTCTGGCGCTGTTGCCATGGTGACTCATAATATCTGCACTCCATTGATAATGGCTTTTTATAGTTGTGGTGCACGTGCTTAACTCAGACCCTGCGTCCCAATGTGCATACTATCCACCCTATCTGCCCTAAATAGTATTGACAATTACTAATGTCACATACCATTTAGGATGGATAGTATGCACATTGGGAAGCAGGCATTGTCAGTCAACTCAGAGTTGATTGAACTAACTCATTTCAGCTGTTCTGTAACCGAAAACTCAGAGTTTCCCATCTCAGGGTAAGTCAACTCAGAGTTCAAGTTTTAACTCAGAGTTGTTTGAACCTCCTTATTGAAACAGGCCCCAGGTCTCTCTCTTGAATCCAACACGGAAGTGACTTAAACTGCAATTCATCGACTGGCCACTAGAGATAAGCTCCAAAAGAGAGTCAATCCTATATATCGCCCAGTTAAAATGTAACTTTACAGCAGAATATTTTTTTTACAGCCTGGTACAAAAAGTGGTTTTGGTCTATTTAGCTAATTTTGCCCTTCATTACAACTGTGAGGGGGGTTCATTTTTTTATAACTCATCCGTTTAAATTATATTAAGTCTTAAAGTTCTGCATAATTAAGGGCGTGGCCACTTGAGAGACAGGTGGATTGCCGCTGCTGTCACTACTAGCCGTTTGTCTGCTTGTCTGTTAGCCGTCACGTCACCTCAGATAATCCCGCCTTTTAGCCCATTTTCGTTTATCCGGGAGTGACGTGCAGTGACACGCTGCCAAGATGGAGACGGCCGGCTCCGCCCACTTTGGGCTACATAAATGCTCTTCAGAAACCTACAGATGACATCACGGACACTACGTCCATATTTTTTTATAGTCTATGGTGATAAAGTTAAATGTCAGAGAATCTCAAGCATCACACAATCAATGAAAGCACTTGAATGACTGGTGCAATGTATTCAAAAAATAGGAAAAAGCAAATCCAGATGCACCTGAACTGAAGAAGTCAGTGGTGAGGGTGACAACGGGTCTAAAGGTCCCCTTTTGATTGTATTTTCTCCCAAAAATTAAAGGGTTAGTTCACCCAAAAATGAAAATTCTGTCAGTAATTACTCACTCTCATGTTGCGCAGCGCGTCTGTGTTGCACGTCACACGCACCACACACATGACCAGCGTCGGCCAATAGTGAGCCTACGTGTGTACAACACAGACGCGCTGCGCAGATTTACTACGTGAAAATACTCAAGGCCCAGAGAGAAGGAAATGAAAAGTGGAATAAAGTCATTATTTTTGTTTGTTTTTTGCACACAAAAAGTATTCTCGTCGCTTTATAAACTTAAGATTGAGCCACTGTAGTCACTTGGACTATATTAACGACCTCTTTAATACATTTTCTGGGCCAGCAAGTTATAGTGTCTTAGAAGCCTATGGAGGAGTGAGACAGCTCTCAGATTTAATCAAAAATATCTTAATTTGTGTTCTGAAGATGAGGGTCCAACATGAGGGTGAGTAATTACTGACATAATTTTCATTTTTGGGTGAACTAACCCTTTAAATAGCAACTAAAACCACCACAGTCCACTTTCCTAAACCCTGTTTCTGCAATGCACAGCAGAAGCTTCCTGAATCATGAGCTCTCATCATATGCAATCCCAACAGATTTATTATGAGATCATTTTGAAACAGTCATTTTTAAAATACTGCAGAAGTGGCAACTGCGAATCCCTGAAACTGGCTATATATTTTGAGACAAAATATAACTCAAAGAATGGTACTTGCAGTAAATTCAAATACTATCCTTCTTGGTCGGTAAGATTGAAAGTCTTGGGTCAGTATGTTTTTGGGTTTTTTTTTTTTAAGAAACTGATCTTTTTTTCAGCAAGAATGCATTAAAAATATATCAAAAATTGATTTCCACAAAACTATTAAGCAGTAACTGTTTTCAATACTGATAATAATAATAATAATAAATGTTTCTTGAGTATCAAATCAGCATATTAGAATGATTTCTGAAGACAATGAAGACTGGAGTAAACTCATTTGCCATCACAGGAATAAATTACATTTTAAATTATGTTGAAATTTAAAACTGTTATTTGAAACTGTAATAATATTTCACAATATTACAGGTTTCATGTATTTTGATCAAATAAATGCAGATGAGCATAAGAGACTTCTGTCACAAACATCAAAAAATCTTTAATTTCTGGTCGATTTATGTGACATTTGGTTCAAAACATCTTTTAACAAAGCTTCTTTTTCATTTCAGTGGAGAGTTTCACTTTACGAGACAGACAGTCGTTGGCCCTGAAATTGGATACATTTGCATTTTAAATTTTCGACTAAAGCCCTGTGAGCGTAATAAATTAGGCATGGTTCCAGACCTCTTCATTAGCAAACAGGACTATAAAGAAAGTGTATCAGTATGCTATTTACTTTCAGTATATCAGGTTCCAGACCTCTTCATTTGCAAACAGGAATATAAAGAAAGTGTACCAGTATGCTATATACAATATATCAATATTTCAAACAGAGGAACTTTTGTAGAGTGCAGCTGACCACACTGTTTCTCTATAAGATACATATTTTGTGAGTTGCTGTTGAATGATTGTAGATGTGTCAGATATAAAAGACATCCTCTCCTAGGCTGCTTCTCGACCCTGGTATTAAAATTAAATGCCATAATAGAAATTAATCTGCTAATTTGGAACAATCAAACAGAAGGAGATCAGTAAAACAGACTGGTCCTAAAGGGAATGAGGCCAAAAGTGAATAAATGAAGGCTGCATTAATAAAGGTGGGAAACAGAGGATTAGAAAGTCAATGGTCAGGAAGTCAGCTCAAATGAGTCTTCAAAGGAAATCTAATCTTTAAGCATGCAATGCTGAGTCGTACAGAAACAGTGATATCAGAAACATGTCACATTATAAGAAACCTTCCTCCTGCCTTCCTGCTCTCGGACAGTTTGGACTTTATAAGGGGCTCCAGAGGATAAAGGAGGCATTTTAATATGAACTTGCCCAGAAATCACATTAACAAAATGTGTTTTTTTAGGAGCAGCTGAATGAAAGTTCCTATTTGTCCTTCACTGATGCTGATGGCTTACTGACATATGCGAATTAGCGATCTTTACATTTGCAAATCTCTAAGATCTAAATGTACTGCCTTCAGGTGAGGGGCTTTGTAAATGTTGCAAGAACATTTTGTTTTAAAAGTGCGAACTAGGAAGAACTAATTCGAGTTTTAATAACTCTGTTGGACAGACTGACCACCCGCATCAAACATAAGATTTATAATACTGAAATTACCTCAGCAACAATACAGCATTATGGCACACGCTGTTTGTAACTGCTGAATCTTTGAGCATGATACGCAAGGAACCTATAATGATCAGTTACATAAACAGTAAAACAAATCCTTTTGACTTTGTCAGACAGGTCATTGCTCTTGATATTGGCAACAGCCAGAGACTAATCTGGAAATTGTAAGGCGGAGTCGAATAGAGAGACAGCAAGGACACATGGTTTGAGTCAGCAGTGAATAAGGTAATAGAGTCATTGATTTAACTTATTCACCACTTTAGCACAATGCTCTCAAACCCAGACTCCCAAACCCAGACTGAACCATGCAGACTGCATAAAATTATTATAAGGTGACATTAAAGGGTGAATAGAGCAGAATTTCTCACATCTAGGGCTGGGTATTGACAAATTGCCTGATTTGGATTTGGATTCACAAACTTGCGATTTGATTCGATTCTGATTTTGATTCAATTAGATTCGATATCAATTAATCCGGGGTATGTATCAGTATAGCATATGGCAACTAATGCTGTCAACTACACAGGGAACCCCAGTTTGTACTATACTTACTATAATTTAAAGGTTCAAATTAACTGATTTGTATAGACTACTTACATTTAAATTATACATAAGGAAGTTTAATAATAATGTTACAATAACATTTTAATGGCATAATAATTATGTTTCTACTCGTTTTTTTTTTTAATAAACATTTAAATGGTGGCATTTTAACAGGTTAATATGCAATATAGTACAGATATATTATCAAATTCCTCTATATAGTTAATTTTTCTTGCTGACTAATATATGGACATTGAATGGCTTTTCTGAGGTACAGTAAATGTAACATTACTGTGAAATAGGCCTATTGGTTTCATTGACGTCTTTCTGAAGTTGAAACAATGATTGAGCGATTACATAAGACCTGATACGGATTTCTTTCAACATACCTTTGGATATTCATTTATGTTTATTTTGTGTTATAACTAGTAGTAAAGTGGAAGAGATTATCAATTCACATGTGCTCGTTGCTGCCGCTTGAACTGATGCGCTATCCATCATAGCATTCCATCATGTTACATAAAGAGCACCAAAACGGTATTTATTGTTTGAATTTCGTAATATAAATTACATGATTTGGAAGCTGAGACTTTGTTTCATTTCAAAAGTAACAAATCACAAAGCTAATTGCGATTTATTCTATGCTCACCAAGGCTGACCAAATACATAGTAAAAACTGTTTTCTATTTTAGTATATTTTACAATTATTTTACAATGTAATCTATTAATGTGATGGCAAATATTAATTTACTCCAGGATTCAGTCACAATTGTGAAAACTGATTTAAAAAAATTCTGAATTCTTTGATAAATAGAAAGTTTTAAATTATTTAAAAAATATATATTTTGAAACATCTACTGTTTCTTTTTCATCAAATTAATGTGCCCTACTCCTTGCTGAATAAAAGCAACCATTTCTTTAATAAAAAATCTGAATAACTCCAAAGGTTTGTACGGTAGTGCATATAGTATATTATATATTAGAATATTTTATTCTTACCCTTCTGATTGCATTAGCTGGCCATAACTGACTATCATCATTTAAATGAAGTTGCATATACAATAAGCACACTAATTATTGTAACAAATACTCTGACTTGCATTCACCACTTCTAAGTATCTCCTTGTACCCTTTTCCTTAAGCCTGAGAAATAAAGGCTTAGCTAAGTCTGTACAGCATCAGCATGCAAAGTGCTATCTCTGCATTTAATGCTTGCGAATGAGAAAAAAATCACTTAAAGTAAGAGGCCAAAGTCAGCACACTGCACTCCACTCAGTATGTGTGTGTGTGTGCACTAGACAGAGTAAAATAATGGTGGTGACTGTATAAATAATGTATCTTCAGAACTCACATTCATGTCTCAGGCTGAACTGGGAGTCTTCTATGAGGGTTGCATGACCGGCAGAGCAGACAAAGACATTTACAGCCACTCAACTCATGCCCCAGCATCCATGATAGAGTCTATGGTTATGATGCTGCATTATGACAGATTGATTTATTATCTTCATAAGAGATCAATGGATCACAAAATATTTGAGGTAATGGAACACTCTGGAAGCTCTGTGTGTTTCTAAAAGGCTCGATAAGAAGAGATGCTCATAATCCGTGAGGATTTTTGACTAGCTCAGCAGGAAAATGAAGGAGAAAATACAACACAGCCCAGAGCAAAATAAAATAATGCCTCATGAGGATTCACAGGGGATACTAACTTACACTCACTACGTGTACAATGTCATTGTCCTTGGCAATTTCGTGTCGTGTATTCTCATTTGGATTTACCTGCTTGTTGTCCACGCAAGCCTGCTTTTATTGATAGAGGCTTTTCGGCATGCGTTTCAATTGATTTTAGGTAAATATCCACTTCTTCCAGGTCTCTTTTTGTTATCTGTGTCCTGTGTAGGCCTACTACTCGATTCAGTGTGTGAGTGAGCTGTTCGAATGATTCAGACTGAATCGCGAACCGATTCAGACCTACCCGGTGACCGATTCATTATACAAAAACGACCCAAAAGAGTGACGACAAAACTGGTTTTAATGTAAACAGCTGAGAATTTTTTTTTTTTCTCATCGTCAAACACGCGTTTTTGCGTCTGTTAATGCTGATTTATTTCGACACAGACGTCTTTTGAGTTGACGTGTGTGCAATTTTTCACGGCCTATGGCGCCATGGCCGCCACGTTTGAGACGCCAAGGCAAGGTAAAAGTAGGCCAACTTAAACTTTTCAAGCAAGTCCCGGTAGAACGTTATTCCTGTATGAGTCTATTTCCTCTATTCGGTTGTCTAACTAACGTTACTTGAACGCTAGAACGAATCAACCTTCTCTAATATGTCTTGGGCTCGCTCATGCCTTTCAGCCAATCATTTACGCGAATACGTCACCTTATCAATATTCATAAGCCAGACTAATGAGGTTTAAAATGTGTCGCCTCACTTTCCAGATCACCCCAGCGACGGCCCCGTTTAATCCGCTGGCACGGTTCCCCCCCTCCTGGCATGCATCACAAATTTGTTGCCGGTGTTGTGTAGAGCAAACACGAGCGCACTGACGCGGTACAGGAGCTGACCGGTGCTGAAGTGAAACCGAGTCTATAGTAGAATACATCATAGTCTGTGAACACTTTCCAACGTCCCAGGTTATGAAATACGACAGCTGTGAAAAGCATTTGGCGGGCTGATTCTGAATTAATCTTTGCCATTTGCTATACAGACAAAACTTTTACACATTTTTCGCACTGTTTGACTGACGCTCTGCGACAAAAGCTGCGGGCAGGCAGAGGCCGACAACGTCTCAAACTTTCAGCATTCTGGGCGGTGCAGCACAGCAGCATCTGTCGGAAAGGTGGGTGATTCCCACACCACGCAGTAAAGACAAGCACGGAGCACATACTCACACATAAGCGTGGTAAATGAACGCCCAGCCGCGGGGTCTTTCCAGCGCATTGTAAAGGAAATTTTGCAGTCTGCGATAACGCGCGTTTCTTTTGTGAGTGATGCTCCCCCTGGACCTCGGTCTGCTCAGGATGCTGCCCCGTTTTGTGCTCTCGGAACCGGCGATGAGAAGTGCCCCGTCTCGGCTCGTCTCCGCAGCCCCGGGCTCCAGTCCCACAAAGCCGACTTTCTGTTTCTTCTCCCCTGACGGAGGGTGATAAACTTCACCGTTGGCGGATTTTTTCCCCATCCTTACAGTCTGACAGATCCAAACGAGTGTATAAAGTAGTCGTGGGCAGACATTGCCGAACCGGGGTGTGTTCTGTAGTGCGGTGGTCTCGTACTAAAAGCCAATTGAAACGCTAAGGCGAAACTGCAATGGGTAGTCCTTTATCTTTACGCCTTCCGGCTCTTGCACGAGCCTTTGTATATGTTTCAGCAATCAGGTTTGGGATTAAGTGGCTGATGTAACAAAATGTTTCAAGTAGTAAATAATTAGAAAGCTAAATCGTTCAAGGAAGGAAAGAAAACTTTGCAGCCTCCAATAGCGGAATGGAGACGATAAGTATATCACCTGAAGCAAAACTATAAGATAATCTCTTCTAAAAAGGTTTATGTCCACTGCACGCACAGATGTGATTGCCAGTATAGCAACCATAATGGATAAAAAAATATTGTCAATTAAAACTTTCAATTAAACCCCAACTTTTGATTGGTCTCCTTACCAATCAAAAGTTGGGGTTTAATTGTAAATGCATGAATTGATTCAGGATGTCAGCCACTTATACACACTATAAGTTATGCAACTTATTCTGTGCTGTTACATGTAGTAATCTCTAACAATGACAGGTCAGAAGTCATTTATATACAGATACTCTTTTATTTTGTTTGATATTAGCAATGCATTAAATACAGTTTAAAGACAAACCTAGCAGAACTTCATTAAGAGGTCTAATTGTTTACTCTAGTCAGACTGAAGGCTTCTATAAAATCATGTTATCATGGCTGCATTCGCAAATGAGGGCGACACATTGAGCTTTGGGGTACAAGACAATTTTACATCCGAGACAATTCTGAGGCGCTGGGCCCCTGGATTTACCAAAGGTCCTCAGTTTTATCTCAATTCTACTCACTGAAGATCAAAATATATACTATATATGGGTAATATTACATTACCTCAGAAAGGAGAACTTTATACAATGCTTTTAATTCAACATGGAGTTAAAAACACCTGGATAAATGCTTACATTACCAGCAGGAAAAATGTAAGAGCCATAATGCACAGTTCAGGAAAGCATGAGGACGCAGAGAGACTTCACAGTCAAACATTAATAAGTTAAATAATTTTAGATGCAGATTAGATCTACTCCTTCACTCCACCAGTGAGGTTTTGATTAAACTGCTCTTATTAATAGGAACAATCAGAATCTGTAAGACTAAGAAAATGATTTTGAAATGAAACAAAACAATCGAAAAATAGGAGGTAAAGACTAACAAACTAAGGCCCCCAAAAGAAAGGCTTGATTTGCGAGCACCATTGAATATTTTTCCGCTCTTTGAGCTAAAAGTACACTTGAAATTGAGGCAAGAAGTTAAAAATTGGCAATATAAACTTAAAATGGTACTGAAAACAGGTCAGCAGTATATGTATATATAAAAAAAACATTTCAATGCATGCATACTATGTTTCAGATGACTGATTAGTGATGTTAAATTATGCAGTCTTGTCAACTTTTGAAATGGGAAGCTATCGCACAATAATGGACCGAGATGGTGCAGAAACCTGAGATTTTAATACAGTGATAGGAACATGCTAATGCTAATGCTACGTCTTTGGGTTTTACTAGATTTAGGTTTATCATACAGAAATGATAAGTTTCATGTGGACATTATAAAGCACTGTAACAAGCAACAATGAGGACTTTCAAAACATACAATAAACACACTGCACAGATTCTGTGGATTAAAAACACTTGTTTCCAGTTTGCTTTGAGGACCAAGTAAAATGTTAAAATCAAATTAATCATAAATGTGCATTTTACCAGCACTAGCCTTCAATTTTGGATATATATGAGAAAAAAAGAAAAAAAAAATTATTAGCATAAATTCAAGTATTATTTTTCTAAAATATTTTATCATCAATACATGTAAAACTGCAACATGGTATTAAGTTGCAACATCTAACTTCCATGCATGTAACATACAGTGACGTGCTATGAGCTACAATAAAAACATGAACGCCTGAATAAGATTATTAGATGATGCTTTGTTGCATTATTGACACTTAAGTGACTATTTACTCAAATCTTTGTTTCTTTCTTTAAAATTGTCAAATTTGAGCAAATAATGCAAACTGTCAGGGTTACTGAATGTAACATATATAACAATATATATCCAAAAACAGACTTTGCATGTAACAAAAGCCCGTCACACACCGTACAAACTAGCTTAACTAGTCCAAACTAATCCAGGCCTACTCGGTTACTGACCACACAGCTGCAGTTAGAAATTTAAATACTGAACACATTGTGTAAAAACACAATCAAGTTTCCTATCCAAATATACATTAAGTATACAAAATGAAAGATGTACAATATTATATTTGTTTTAAAATTATTAATACTCTTTAAATTATAGCACTGCTGTTCCCAAAGAGCATATGCTTATCCCTCTGATACATATATATATTTACCTAAATACAAAACTTCAATAAATCCTACTATATCTATTCATTCTTCAAATGATCCCTTTGCGTTTCTTTTACAATGTACATTATGTTTAACAAACACTAAAGAACACAAGCTTTTTTATTGTGCTTTTCCAGCTCCCCAGAACAGTCACGCACTGTAACAGCATTGATTCATGCTTTAAAAAAAAAGTGCTATTCACCAGGGACGAGCAGACATTATTGTACATTTTTCTCCAAGTTGATCAATAAGCGGTTTCAGTCTTCAATATCAACATTTTGATTACAGTAAAATCTTGTATTTTGAATGCAGGTCTAAGTTTTTGTACTGTTTGAGAAGCTGATAGCCTCCGTCTGTTTCCCTGTTTTCCTTTAAATGCGTTGTTGATAGAACTTCACAATAAAACTGTGTTGTTAAACAGAATCAAACTCATTTAAACACGACAACGGATAAAAATTAAGATTATGAAACTGGTCCGTGTAGGCTGGAATGATTTCAGTACTTTCGTAATACCTGATACAAGTGAGAGAAACGCGACAGCTCTCTGAGGGCACCACCTCTCATGACACAGTGCAGACACACTCATGCTAAGCTACAGTAATTGCACATAATCACCACGTATCTGAACTTAACGTCGCCATCCAGACCAAACCACCCTACTTTCTGACCCAAGATTGCAGTCAACGGCGAAGGAAGAGATAATACAGACTAGATTTAGCCATTCACATGCCAGTCCCAGATCCAGTAGGAGACTAAACAATGTAGCAATGTGGGCAGACACTGCTAGCCAAGATTAGCATCGTTTGCATTAGCGATTTTCTCAGCTGCCAGAGCAGGAGATAAAGGTGGCCAGATTTTTCCTCGTTCCTCATCATGTTGACCTCATCCGGACCTCTCTGGATGAGGCTGGGGCGGGAGTTGAGATGTACTGAGGCATAGTCTCAAAATGATAAGCCAGTCTTTGATATCTCCCAGCATCTAGAAGGCCTGAGAGACGGACATCACCTCGTTCAAAGATCTCCATCAGAAGGGGGTAAACACAACCTGAAGAGCCTGTGATGAGGATTAAAAAGGGTTTAGTTACTGTAGAAGTAGCAGGAATTTAGCAGGAATAATATTCCTACAGTAGCAGGAATAATGTTCAATTTTTAATGTCAGCGATGTCTTTAAATAGCAAGAGTCAGTAATACCTGGGAGCAAAAAGTGGCATCTGGTCCATTACTCTGAGATTTTTGGCTGAAATCTCCACTCTGGTGCCCTGTGAATAAAGAGAAACATTATTGTCTGTCAGAATAGCTCAAGCCTTCATATTCCAAAGCACACTGAACTGTTTGTAAATGTGTGTATTACTGTTTATTGTTGCACAAATGTCTAATTGCAAACCTTGTTTAGCCTTTAGACTACTTGCCTAAGCAGTTTTATTGATGTGTTAGTCAGAGGTCAAGCACTGAAGGCGTGTAGGCATGTATTGTATCTGCTATGTAGGCAGCCCACAGAACAGCCCGTATGCAATGGATATGAAACTTTAATGTGTAGTTCAGTGATTCATGTTTCATTTTCATAATTAGAGGGAAGGAACGTTGTCATTTTGAACACTTTTTTTTTCAAACTCCTACAGTTTTAATCCGAATTACCAAATTTGAATCAAACTATAAACCAGTTAAAACCATCACTGTCCAATATAACATGCTTCAGAGTTACTGAACTCATTAAGGGACATCAAAGAGGAGCAAAAACATGTTAGAGTTAGTCTGGAGTGGCATATTCGGCAGCTGGTGAGGATTATATGGTCCCAGCGATTTTCGAAACCGGCATTTTCTACCAACCACAGGATTTCGCAGTTTTATTTCAAGTTAAGTTTTATTGGCATTAGGTGAACAGTTTGAATTATGTGTCATAAATTGTACCTGTTTACGCATGATGTCCATAGTCTGCATTAGGCAGCGGGGCATGAGGCCGTGGTTTCTGGCTAGAGTAATGGCCTGCTCCAACGACACGTTCAGAGTACATCTACACAGGACAAAAACCTTAGTCAGAGGTGGTTTAGACAATCAGTTATAGATTTACCTCAGTGTAGCGGTAACCTAGGATACAAATCACCTGGATTCGACACACATTTGAGCAAGAAGTCAAAATAAAATACTAAATATTTATAGCAGAAACTTGACTGTGGCTCCACTTCAGTAGTAAGAGGATTAAAGACGAGACGCATTTTGAGCCAACACTCAATTTGACCTTATTGCCATCTGTGGTTTCATTCATCATCAGATCTAGAGCAAACATGAAGATTTGACTGAGATACCTCTGCATCCCAGTAGCACACATGGCGATGTGACAGGCCCCCAGCCGGTTGCAGAGCTCAGAGGACACCAGCAGAACACTGACACCAGAGGGCTGACCCGCAGAGCCCGCTTTTACATTCATATATGCCTGCATGAGCCGACAGAGGTCATCCAACGTGTTCAGTGGCCGCAGGAGCTGGAGAAAGATTAAGTGAAACTGATTTAAACTTTCGGATTTTAAACAGCTTTGATCAAAACACATTTATATGCAGTGCTTTCTGCATTTTAATTCTATTCTTGTTGGTCTGAACAGGAATTCCAGTGCATTAACATACACAAAAAACAAAAGTGTGGGGTCTGTATGATCTTTATGCTCACCAAGGATGCATTTATTTTATATAAAATACAGTAAAAGCAGGAATATTGTGAAATGTTATTACGATTTAAAATAACTGTTTTATATTTGAATAAAATGTAATTTATTCCTGTGCTGACAAAGCTGAATTTTCAGCATCATTACTCTAGTCTTCAGTGTCACATGATCCTTCAGAATTAATTTGAATATGCTGATTTGCTGCTTAAGAAACATTTATTACTATTATAAATGTTGAAAACAGTGGGAACCATGACACAGTTTGCAGGATTCTTTAATGAATAGAAAGTTCAAAAGAACAGCATTGGTTTGAATCAAAAATCTTTTGTAAAAATTCAAACTTTCGATCAATTTAATGCATCCTTGGTGCTGAAAAATCTAAATTCCTTTAAAAAAAACATTTACTGACCAAACTGTTTAACGGCAATGTACAAGTATCTCTCAACCAACCTGGTCTATTTTCATGGCAGTGGAATTTGAGTCTGAATTTGATTTCTCCAGATAAAAAGCCCTGAAAAAAAAACATTGCATAAGCACATATGATAACCTTTAAAGCACTTTTTTTGCCAGTCAAACATTTATTTACTTAAGATGTTTAACACTTTAAGATATGCGAGGTATGATGGTGAAATGCCACTAAAGGGGGTTTGTACCTGAGTTTGCGGTAATAACTTTTGACCTTCTCCAGTGATAGAGCATTTGTGCGCTGCTGAAACTCTTCCATGGAAACAAAATCCTGAGACAACACACCCTCTGGCTTCTCCAGCCCTAAAAAAGGTGAAGAAAATGCAGATGAGCATCATGCTTTCCCCAGTGCTGTAATGCTCTCCAAATACCTCTAGATGGAGTCCAAGACTCATTAAGAAAATAGAGGACTTTCATTAGCTCTAAATGAGCACATTATGACCATGACTGATTCTGGGCTGATGCATATCCAACACTCAAACAGCTATGACATGGACATCTGAGCAAGGATTGCCCTTAAAGGTAAATTTTCTTAAAATGCATCTAACCTTTTAAAGCAGCATCCGAACCTCAGTTTGGAACATTACTCATTTGTACACCACACAAATAAAACTTTGCACAGGAAACTAAATTATTTATAACTCGAGTATTTCTGCATGCTGCACAATAGGCTAACTCGTTGTCATTACCAGAGTTATTATCGTTAACTAAAACTTAAAACTATTTTTGTTACTTGAAATAAAATGACCGTTAATGAAATAATATAAAACATAAAAGTAAACATTACATTTCAGCTAGTTAAGGCATCATTTTATTTTAGTTTAACTTGAAGCTCTAAAATAACTTGAACTAAAACTAAATTAGTAAAAACTATATAGACATATTTATAAAAATTACAAAAACTTTACCCCCCCCCCCCCCAAAAAAATAATTCTAACTATTAATAAAAACTATAATACTTTATCAATGATAGTAAAATACCATTGTACATAACACTAAAATTATGAATTAAAGGTTTATAATGTACATTTCTCTTGCTTTGATTTATTCTCATAATAAATGATGGGATAGGAGTTTCCTGAAAAGAAACATGCAATGATGCCTGGTATCTAAAGAGGTAACATAATTACAATGCCAACCTAAAGCCAATGGCGCCTTAAAATACAGCCTCTGTAGGCAGCTCACTAGGTTTTGGAACTGTAAATTACAAAATGAAACCCATTTAGAATGAAAATAGTCTTTTATCTAGTTCCATTTGTCTGCTCCCACCTCTAGTGAAGAGGACTGATTGAAGCTTCAAAGAGCCTCCATTTTTCAGTCTTGTTGGCAGCTCACTGAAATGACAGTTGTCCAGGAACATTGTCACCCTGATGGCCTGGCGACTGCCTTCCACCTGGTAATGCACAGGTGTGTCTGTGTGAAAAAAAAAAAAAAAAAGCATGATCTACAATGAGATAGTATTTAAAATTCCAAGCAATTTCAAGTCTTTTCCCTCACACTAGTTTGAGAAAGTTTCAAGTCTTTTCCCTCACAATGGGAAAATTCTGGTTAATTACGTTGTAATGGTAATGGGATGAGTAAAGGCAAAAATCTCATAGATGTGTGATGTGAAACGGGGAAAAAAGCCAAGCTGTTCACATTTGTACAACACAGAGATGACCTTGTAAATAAAACACCTTCGCGGCAGAAACAAACCACTGAGCAGAACATCCTCCCTCGGATTCGCTCAAACCAAAACAGAAGACGGCAGATAAAGCTGCTCTCCTATCATGGCTAACTGTGCTGACATTCCTGAAGAGGACATCTGGAGGGTGTGTGTACTTTATGTTTGTGTGGAGGGGGAGGGGGTGCTGTTTTATAAAGCCCATAGTATACTTCGGCTGTCCGTATTCCGCGATGGTCGTCACTTTCCTTGTGACGTAATTTTCATCATCAGGACGTTCGCACAGCCCGATATATAAAAAGAAATGAAACCTAAACAGTTAATAAAAAATAAAAACAAACTAAATAAAAATGTCAAAAATACATAACATTCCTATAAAATTTTACTAAAAATCAACTCAAATAAAAAAAGAAAAAGCTAATTCAAAATATTAATAAAAACAATAAAAGTACATAACACTAAAATAACACTGGCTGGTACCCAGTGAGAAAATATTTATTCATATCAAAATTACATTAAATATAAAACTAATTGTATAATTAATAAATTAAATAAAAATATTTAAATAAATTATTACGGTGTTATTTATTATGTTATTTAAAATTATTTAAAGGGGAAGCCTGGCAGCAAACACTCCTTTTGTCTGGCACTGGCTAAGCAAAAATATAGTTATACTAAAAATAAAAAAATAAAAACACTTGTTGAGCCAATTTTGCAGTGTCGGGATGTGTGCAATGTTTTGAAAGCGTCACAGTACTTATTGGGTGTCGCATTCGCATTTTAAGGTTGGCTAAGTGAAAGAATCACACACATTACTTTTAAAACTGTATATATACAGAAGTTGTATTTTTGTGTTACTATATGTGATGTCCTACTTGGGACGAGGCACTCGTTCTCCATTAGGCGGAACAGCACGGTGACTTTCTCCAGATCCTGTAGTGCTGCTTTTGTATCTTCCAGCATGATTCGCTCTTCTCTCTGTTGAAGGAAACAGTTTGTGAGCCCAAAATAATCAAGTCCTTAATGGTGAAGCAGGAGAGTATTTGACTAAAACAATATATTGCATACCAGGGATGTAACGGTACACATATTCCTACCAAAAAATGTCAATATGGGTCTTTTGGTTCGGTACGCATGTGCGCCAAACAGACGTAGTGATGCTATTTTAAAACAGGATATTATCATTCTAACCTTATTCTAAAATATTTTGCATCCAAAAGTATAAGCACTTCAAATCTCTTGCCCCAATTACAACAGCACCATAAACTGCAGTATGTTATATTGACAGACTTTTTAAACATTTAATAGACAGACATAGTTTGGTCAGTAAACCAATGTTTAATAATACATTTAAAAAAATTGCCCCTCTGCTTTACCCCGAAAACATACTGAAACGTGAACTCAAAAACCAAGGTACATATCGAACCATCATTTTTGTGTACAGTTACACACTATCTGCATTCATAAACAGCATTCTGACAGTATTAGAGTTATACAGCATATCTACAGTAGAGAAGAAACTTATGATGTGACTAGAATGGTTTCCTGTTGATGAGAAATCCTGGAGGTTTTGGAAATCAGTGGCCTTGATTCAGTATTTATTCCTTATTTAGTCCGAAGATTCAATTCCAGGAATAAGAGGTTCTACTACATTATTATCATGCTTGTGTATATTAGTAGTAGGCACTGAGGCATTGTGGGATGAGTGTCACTGAATCATCTATGAGAAGACATGACTTCTGGTCATCTGTCTTACCACATGTGGAGAGAGTGTTGACTGGAAGTTGAAGAGCACTCCGATGGCGGCGATCTGCTCCAGCCATTTACGGCTCACCTCTTTACTGTCCTCCTCATACTCTCCGTTATTGTTGAAGCGTAGGTTCAGTGCGTTCACAAGCTGCTCCGCCAATGCGCACAGCGCCCCCACCAGGGACTGACAGAATATGACATCCCGCCGCAACTGGAGTTCTGTGTCTGTCATAGAAGAGTATTGTATAAATATGTGTTTACACATGTATTCATTGTGCTGGGAAGATAGTTTATTACTTTTTACTTATTGTTTGTACCACATTTTAAGTGTCAATAAATGACAATAAATTAATTTAGTTAAAAACAAACGTTTTCAAAAAATAATAACTCGTCTTATTTAAAGGAGCCGTATGTAAGATTGTGGCCAAAACTGGTACTGCAATCACTTTCAAATTACTGTAGAGCGGTGTATCCCCTCCTGAAATACATTTCTTACATACAGCTCCTTTAAGATTTTAGTTTTCTATCATCTTGGACATCCTTATTTGTCACTGACCCAATCATTAGTGTAAATAAAAATATAAATTACAATATAAAATATTTTATAAATAATATTGTATGTTTATATTCAGTATTCTGTTCAAGAAATAGAAACACTACCATTTAAAATTGTGTGGTCGATACAGCGTTTTAATGCTTTTGAAAGAAGTCTCTTATGCTCACCAAGGCTTGGATTTATTTGATCATAAATACTGTAAAAACAGTAATATTGTAAATTATTATTACAATTTAAATTTAACAATTTAATGAAACATGTTTGTGTGGTCGATACAGCGTTTTAATGCTTTTGAAAGAAGTCTCTTATGCTCACCAAGGCTTGGATTTATTTGATCATAAATACTGTAAAAACAGTAATATTGTAAAATATTATTACAATTAAAATTTAACAATTTAATGAAACATGTTTCAACAATGTTGCTGCATAATATTCATAATATTCTCTGCATAAGATTCTTTGATGAATAAAAAGATAAAAAGAACAGCATTTATTTTAAATAGAAATCTTTTGTAACATTATAAATGTCTTTACTGTCACTTTTGATCAAAAACTGCTGAATAAAAGTATTAATTTCTTTAAATAAAATGACCCAAAGCTTTTGAACACATACTGTACAGGTTCATAACATCCTAGGTTCTCTATTAAAATGTTATTTTATTTTATTCATCAAATTGATTACATCAAAATAAATGTAATGCATTATAATTAATTGCACATATAAATATGTATTGAGAAAAAAACCCAAATGATGAATAGGGTCAGAGGACATTATTAAATGTATATTTTATAGTTTTTAATTGCTCTAAATTTGTTTTTAAATTGACATATGTAGCTAATACTGATTAATTTGCTGTTCACAGATCAGCATACAGTATATCCAAATCAATGGTGTGAGGTGATTCCTGAATGCCCTAAAACAGTTGTAAGCCATGGTCCGAGTGTGTAATACTCTAAGCAGATGGTGGGTTTCAGCACTGGGCGGGAACAGGGTTTGGAGCTACTGTCTGTGTGGAGCAGTAGGGATAAGAGCTCTAGATCAGGTTCCAAAGCAAACGCTCAACAGCTTCCATATGTCTCCCACCACAGACCCCATGGGACAAATCCCACTCTCTCCGTTCTCTCACTTTATCTGCGTCTACTGCTCACCGAGAAGCTCACAAATGACACGCCCCACTGCAACTTGGCTGCACGCACACAAACATATGTACGTACTCCCTGATACAGAATTCCAATAAAACACTCCCTTATCACACACAGAGGTGTCTGTAGATACAGGATAATCCAAAACTGTAGTGGGATAGACAAATCAGATACACTGCAGTTTCCTTTCTGAAATCTCACTCAGATGATGACGCAAGTGCAGGATCATGTAAACATTCTGGGTTGACTTCTTAATAGCTATTTGAAATGATCTACAATGATCAAGTTCAACAAGGGAAAGTTCATATCAAGGCGTAACTTACCAGTGCATTTGAGCAGCGCCAACAAGAGTTGACTCCTTCCATCTGAAACACAGTTACAAATAGACATGAATACAACCCAACACACTATAATACAAGACAAAATAGCTGTATTACAAGGCTTGGGAAACTTAAATTTTTTTTACTGAGTAGCATTTCCACTGCTCTGCTTTTCCATTGTTTTTCTATTTAAACATGCTAGACGGACATGTGACTTGCGCTATATACAAAGCATAGTGCTCAAATTAAAAGAAGTTAAACTGTTAATAAACAGGTCCCCAGACCACTGCCATGTGTCACATGGTTTTAAATGCAAAAACTGTTAACACTAAACAGCAGTCCATAGTCCACTTTAGAAATTAAGTTATAATTAACTTTGCAACTACATGTCAATATTTTGATGGTCCCTTAACAGACATTCTACTGACAATATAATTACGAAAAATCTGAATGGAGCCAGACATGAATGCAAGTTTGAATTCGATTTTTGGAGGACTCCTAAAACATCACTAGCATCTTGATATATCCTAGTGGTAAAGTTACTTTTCAAATTAATTTATTTGCTATTATAACTGCAAGTTTTATTACATAAATCTGCATTAAAATAATTTACACTAATAATATAATTTGCACAATAAAACAAAAAACATTATTTTGATATTTGATATTGATTGTTCAGGCTTAAGCGTACCTTCTACGAAGCGATGAAGGCTGTTAACTAGAGATTTGATTGAAATGGGCAGGTTCCAAGGGTCCTCCTGGATGTTCTTGTGCAAGACGTGCCGCCAACGTATAGTCCAGTCATCTGTGTGCCGAAACTCTATTACAGAAAAAAAGTGAAGGTAACAATAAAAGATGTTCACAGATGTGGTTTGCAATATCTTACAAACAGGACAATATATGTAACTAGCAGTGTGAACGCAAATTTTTTTTTTTTATACATAATTGCTGTCAGACCCTTTTTTTAAAACAGGGGCTAATTATAAACACCCCTAAAATACATAAAACACATAGGAGAAACTAGTGTGGTTTTCTCACATGCAGTGGTAATAACGTACAGATGTAAACAGAAACATTCACACGCCCCTACCCAAAAATGTCCCCCACACACTAACGGAAAACCCAAATACACACATCCCTCAAATAAGTTTCCAAAGATAGCACACATTCAAATATAGCGCACACCCTGACCGGGCGGTACCTGGCTGACTGTGGTCGGTGTGAAAATGCTTGGTTTCCTCACAAGCTTTGCTCATGACAGGGCCCTTCAGGAGACTGTTGATAGAGTCAACCTGAGAATGAAAAAGACACAGTTATGCCTGTCACCACACACACATCCTGTGCTAACTGAAGACCGGCTACACGCCCTTGCTAACGCCAGGCCTGCTGCTTTCAGTCTGTCCACATGTAACCTGTCTGCACTGGATAAAGAGCCCATTTATTGATATCTGGGTAATTGAGAGGGGGTCAAAATCTGGTGACCTCCAGAAGACGATAGATTTTGAGGTCAAAGAGCAGAGGTGTAGAGGTCAAAGAGTGCTCACTAGAGATGTTGGTAATGTGATAAACGATACTGTGAGAGTTAGAGGGAAACTAAGAGGGGATGTATTGATGAAGAGCAAAAATAGAAGATAAAATAAGAAGGTGAGTGGTGTCAGACAAAGGACAACAGTTACAAAGGGAATATCAAGTTTAAATGGGCAAAAGACTCTAAAAGTTTCATTTATGATTGAGGAAATCAATATACCTGATTGAAGAGGTGTTCCAGACATCCGTGTAGTTTATCCTGCTTGTCGAAAGGGATCTGCATATCACATGGTAACTCATCTCCTGGAAAACAAAATAAAAGTAGCAATTTCCTTTTAGTAATTGTCCTGAATTTCAACATTGTAACCACATTTGAAAGACAACAGTTACCTGAGCCCATCTCATCACTGCCCAGGTATGAACTGTTGCTCCGGACGCTGGTGTATGACAGCACTGAGTCCCGGTTGCTGTTACACTCACTGTAGAACACAAGTACAAATGTTTTTTAGTTCATGTGATGAAAAGGACGCTTGTAGAGACTGATTCAAAATTTGATATTTACTCATTCACAAAAACGCTTTGAGCCGTTCTGAAAGTATGATATTCAATCAAACCAATATCGAGTTCAGTAATTATTCAAAGCTGAAGAAAAAATACAAATCTAATGAAAAACTTCACTGAAACAATCAATTTCCCAGGCTCTCCGTATGGTCGGTCCATGCTCATTTAATGATGAAATTCTCTGCAATAAAGCAGCAGGACAGTTGAACACATATTAATCAACTTGTTTGGGCCAAGAATTCTGATTTTGATTAGCTAATATGGTTAAAATGTTTTTTTCCCCAGAAAAATGGCACACAAAAAAAAAAGCTTCCACAATCTTTAAAAAAATTGAAGTAAGAATGACATGTTACGGTTTGGAACAACATGAAGGTGAGTAAATTATAGTATAATTGTCATTTCTGGGTGAACTATGTCTTTAATACAATGGAAATTATTAGAGCTGAAGTCATTTCACAACAATTTAAACATCAACAAACTTCCAATTTCAACGTTTATCCACTGAGATCAACAATGTTTTAGGTGGACGTCTACTTCGCAGCCTTGAAATGTTTACTCTGATATAGAATGAAACTTTGTGCTCCAAAAAAGCTTGAGAGGGGAAGACAGGCTGTACTTCTACCCACTAGAAGAGTAGCAGAAGTTCCCTTTACCCACCCCAAAACTAGAGGAGAGGCCAAATTTAGCGCCGCCACAAGCCAAGAATGGAAGCAAATCAAGCTCATGACCAGCAGGTTGTATCACTCCCAGAAATTGAAAAAGAAAAAAATGTTTTACCATTTAACCTCCTGAACCCTTGAAAGTTCATGTTCCCTAACAGCCAGCCCTCTTCTCACGATAACAAGAACAGACGGCCTACCTACAATCCCACAGACAAATCCAGTTACTTGCTGTAAGAGCCTAAATAGAGGAAAAACGTTTCTATCTATAAAACATGATGGCTGCAGCTGTTCATGAGCTCACCCCATCACAGAGTAGCAGGATTTTAAAGCGGAACGCCACATAATGATAGAGGGTGCAAGGGCAGGCAACCGGTTATCCTGACAGAAGCAAAAAAAAAAAAATCCACTCGGCTGTGGTCAGTCTCAGTTTTGCCCTGCTCCGTCAGGTCTAGATCACAACCAAACAAACTTTGCTCCATATAATGACGACATAACAACAGTGACTGAATGTATTCTTTAGTGGTTAAAGCGGGCGTCTGGGTCGCTGTGACACAACAGGTTCTTTCTAAGGGATGTTTATCGTCTCCCTACGTGTCTGTTTTAGCAACATCTGTTTGACAGGAGCCCAGAAGCTCTTTTGCCTCTCTCCGTTTCACGCGTGTTGGAGGAAGACTGGGATTTTAAATCAACTTTTATATGTCATTTCATAGAAAACAAAATGTTACTGTGAAACTCATAAGAGAGAAGAAAGTTGCTGCTCTTCTCAATATGGACATTTTAGAAACTGATTTATTAGACGGATAAAGAAAGGAGAGATGATGGGATCAGGACATGTTGCAGGCTTGACGCAAACCTTTGTTACTCATTTAAGCACCCAGGCTTGACGATGTTTCATAAACATCATCATCAACAATCTTTTCCCCACCTGTATGAGTCTCTGTAGCTCATAGTGTCGTGTCCAGAGTCCTCTTGATCGTCTTCGTTCACTTTGAAGCACACTCTCTTGTTCCCGCAATGCTCCGTCTTGTCTTGGTCCGTCTCCTCCGGTATGGGAGAGGTTGAGGGGGCGGTCTCAATCGAGGGTGGCTCAGAGCCCTGGGGCTGGGTCGGTCCAGTTATCGATGACAGAAGTCTAAAATTTAAAATATTTAGAAAGGTTTGGAAACAGCTAGACAGGAATTGTTCTAATGAATTTTAAGAGTGCTTTGACACTAAACCTGGGTTATGAGTTGATTTTTCCCCTCATGGGAAAAAAGAAAAGAAAAAGTAAATACTTCTACTCTGTTACAAAAGATTTTATATAATTAAATGCTGTTCTTTTGAATTTTCTATTCATTAAGTATGTTGAAAATTAGAATTTTTACTTTTTTATAGCCATTCTGAACTTTAATATATATACATATAAATTCTACATATAGCCCCGCTAAATTAGCTTATTGTTCAAGCTTATTGAAACAGTGTTTTAAGACAAAAAGGACAAAAGTGTCCCTAGTTAAACAAACACCCTTATATTTTACTAATGAGCATTGTTCTTTTATAGGACAGGGAAGTGTAGACTGACAGAAAGGCACTGGGAGAGAGGTGAAGGAATGGGATTGAGAAATGACTCCATTTCACTGACAATTAACTTCTACATCAGCACATGCTAGCTACTGAATAACAAACATTTGTTCCTCCTGAGAGGCTGTTGAAATGTTTCCTCTGCAGTCGTCTGTTATGGCTTCAGCCTTGTTTTTTTTTTCTGTCTGAGCCCTAAATATTTTTAGACTGTCATAAAAGAACATCCTGAAGTTTTGAACTCGAGGAACTCCTCAAAGAGGAGGCTACTAAAACCAGATGAGAATTTGAAAAAAGTTGTGCCAATTTACTCTTTAACTGATGCAGTGATGTGCTTAAAACTTTTTGCCATTTATTTTTGCTAGTTAAATATACATTTAATCTAAAATACTTAAGATAAAGCTTGAGTGCAGTTTCTATTAAAATGTTTTTGACCTAATACAAAAACCATTGAATAGAACAGCACTAAAAAAAATTAAATATTTTTTAGCTTATTAAATATTTTAAAACTTAAGAATATTTTAGATTAAATGTATATTCAATATAGAATAATAATTTCCAACTTGTAATTTTAGATTTCCAAAAATGTAATCTATTTTAAGACACTATTTTATGGTAATACACTGTTAATCTACCTCACCACTTACACATCTATCTGGGCCACGTATTGCTTCATTTCTCGCACTGAAATGTCCAGGCGGTTATAGAGGCAGATGTAATTGTCCTGGCTCTCCGTGTCTTCCTGTTTGAGGAGGAAGCTGAGACCTCCCTCTTCAAGCTTCCTGCCGTCCTCCGTGCTGCCCTCACCCTCCTCTGTCTCTTCATCCAAACTCAGGCAACTCCAGGAGGGGGCCGCCATGCTGGTCACACAGTGCACAGCGTGGGACATGGGATTCAGATTGGCTGCAGGAACAAAATGACATAAGATTTGTTTTAAAAAGTCACTTTTCTTGATTCATACGGGATTCTGGATTTCTTTTTTCACTGAGCTTGTTGCAATGCATTCTGGGATATATAAGCAATGCTACCGTCCATTTAGGCCAAGAGAAGACATCTTAGAAGACATAATTATGGTACCCAGACTTTGCAACAGCCTTCATGCTGTCTAGGGACACAGCACACTAGATTTGGGCTTCTGTGACCGTGACTCAATAAAACAGAAGAATTGAATGGCTGAAAACCAGCGAGGCGTACTCTTGCATGTGGTTAAGACATGGACCATGAGGCTTTCGGCTGCAGAGAAGTGTACCGGAGGAATTTTAAACATCTCTGACCGTGAGACAACTGCAGAGCAGATGTGAAGCAGAGACTGAAAAATAAAACATCTCGTGCTGAGGAGCATAAGGAACAAAGCATTATGTGGTCCTTTTCCCAGCTACACGTGGCGGCTAGACAGTAAGTTGGGCCGCAGCAATCTGGGCAGGTGGAGCCAAAGAAGTCTTGAAAATTGCAGGATGGTTTGGAATTTGGATTTGATAGTCTTGAAAGCATCAGGTAGAATGACTTGAAAATCAAATAAATCAAGAAAAATATACAACAAAAGGGTTTATTAATTTATAGGTATATTTAAGCTGTATCACAAATTCCAATAATATAATCAAAATAGTTTTTTTCTTTTTGTAAAGAAAACAAATTACATGTGACAAAATTGATGTAAAAATTGCTATGAATAAATTGTTTAATTTTTGTTCCAAGAATAATCTGGACACATCTGACAAACTGCTACAATCAGGCCAGGAGAAACCCCCAAAAAACATTTTTTGTTGAGTTTGCTAATTTGTTGTATTTGATGAGGCTTAAATAAAGCATCAGGCCTCATAAACCGTGGTAATAAGAGAGAGGGGCAGGCGTTAGGCCTCATTAAGTGGAGGACTGTAGGCCTATGGGACAAGGATGATGACATCACTAAAAGCTACTTATTGTGGCCTAATGGTGTCTTAATGGAGGTCTGATGGAGGTGCTTTAAAAAGCTCTGGATTACTTTGGGAATAGCAAGCCATGGTTTTTACAAGACCTGGGAGGTTTTCACCATAAAGCTTAATTACTATTTTACAACTTTCAATGTTCATAATGTGGAGATTTGGTTAACTGAGCCCATGAGCTGAATCCACGATATAAATAATTCCAGACAAATCAATCTGGGAATTGAGTGATTTTAACATAGTAGTATTTTGTCATTTTTCAGACAACATATTTTATTAATCTCTTTGAGAAACAGAAATATTAACATTTATTATAAAATAATAATGAACTATTATATGTAAATATTTTAATAAATATAATATAATATAATATTCAACATTAAATCCCTCTAAATCCCCTTAAATAACTATGCACCTTGGTCAGGATCAAGGCCGAAGAATGAGTTCTTGCGTCCGAAGCGGATGCTGAAGGCCCGTCCGGTTGAGGAGGTGTTCTTCGGGCAGGTCACCTGCATCAGGTTCAGGTGACAGTTTGTGGGGACGAAGTCCATGCAGCCCAGAACGTGAGGTTTAGTGCTCGCCTGCTTAAACATGGGCCAGGCCTTCGTCTGCAATTCCTCCACAAACTGGAAGAGAATATTAAAGCACCATGAAACAGCACTTGCAAACTATTTTTCCATTTATTATGACGAATATCAGATTTCCATTTTTAAATATTGATTTAAGAAAATAAGAAAAAAAAACGACAATTCATGTATCAAAGCATTGTGATATTTTCTTATCTAATATGAAGTGCACCAGGGAATATGACAAAATGACTAAGTAGTAACACAGAGAGAAGCCACACCTGTGTGTAGCTGCTAATGCGTTTTTCTATGCTCTCCATCTTGTTGTCACAGATGTTTCGAAACTCAAACTGTGGCATCGTCACCACTTTCTCATTCTGAGCCATTAGCTGTCGGCAGCTTTTCAAAAACAGACTGTCGTCCTTCACAAAGGCCTTCAGTATCTGAGAAAATTTAAAATACACACAAGAACATGTGATGGGTTAGAGAAAACTTCCTCGGTATGTCTATATTGGAATTTAACTTATATTTGCACAGGCCCAAACATAGGTCATCAGAAACAAAATTCAGAAGTCATATATTCATTGTTTAAGCCTGGTCTGACCTTTGCAGCGAGGTAGAAGCAGCCCTTGGGTTCCACCATCTTCTCCAGAACACAGTGTTTGATCCCTGCTGTGCTGACGTACTCGTACACAACCCCATGTTCCACATGAACATTATCCACATTCAGACTGATCGAAGGAACATCGTCAGAGATGGACAACAGTTCCAGCCTTCTTACAGAGCCTAGAAAATCCAGAGAACACACAGATATAAAGAATCCAACAGGAACACAGATAAATGTGCACAGGACCCTTTTCCATC
The DNA here is from genome assembly GCF_951802725.1 of Rutilus rutilus. Lineage (NCBI taxonomy): Eukaryota > Metazoa > Chordata > Actinopteri > Cypriniformes > Leuciscidae > Rutilus > Rutilus rutilus. The sequence continues at coordinate 21,934,876 of NC_140232.1, read as the reverse complement.
ACAAAGGTAAATTATGAAAAGAATTTATGAAAAAAAGTGAAATAATTTAATTGTGTATTTTTATTTTCAGTTTAGTCTTAGTTGAAATTGTTCAGAAAAACTTTAAATTAGAAACAATAACATAAGTTTATAGTTTATATGTTTATGTAATTGAGCATTTTAATTTTCAGTTGTTCAGGAAGTTTAAATTATAAACAATAACATAAATATATACTGTATATACACACACACTACAATTTTTATGTAGTTTATGTTTACCAAGGCTGCATTTATTTGATCAAAAATACACTAAAAACAATGATATTGTGAAACAGCATTACAATTTAAAATATCTCTTTTCAATTTTTATTTATTTTAAGCCATTACACCCGTCTTCAATGTCACATGACCCTTCAGAAATCATTCCAATAAGCTGATTTGGTTATTACAAACAAATACATAAATAAGACAATTTCTTATTGTCAATGTTGTGCTGCTTAATATTTTTATGGAACAGCATTTATCTGAAATCGAAATCTTTTGTAATATTATAATTGTCAAGTCAGGTTTGAGATATTAATCAGTTTGTTATTATCCATTATGTTGATCCTCTATTGATCAAATGTCTTTGCATGAGTTCACCACACATGAATTTTGGTACATACTGTAGCAGATAACAAAACTTCTTCACATGAGCTTGCATTCACAAATGCATGTGACATTGGATCTAGTGTTCCCATGGCTTTTGCATTCATAATAGTTTCCGTTAACGATAATAACCTTTTTCTGGGTACACCTGTCATTTGCCAGCAAACACACACACACATTCTACCTGTTCCATTAGTGCAGCCATCCTCTGAATCTGAGCCATTCTCACAACCCCTGAAAGACATCTGCTCTTCCACATCCTCATACACACGGTACGCCCACTGACCACAGCTCTGTGGCAGAAGAAAATAATGTCACAAAGGGAGGAAACAGGTACTGTATAGAGTGTCAGAAACAAACAACCTCTGGGATCACCATTATGTGGGCCTACATAGCCTATAGAAAAACACATAATGCAGAGTTAAACACAATGCATGCTAATTCTCACTGTGTCTTGCTGCTCCAGGACAGGCTGATGGCCACTGAAGTGCTCCAATACTTCCTGGTAACTGCTCTGGTTCATGTTGTTTCCATTGACTTTAAGCACACACTGACCAGGCTGAAGACCCGCTGCAGCTGCCTCAGAGCCTGTATACACACAAAAAGACTGCCTATAATGCACAATAACCTTAAATGAACCAATAAAAGGATTTTGAGGTTGTATACTTTGCATGTAGGCAAATCCAAACTGGTCTAGACACCGTCTAACACACAATGTTTGATGTTATGTTTGCTGCCTCATCAATGTTGACAAAGCATCAGTTTGTATTTGTACAGTAGCAACCTAGCTACTGTAAATGTGTTTGTTGTACTTTAAGTTTTTTTTTTTTTTTTTTTGGTAAATCCTGGCCTTTTGAAGCCTACTCTGAAAAATAAAGGTCCCTTATTGGCATCTATGGTTCCATTAAGAACCTTTAACATCCATGTACCCTTTTTCCATTGCAAAAAAGGTTCTTCGTGGTGGAAAAGGATCATCAGATTATTAAAATTGAGAAAAAATTGTTCTTTTAGGAATTATTCACTGAAAGGTTTTTTGGGGGACCCAAAACGGTTCTTAGAATACTTCTTAAAATACTTTTTGGAACTTTTATTTTTAAGAGAGTAGCTTTTTATATGTACTCCCAGGTTCCTGTCCTGAAAAGTCAGATCATACATTTATGCCGATAATGATAAAGTATGCAACAAAAAAAATTCTCTTGGAGAGCTAAATAAAGAAAACTGTTTGATGTAGAGATTTTAAATTGGCCATTTCAGCGAGTAGCAGCAACAATAAGATTTATGAGACAAGAAGAACTTATGATTATTGTTTATTAACAGGGCGATTTCACATTCTCAGCTCTACCTTGAATAGACCACTTATTCTGGAATTTACACCCCCTTCATTCATGGGCACTGGCAGTGATAAAAGCTCCCATAATGACATATCATAAATCTTTTTTTTGCATTTGTCTAAGTGCCGTGAAGATGAGCTAATGGTTTCACTTCAAAAAGCTCCTAGAATGTGCTTTTTAAATCCAGAAACATGTGCAGGGATCCAGAGTTCGGGTTCAAACGTTGAAGAGCTCCAGATGTTGATCACATGACCACAGCAGCTTGGTGTCACGAATTTGCTTCATTTCAAAGCTTTTTATAGTACATTAACATCTGCCTGGCAGGTTATATGTTGGGAATGCAATGCATTCCCCAATTCAGAATGACATGCATGAATGTTTATGGAAAAAACAGGATTGGGTCTGGTTTTTGAGGCCATAATCATTTCACATATGAATGTGACAATGTGCATGTGTTTTTTGATCATTACAAACAACGAGAACTCACCTTTCTTAACTGCATGAACGTAAGGTGGACAACCGCAGAGAACAAACGGAAGAGTGCCATGAACATCTGGAATCTTCACAATCCTATCAGATATACACAAATATGACACAAACACATAAGCTAGGCTTTTTTGTTCCTTTTATTTAAGCACTATGACATGAGCAAGAGTGTTTTACTAAATGTCTTTTGTGGTATGATGCAAAATATTTTTTTTCATGGATATAATTGTTAGGGACACATAACAGCGTCTACTCTAAGTAACAAGAAGTGCCGGCATTCGTTTAAATATTAATGAATTCTCTTTTGAAAACAACAGTTTTGCAATGTGCAGCTCTCCTGCATGTAACTCTAACACCAGTAGTGTCCTTTTACACTGTGCCTGGCTACATTTAACACGTCGGTGCGTAAGTATCTGATTTCTACCATGTACGAGGACTCACTCTTTGTTCTTGGTGGCCACCAGCAGTCTGAGGGTGCGGCGTATACAGAAGGACTGGTTGATCATGGTCTCCACCTCTGAAAAGGACCTCAGGAAGACCAGGTCCTCATTAATGGAGTAGATCTTTCTTCCCGACTGCAGGCCTGCCATCTGGACAAAATAAAAAAAACATGAAAACAAAGGAAATACCAAGAATCCAACTGACAAACAATCAAAAACACAATAAATTACGGTGTCATTCATAACACTTTTCTTTGCTGTGTATGATTATGTGGAAGGGAGGGAGACATACACAATACACAAACAAATTAGGTAAACAAATTACACGTACACAAATTAGGTTGTCAATTCATCTTGTAGTGGTTAATCCTGTTCTGTACACACAAGAGTTCAGTATTTACAAGAGTGACACCCGCATAGACAATTCTATGCAGTGTGTACAGAACCAAAATGACCAACTGTTAATGACATTTAAACACGCATTGGAGATCCGTCCGCAAGACGGCAGAATGTTGCAATGGTTACCATGGTGTCAATCTTGCAATTTTGGGAGAGAGTCGTGTTCTGTACACAAACAGAATGATAATTCAGGGGTCGTCACTGCTGAAACTACAAAGTGTGTATGTGGCCAAAGAGAGAGACAGAGAGATGAGTGATATGTAAATGAGGATTAGAGGATTGTCAGAAGAATTGAGAGAAACTCACTCCTTTATGGCAAAAGAGATTTATAAGTTATAAGCAGCAATTTCAAATTACGAAGCAGTTCATTTGAAGGTGTAATTTAAAAGGTGCGATTGTAGAAATCTAGCATTCTAGCAAAGAAAGATTACTCTCTGGGGTTCCTCAGGGGTCCATTCTTGGACCCTTACTATTTCTGATTTATATAAATGATTTATCGAATGTTTCAAATATTCTTACTCCAATAATGTTTGCTGATGATACAACCTTGGTTATCTCTCACTCAAATTTGTATTTATTGATTAGGAATGTAAATTATGGTCTAATTGCTTATGCTAATTGGTTTAATTTAAATAAATTATCTCTAATTATAAAAAATAAAAAAAAAGAGTCTATTGAGGTGCCTCAAGTGTCAACTACAAAATTACTGGGTGTTTTTGTTGACGAGAGCCTGAGTTGGAGGAAACAGGCTGACTACGTGAGCAGAAAAATACATAAATCTACCGGTATAATAAGGAGGGTTAGCTATCTTGTTAATACAGAATGTCTTCTTACTCTTTACTATAGTTTAATTTATCGTTAGCTCTCATATTGTAATATAGTTTGGGCGAGTACTTTTCCTACAACATTTCAAAACGTTATTATCCTACAGAAACGATTTGTTAGGACTGCAACCCGATCAAATAAACTAAAAAAAAAAAAAAAAAAAAAAAAAAAAATGTAGAGAAGAGAAGAGAAGAGAAGAGAAGAGAAGAGAAGAGAAGAAAGAAAGTTCAGAGGAAAGAAATAAGGAAGAGGAGGAGGGAGGAGGATGGAAGGAAGGAAAGAAGAAATAAATGAAAAGAAGCGAAAAGAAGAAACTAAGAATGAAGCAATTAAGAAAAAGGGGAAAAAAGAAACCTACACATTTGGTACAGCATTTGGCACAGCCTAAAACCTTTGTAAGAAAGAAAGAAAGAAAGAAAGAAAGAAAGAAAGAAAGAAAGAAAGAAAGAAAGAAAGAAAGAAAGAAAGAAAGAAAGAAAGAAAGAAAGAAAGAAAGAAAGAAAGAAAGAAAGAAAGAAAGAAAGAAAGAAAGAAAGAAAGAAAGAAAGAAAGAAAGAAAGAAAGGGCAAGTTTTAAAGAAGGGGAGAAAAAAAGATGTGTGATGACTCTGTGGAGAATATGATGGGACATGCTTAATTGCTTCTCCCTGATCTCCGGAGAGCAGAGCTGTGAAGACGGAGGGATTGAATGAATTCAGCAAGCGTGTCCTGGACCAAGACTGCAGATCTGAGCGGCCCATGACACAAGTGTCAGAACATACAGCACTTCTACTCATTCACTGTATTAATCAGCATTACAGTCACGCTCTCATCTTCAGCTGATGCTCCTGTGAGCAGTGTGACACTTTAATATGGACAGAATGTCTTGTGTCAGGTCTAACAGGCACAGTGGGGATAAAATCAGTGGTGGTTTAGATCTTAACCATAATTATCTGCCAATCTTCTTCCATAAATATCTGGCAGAGCTGTACAGAGCATGAACACAAATAACCCTGTGCACTGAAAATAACGCATCCGAGTTGAAGAGGTCCTCCTTCAAATGACACATAATGATCAGGGTTTATTCCCCAAAGGCAGACTTATCAGATTAGATCCACACTACATGTCCAACAAAAGACCTGGGAAACAATCATGGTTAGATGCCAAAAAGAGTCCTTGAGAGATCTGGCCTTCAAGAAGAGTTTAAGAAAGGTGAACACATTATTAGACAACCCCACACACTGGATAAAAATAAATGGACATCTATCAGATTGTATTACAGTAGAGCGTGGCACAAGACAGGGATGACTCCACTTGGTCTTTCCACTATATATATATATATATATATATATAAACCATGTGGACTGTGAATAAGTCAGACATAAAATAAAACGTACACACATAAAATGATTTTGCATGAAAATGATGCGCTGTTATGCAGATATATTTTCATAGTAATATACATTTCACTTCTACATTTACATTTATGCATTTGACAGATGCTTTCATTCAAAGCATTGCATTGAAGGTATATCATTTATCAGTTCATGCATTCCCTGGGAATCAAACCCATGACCTTGGTGTTGCTAGCACCATGCTTTACAGTTAATATAACCTTTACATGGGTGAATCTCACAAGCCAGTCAAATAAAACGTCCTAGACATTATTCACTACAAAATCAAGAGAAATTTAAGAAATTATATTTTGCATACAGAAAATGATGCTTTTTGCTGTTGTTTTTGTTTTCAGAATAATAACCCTCACAATTATCATTGGCATTATGTACAATTAGTGTAGAATGAAAATTACTTTTACAGTTATTTGAAGAAAAAAAATTGGGGTCAGTGTTTTTTTTTTATTTTTAGAAAATTTTTATTCAGCAAGGACGCAAATATATTTAAAGTTACAAAATATTTCTATTTCAAATAAATGCTTTTCTTCTGAACTTTCAATTCATCCTGAAAACAGTTTCCACAAATTATTAAACCGCACAAGTGTTTGAACATTGATGATGTTTCTTGAGCACCAAATCAGCATTTTAGAATGATAATGACTTTTTTTTTTTACTACTACCAACTATTAATGGGACATTTTCTTGAGAGGTTTTATGAAATTGCATAGTCCAAATCTATATATAACCTTAACATTAACATTATGTCAAAGGCCCGGTGCTAAATGCGACTGATGATCAGACACAGCCTTGTAAAGACACTGCAACTCTACTGAATACATTAAAACATGAGAGAAAACAGTGGTTTAGGTTTTGTAACTCTCTATGGAAGGCTATCAGCTCACATAAATGGACAGAATTTGGGTGGAAATGCCTAATAAGAAAGAAAACACAGCTTACTGGGGAAAAACCCAAATGTGGCAGACTCTGTGGGACTAAAGTCAACCATTGGCATGTATTTTGGGAAAGCTCAGTAAGTTTTTTTTTTTAGTTATATATATGGGAAAGAGAAACATGAAGAACTAGAGGAATGGAGGAATACTTTCGCGCATTGCATTTTGTGGAAAAAAAACTGGCCTTCAATCAAAAATACATCTGAGACCTGCATGCAGCAATGCTCAATTTAGAAGATGGTTGCTCAACCTCATACCTCTGCATATGAGCCCCTGGTCACACTCTTCACTATGATGGCCTTGTTCTTCTCTTCGATCTCAAACCCATAGTCCTCTTCATCAGGATGGATCTGTACGGGGACAAAAGAGTCACTGCATCATCACGACGGTCAATATTAGCAGGAGACTAGGACGTTGTTATGATGGTTTCATTTGTGCATCTAAGAAAAAAATTCAGCAAGTGACAGCACGGAACTGAACGTGTAACTTTCAGGATTCAAATTTAGCAGTTCGGTGCCATGCTGAGAGAGCTGGAGTGTTTGTGCAAACGTGTGAACAAGCTACGTATCCTCTAGTCAAAAAGCTGTTTGAGGTGTTAAGTCCGTTCTTCTAAAAATAACTAAACAATAATCTGCTCATATGTGCCACAGCTGCATGCTAATAGGTCAGCTCAGGTGCTAAAGGCTTAATCATGGATCATAACAAGGATATAATGCTCAATTTCTCCACAGCTACACATGAGATGGGCTTTTATTTGCTTTTATTATATAAAAGCTGAAATAGAACATGTTTACCAGCCCTGTAAATGTCTTCCTCTGTTTTATTTCTATCCATCAACCATTATTTTCTCTGAAAAACTGCAGTGGCGTGACGTCTGAGAGGGCTGACTGAGGAGGGTAAATCGAGAAGCTCTTAGCCTCTGAACAGAGAGGAGAGAATGCAAGATTTTCATGCATTTGATGGTCTGGAGGAGGAATCTGTCAGTCAATAAGAGATGAAAGAGTAGTTTGTAAAGGTCAGGGTAATTACTGATGGATAAGGAGGGTCTTAATTGGCACGGAGGAGAAAATCGATGCACTGCTGATAGTTTTGCTTGAGTGCGTGTAGTAGCATGTGTATGTGCCTATGAATAAAAGTGGGTGCATTATAAATGGGAGGTCAGTGGGTAAATTATCTGAATCTGATATAGCTACACAATTTAGAGTGATTGAACTAAAATCAAACTTTTTACAATTAAAACAGAATCTCAGACAGCATCTTAAGACTAAACTAGTAAATCTACAGTAAATACACCTAAAGAGGCAGTCACACTACTTTTTTTTCTTTGTCACTGACTTCCATTCATTCACATGCGAATGCGGGAGTCCAGAAACGCAAACACAAGTGCGCATTGTGCTGTGTTAAAAGTTCAAGTTTGGTGAACTTGGACCCTTGAAATTGTATCACGTGTGACAAGTAGAAGATCGATATGTAAAAAAATTTTTTACATTTTGGATTTATTATCATTTGTTATACTTAAACTTTTAAATACCTTAATAAAAACTAATTAAAACAAAAAAAAGCAACCTAATTTAAAGTAGAACAGATATTAATGAACTATCATTTTGCTACAAAAAGGATGATAACATAAATTCCCAATGGGACTCAAATGAATCAGTGAAAACAAACAAACTGCAATTCAAAGCTACATTTGAGAGAGATGACAGGAAAGAGCCTTTAATTATTTTGATGCCCTAGTTCTTATGGGCTATAAAGGGACATGCAGTATAAACAGCTACAATGCTGTTATTAGAAAAGCTACTGAATTTTGAAAGAAGTTCAGCTACTGTCAAGCTATGGAAAAATGTGGTTAAGTAAGTGACATTGCTAGTTGGTTATCCCTCAACACTGCTCTCCACAGGGGTGAAACCCCTGATGTGTATGTGTCTTTGTATCTCACCACTACGGATTTGGCAAGGATGTTCTCGATGAGTTTGAAGTCACTGCGAAGCTGTTTACTCTTGGAGCTCGTACCCTCAGTCTCCTCATCGGCATAGAAGCGGAAAAACTGCGAGTCATCCTTAAATTCGCTTTTCTCCAGAACTGCAAGGCAAAGATAGAACTGAATTTAACTGAGAAAGAAAAAATAAACATTTTGCTACTTTTATAAACTGGTAAAAAAAAAAAACACTTCATCATATCTGCTGATGACAAAACGATTTGACAGAGTGAAGAGGGCCAATTGCATCACCCTTCAGTTCACGTTAAAACAACTCATGATGTCTGTGGGATTGATGTCTGGGCAAATCTGAGGTGAAGGATGAAGGAAGAGGATTTAATGGGAGGTCTGGTGTGTGCAAGTGCACTGTTTTTCCCTCTCAGGAAGATGGTGTGTGTCTGTATGTGTGTGTGTGTGTGTGTGTGTGTGTGTGTGTGTGTGTGTGTGTGTGTGTGTGTGTGTGTGTGTGTGTGTGTGTGTGTGTGTGTGTGTGTGTGTGTGTTCAGGAACTTTGTAGGGACAGGCTGTTCTGTCTGTGAATTCCAAGCAAAATATTGTTGAGGATAGTTTTGGAAGTTGAGATCAGACATGACCGCAAAACACTTCTACAACTCTGACAGGAGGCATGTGTCTATGAGCATGTGTATCTCATCGGAAAATGTTCTTTTCCATTATTGTGATAATTTCTGTTCCATCAGAGGCCCCAGATGTTTTTCCAACAGCTGTTTACATCTACAACACACTTATCTCTCTCCATTCTACACTATGACCCTCTGGCAGACACATGGAGAGTGTGATGTTAAAAAAGCAATAAGTGTGTGACACTAATGCACTAATTAATGAATTTAGAAAGAAAAAAAATAGATATATAACACTAGGCAATTAAATTAGCATTATAAAACGGATAGTTCCAGAACTTGATTGTGACCTGCTGAGCCACATTCGAAGCCATTGTAAAATAATGTATAAACACACACCTGTGACCTATTACATCAGTATTACCATGCCACTATATCTGTGTGTTTCTGTGTCTGTGAGATGCTTGGCAATCATTCTGCTAAACATGGCTGAAGAACAACATTGCTTGGCGGAATAATTATTTGTCATCAATAAATTGTTGCATTATTGTTGCTGTGTGTATATTTTATGAAACGTTGCCAGGTACGTGCAGCAATCGTTTTATAAAAGCAATTAGCCCCGTGAAGCTGTGATTTACAGTGATTTTAGAACAGCTTCACATTGTGCCTAATAACACTGTTTAGTTGTTATAAAATCACAGTAAACAACAGCTTATTGTGGCTTATTGCTTTATTTTAAAACACAATTAATGTTGCATCATATTTCCAAGATGGCTTTAATGCTGCCAAAAGTCAAAACCCTTTCTCTTTCACTTTCTCTCGTATAAACACCGCCACGGTTCAAAGTTTTGCCCTGGACACAACATGTGTTGCAAACAGAGAAGTTTTTTTTTAAAGATGACTCGTGTAATTTCTTCAATAAACAGTGGCAACTATAAGAAAGCCATACGTAGTCTGATTCCCATGAAAAGTATAAACACTGTGTCTCTGTGGCATTATCAAAACACTTCTCTGTTTGTTTGAGCAGCCTGATCAGCCCTACACAGCAACATTGCACCAACCAATGGCAGCAGTTTTATTTTCTGACTGACCGCTAATGTGGTCAGTGTTCAGGAAATCTCGTTTCAAAATCTTTACTTTTTGAAAATTCCATTTAATGCCACTAGAGACACAGAAACTGAACACTTCACCTTTAAAGTAGCAAAGAAACAGAAGTAGTGGCAGCATACATCACCAAAGAGAAGTTTTTTATTTAGCCAGAAGATTTAATAAATAAAAAAGTCCATTGAAACATTTCAAATAGTCAACATATGTATATAAAGACTGACCGTGGTGCATAAAACCAGCATTGCAGAGTCCAACACCGAGGGTCACCGCATCTTCACGGCTTGTGCTGTCACCCTGCAGAAGGAAAATCACGAACAAAGTCACAAAACAATCAAGATAGTGAGCCATGTTAGATGACTTCTGTGTCTGGAAAGAAATGACAAAATGGAGCAACTGTGAATATTAGACTGTAAATAATTTGAGATAAAAAATTAGAGCAGAAATAGTATATAAATTGTGTACAGAAACCCAAAAAGAATTAACTGAAAGATAAATAGAAAGTAAAAAAAAGCATGTATGTTACGTTTATGTAATAAAGTGGTATGTTTCTCTCTCTCTCTCTGTGTGTGTGTGTGTGTGTGTGTGTGTGTGTGTGCATCCTAATCTTACCTGTGACACAAGCCATTCCACCAGTTTGCTAGCTGGTACGACAGATTTGAAGGTTTTCAGATGATGATCTCTGTCTCTGTATATAAAGAAGATTTCAAATTGAAAAATGACTCACAACTGTCCACATCAACACATTGAATGATTTATATATTAACTTTAACTTTTTTGCTCACCAGCCACTGTGGCTAGTGGTTTTCCAAAGTTACTAGCCACTCAGCATTTACACTGGCCACAATTTTGACATCAATACCATGGGGAGAAACTGCCATATAGATATTTTTAATATTATCTTATCATTTGGCAGCAGGTATATTAGGGTGGTGTCACTTTAAGACTTGACTCACGGATCCATTATACTGTTACACATGCGTTTTCTTTCTCAACTGTTTACATTCACTAAAAAGATAACTGACTGTTTACGTGAATACTCGCCAAGACCGGCATTTTGACCATTTTTTTGTGTATTTGACTGTTTAAGCACAATAAGCAGCGAAAAAGAAATCAATTTAGAACTGAGAGGCAGCTTTATGTGCGCGCACTTTGGGTGCGAAATCTGCGGCAATGAGTAAAGTTGTGCAATATGCTCAATCCCACACCGAAATTCAAGCCCTGTAACAGCAACAACATTCATCCAGTGCAAATGAAACAAGTGAGTGAGGGGAGGAGGGTTTGTGTCAACGCGCTGTCGGAGAGATGAGAGAGTGAGAAAGTGCAGCTGGTATCGTGCATTTATTCTGCGGAAAATTAGTATTGGAAGCGTTTCAGATATTACACCACATAGCACTTAATTTCAGATACCTTTTTAAAAGACTACAATTGAAAAATGTATGTAAAATTTAACCCGCCAAAATGGCTACTAGAAGAGACTGTGTTAGACGCCACTGCTGAAATCCACCCGCATTTGGCGCGTGTTAATATATATATATGTATATGTATAATGTATATATATATATATATATATATATATATGTTGTACACACACATACATAATTGATATAATGACAATGGAAATGTCTCCGATTGTTACAATTTAATCACTGTGTTAAAGCAGTTATTTATTGATTACGTGGCAAAGGTTACATTAATTAAGGTTGCTAAAGGAGACCAATGATCTGGAAATATCTTCTATTCACTGAGATCTACTATTACCACTAAGTCCCAAGACCCCAGACTGCTCCAGGGTGGTCTGTCCTAGCAATTAGTGTAGTGTAATTAGTGACCTGGACTGTAAGTCGCTTAAAAAGATGAAAAGCATCTGCTAAAGGGCAAGTAACCAACATGTTAGTTGTTCATTTTTGGATCTGAGATCAGAGTTGGTCCCAACTACAGTTCAATGGCCCCTCCTTACTCTTTATGTGAGGCATCAAAGGTGATAGGTGACAGAAAAGCAATACGACTCTGCAATCCTCACACGCACACACACTTATACACACACAATGTGTGCAGCTGGTCAAGGTTTTTATTTATTTAACAAAAATGTGTTTAATTAAAATAAATTGGAATTGGATAAACTGCATATATTAGATTTAATTATAAAAAAGATAATAAATGAAGTGTAATGCTACTGTACATGTGCAAGCAAAAGGCGTTAGCAAAACATTTTGTATTAAACTTGAATACAAGTCATCTTATTGCTTTAATGACAGTCAGAATTAAATAATAGTGTTGTCTGTTGAGTGTGAAGTATGGCAGAAAACATGTGTCACTTACTTGATAACAGGTGTGAAGAGACAGTGGAGACGACAGTAAAGTCTCACTCCCTGCCGGACACACAAACTTATTTAAAACAATTGCACCGACAGCTGCATCTCTATGCATTTCATTTACTGTTGTCCTTTTGGAATCACTTCTTAATTGATGTGTTGACACAATTGTTTAACAAGATGTATCAAATGCACTCAACTCAAGATTCTGTTTACTTCAATCTATAAACTGACTGGTTTCAATTGACCAAAACTTAGTGAGCCGCCTAGGAATGGAACCTCATAATTGACTGATTTGAATCACTCTGCATAGGCACAAACAGCATACTGTATAAGACGCATGAATCACAATTTATTCCAATAGATTTTGATGTTAGCATGTTGCTAAGCTAATGTCACAATATGATATTCTAAGACGGATAAAAACACATGGCACAAACACACAAATTGTGTATAATACAGAATTTTTTATTATTCTGAACTTTTTAATCATTATTTATTTATTTCATTTTGTCCACCATCTGAGCTCATTACAAAATAAAGAATGTTTAGCTATGGGATACATAAGATGAGATGAATATTGTTTTCAGCCAGTATTCTAGGGTAAAATACCTTTGAGATGATGTCCTCCATTTCACTCCTAGCTTTATAAGTGCCGTCATCGTAACGGAAGCGATACAACACCTGCTCGTTCTTGAACTGGTGCTTATCTGACACTATGGTAAAAAACACACAAATAAACACAATTAAATGCTATGTCATGCTTAAACGCTAAACTTTACACCACCACAGAGGTGTAACTGAGCTTGTGATTTGTTTCTCTCACTGTGGTGATGAATCGAAGTGAGTGAGTGTCATTGCTACACAACAGCCCGTTTGACCTCTCCTTGAATGCTGCCACCTTTATTATTGATTGACTGCCTGAGCCCTTATACTTGGATTCATCACTCCAATCACTTCTGGTGTTTGTCAGTTTTCACTGTCACAATCGCCTGGCTGTAATGTAGAGGTATGATGCTCCCCGAATCTCAGGCAAACACTGCACCTCATGAATTATTCAGAAGAATGTTCTCTACCAGCATTTCATGTCATGTTACTATCCAGACTGCCGATCATCTGTAGGGGATCTCAGTGAGTGCTGGCCAACAAGCCAGATTCGTGCCAGATTTATAAAGTGTAAATATGTCAAATGGTGATTTTTAACAGTCCAACGTTTGTATAAACAGTTAATGGATTGTGGTTCATCTGCCAAGACTGTATAAAAAAAACAGAACATTGACAACAATTGAATTTTGGCGATGAAACCAAGCAATACACAAAAACATGTTGATGAACTCTAAGGGGGTGGATGAGGTTAAAAGAGGAAAAGATAAGAGATTAAAAAAAGAAAACACTGAGAGAAAGAATAACAGATTTATATATATTTTTTCTAAACATAACATGGCAAAACAGTTGAATTTTGGTAATGAAACCAAGCAATACAAAAAAACATGTTGATGAAATAAATGGGGGTGAATGAGGTTAAAAGAGGAAAAGAAAGAGACACACACAAAAAACGAAAACACTGAGAGAAAGAATAATAGATTTTAATGAAGTAATGACACTTACAAATAGCACTTTGGAGTTACCAAGGTACAGTGATGGGTCACAATGGTTGATTTTTAGCCTAATTATTTAGGGCGTCCAGTATGTTGACCGATTAGTCAACAAGCTGTTCATGCAACCAACCAACTGTTATGTGAATTTTACACATCCCAGGATCAAATGATATTCCCATGGTATTTACTATATTCACATTTACATAGCACCTTAAAAAAAGTTCAAAATAATACCATGATTTTACCATGGTCCATGTCCAATAAATCAAGGTAATACCATAGGTCTTTTAAGGGAGAACGTTCTCTTACCATGATGGATGATGCCGTTCTCCAGGAGAGCTTGACCCAGGTTGATTCCCTCCTCAGCCTTACTGATCTCTCCACTCTCCAAGAGCCATGAGACAAATTCACTGAGGACACACAGAGACAACAGTTGTATCAGTCTGCACATAACACAACACTCCACACATGCTAGAGAAGGGATTTATGAGCCACTAGTCAAAGGTACTTGGGAACTTGGATTCACTCAATCCTTTAGAGTGACTGGTCAGAACTGGTAAAAAGTTCACAAAGGACACAAATCAAGATGATATCAAGCTGCATTCCACTCTGTTAAGGTCTTAAAAGTTCAAACACCAGGGTTCACATATAGCTTTAGTTTTGAAAAAAGGCTCTATTTGTCTATACACACACACACATTTTGTTTATATCTAACAATATATAATTATATCTTAATTTAGTTTATTTTTACATATATAGAGCATAGTTTGGTGGCAGTAAAAAATAAATGTTTTAGTAGGGATGCGTTAAATTGATCATAGGTTACAGAAAATATATTTATAATGTTATTTAAAATAAATGCTGTTCTTGAAATTCCTGAAAACAATGCATCATGGTTTCCACAAAAATATTAAGCAGCACAACTGTTTTCAACACAGACAATGAGAACAAACGTTTCTCATACATTTTTTTAATAAGAACCCAATCATAATATTAAGCATGATATCTGAAGGATCACAGTGACAATGAAGACTGGAATAATGGCTGAATAATCTGTGCCATCCCAGGAATAAATATATTTTAATATTTCACAGTATTAATGTTTTTACTGTATTTTTATCTAATAACGTACACATATATACATGCATACATACATAGTTTGCTACAACTTGACTTTAGCTAGTCAACAGCCAAATGAAAATGGCAAGAATAGTAATAAAATGATTAACTACTTCTGAAGAAAGCAGGGGAGGAATTTATTAGCAATTGCATGTCTGAGGTGGTTTAATGGCGACTCCAACGTTGTGTGTGATTGTATGTGTGTGACTGCTGCGTGAGAAACTGTAAATCCCATTAGATTCAGGGACAGAAATAAGCAATGTGTAAACAGTTATGACGCCTTAAAGGGAATGTGAGAAGGGTGAGTGTGTGTCCTTGAAATGTTGAACGACAACAGCGAGGGTAGAGGGGTCGGATGAAAGGATGGGTTAACAGATGGAGCAGGAAGAGAAGGCACCCCACATTCACCCAGTACAGTAAGACATTCATATCTCACCTGACTACACAACTGCTCTGCCCTATACATCTCCTTCAAATCAGCTGACCACATGCACAACTTCATGAACTCTTTTAAAAATACTTAACCTTGATAAGTCATTACCCTTCACAGTCAAAAACTTCACAGGGATACAGATTACTAGATAATACAACTAACTTAGGCCAACCCGGAAGATTCGCATCACCCTGGCTCCCTCGACAGAAACCAAATAAGATTTTTCCATTGCCTTTTGGATTATTGCAGAAAATAAGGTCAGTGACTAACAAAAGTGTATGATTTTCACACGTTTTGTACATCAATATAAACTTCACAAATGGGGTGAATTAATTAGTTTATGTAACTCATTAATATTCTCCACAGCCGTACATGTGTGAGAATATTCTTACGCTTGTATCTATATCTGTCCGATTTTTCCATTGCTTTTGGATTATTGCAGAAAATAAGGTAAGTGACTAACAAAAGTGTATGATTCTTATACATTTTGTACATCATGATAATCTTCACAAATCAACAAATTTGAAACCTAAATACTGAAATAATCTAAATCTAAATGTAGGAAACGCCTTTTTTTAGATAAGTAAAAGCTTAAAAAAAAAAAAAAAAAAATCACAAGTGGGATATTACAGCTGTATTTTAAGTTGTATAATAAAACGTGACAAAAATCTTGAGCTTGTGTTAACCACAGATATTTTACAAAAAAAGCAGCACTTAATTGTCCCTGTCAAAAAATGAGCACAGTTGTGAATCATAGATGTGGATTCTGTGTTTTGGTGGTAAATGTCAACTTCCTGAAATAAGTGCACATTTTTCTTATATTTTAAGACTTTTGTACAACATTTGACATGCTGATGCCCAAGTTTTATTACAGATAGACTTTGTATTCAGAAACTATAGGTCAAATAGTCTTCAGGGCTCCACATAAATCCGTAAAACAATTTGACTATTTAAAGTATCTTTGATAATGTCTTATCTCAAGGGGTTTTAGATGGTACATAGTCAATCTTATGCGAATCGGACAAAGGCAAGGGTTTTCAATCAATTCAGCATGGTGGAAGAGGAATGCAGCTCATACGGTTCCAGAGTTATTAGCAAAAATGCATGTGTACATCTAAGCAGTGGCTGGGATTTGCAGCCATTGTGTCAAGTTTGTGGTCTTTGCAATTACAATAATCAAACACAAAGTTTTATAGCAGAAAAATAATGCTCCCACAAAAGAGGAGAATGTAAACAAATATAAGAAAAGGTTCTAGCTGCTGCTTTGACCACACAAAAATAAAAAAATAAAAAAGATGACAATGTCAATAAAAGGATAGTAATCACATAATCAAGCCTTTCATACAAAATGCAAACAATAAATGTTTATGATGTGGTTATGTGGGTTATGTGGAGATCTTACAGACTACTTCCAAAGCCTTTATGTGCAGTTCTGCAGAGGAAGTTCACAGAGGAGAGGGCAGTCCGGCCCATGAAAGAGAGCAGTGAAATGAAACAGACAGTGAGTCTGCTGTGATTACATAAGTCTCTAATTCAGATTGGCAGGAAAGGAAAGGGGTGGAGGTGGGCGTCCCTGGGGTGAATTAATTAGTGTTTATGTAACTCATTAATATTCTCCACAGCTAGCGCACACAGAGCTCTCTCACATGCTGTAGATGCGTGTGAGAATTTCCGTACGCTTGTATCGATATCTGTCCTGTATTATGCATGTACTGTATGTGTGAGTGTGACAGAGAAGGATATAATGAGATATTGAAGTAATATTAAATACAAGCTCAATTACCACAGAAAATAATTTGGACTTGTCCCTCAGTTTGTAAAATAAATGAATGCATGTTTACAAAAATGTACTTAGAAGATTATGGGTATAAAATCAGAATTGTGAGGCTTGCATTTCTGTAATAGCACTTATATTAAGTGTAAAAAACACAAATCTGAGGTACTGTTCTGAATGGATGAATTTCTAGTTATGCATTACCATTTTCACCCCATCATTCAACTGTCTAAACTGTCCTTTTTTGTATCCTTGCAAGTACTATGCTAAAATGACAGGATTTATCGGTTCACGACGTGAGTTGAATAACTGGACAAGGATAGCAAGTGATTTTACCCTTGTCTCATAAATGCAACTTGATTTTGCAAACTGATGAACGAGTCAAAATGATTTTCTGTGAATATAGAAAGCAGATGATTTCAATAGAGCTTAAGTTGTAAATAACCAGAAACATTCCTTTACTGCTTTGGCCATTTAAAGCTTTTTACCACACCGATAAATCTTTGCTTTAGGTCATTGCAGTAAGTTTAAATGCATAAATGAAATCTCTCTACAGTACTTCAGAACTTGTGATGATGTACGGATCAAAATCTCACCATATTTTGAAGTAAATTCTTCAAAATAAGCACAATGGGGAAAAATAAATCAACAGTGGCTCAAGAAATAGCCAGAGATGAGAGGAAGAGCTAGAGTCTGAGCAGTAGCAGAGCGTTTGTCCACATTAACAGCTGAACTGCTCGGCTGTTCTTGGAAGGATTGGGATTGTGTTTTATTCTGAGAAGGATGCGCAAGCCAGCGAACAACAGAGCCAATCACAGCTGCTTTCACCTGGACCACCGAGGCTGAAACGCTTGAATAATTGTGTTCTGAGGGAGCCATGCGAAATGTATCCAGTCAGGTGTTGACAGGACAACAACAGCACAGCTGAGGCTGTGAGGCCAGCGACTGTTTGCTTTTTAAGCCAATTCAGCGGAAGTGCTACTTCAACTGTATTTCAACTACAGTCAAGATAGCCTTTTGAAGAAAAAAAGCTACCTAACAAGATTCTGACATAAAGCAGCTAACTAGATTGAAGCCATTTAAGAGGGACATTCGTTTAAAATATACAATTAACAACATCAAATGAAACACTGCTGTTTGTAATCAACAGTAATTAATCAGACACAAAAAAAAACTATGAGAATCTCAGTCAGAGTCATATTTTACAGTATGTAACTTAAACAGATCATTTTAAATGAAATAAAACTAGGAAACTTTCCAATGTTTATAATTGAGTTGGAAAAATGGAACAGCAGCATTTAGGCTTCAATGAATTATTGAGCTTAAAAAGTATTCAGCTATTCCATTGAATCTTTCCTTCTTTTTTGTAAGTAAAGTATTGTTACTCATTGGCTAAAGCAGCTTGTGACTGTAAAAAGCGAAACTATTTTAAAGCACCTGAGCATCTGAAATATGTAGTTAAGTTAGCAGCATTGCTACTTTGAGTTTCTTATTCCCAACACTGCTCAGCAGCAAGGCCCTTCCGATTTATAAACCACCAAATGAGGCTCATATCTGAACTTGTGAATTTTTGCGGTCTTTTAAACGAGATTGCATCAATATAATCTCTTTAAATGGACCACAGGACAGTGCTTTTTTCTCCTTATCTACTAATGCAGTGCAAAAAGAGAATTTTAATTGGTGTGAGGAATCTCTCCTCTCAACTCCCAAACACACACACACACTGTATTTGGAAGTTTAATGGCGTACATAGCACTCATTGTTCATTCATGGTGTTGAAAGAGTGGGTGAGCGAGCGACAGAAAGAAAGAGAGAGAGAAAAATGAAGAGAGATGCACAGAGAGAAAAAGAGAGAGAGAGACTGAATGCAGATTTCTCTCTAATGAAGTTTTTTTTTTTTTTCGCTGGGAATGTCTGTGTCCAATGGGGTGCTTGGCAGTGAGCTTGGGAAAGCATTTACAAGCGCTAAGTAAGTGTATGTGTGTGCGTATGCATTTTCATTCATACAGGGGCCTCTTGGATTAGGATGACTTGCAAGATATTCAGGAGACAGTCAGATGGCGTAAAAGCAGCCGAGGGAAGGTGTCGCACTCAGCGCGGACTGAGCCAATCACCGGCATGGGAACTGACCGGTCAGTAAGGAGAACCCATTAGTCTGGACAAGAATCTCTAAAATACATTACATAATGCTCAAAACTTACTTTCCCAAGAAGCATTTGGGTACATTGGTGAGTTTCCTGCGTCGATCTTTGATGAGGTGGCGGCTCTTGGTCATCATCATATGGTACAGCTTTTCTCCCTTCTCTGCGATCATGACATAGGCATCACGCTCCATCCCGAGCTTCAAACCTGCCAAGCAATGACATAAGAGTCAAGAACCCCGAATAAAAGCAGAAAAATCAACAAGAATTTTTACATATTTAAACAATAACATCTATAGATAATAATGTATAGTAGTAATAATGTATAGTAGCCTAGTAATAAGAATAGAAATAGAATGATCGAAAATAGAAAAAAAAAAAGAATCAATGGGCCTTGTTTATGAAACAAAAGCTAATTGTTAAACTATATTGTCTAATTGCAAATTAAACTATATTGTTTTGTTTTTTTGTAAGTATAGTTTATATATTTACATTTAGGAGCAATAAAATCAATAGGCTTCATTTATGAAAAAAAGATGAATTGTTTAATTTTATAACTGTATAACTTTTTTTGAAAAATCATTATAAATGTAAATTGTCACTTCAATGCAATAAATTAATTAAAAAAAAAAAATAAGAATGGATTTATGAATGCTTTTTGAAAAAATATTTCATAAATTAAAAATAAAAATTCCTAAGTCAGCTGCACCTGTAACCCAAGTCAGATGTGCACAAATGTTCATAGAAAACTTCATATTCTCGTAAAATCTAATAATAAAAGGTCTTATTTGACAAGATGTCTTAAAAAAAAAAAAAAAGTTAATAGCAAATTCACTGAAATTATGAGGGATGAACTAGACTTTTATACTGTTCTACTATATAATTATAGTCTATTCCTCAAGCGTTACTTTCAAGCTGTGGCGGGTGTTGCCGTGTCAGTTAATGTTTAGGTGAGGCTGAAAGGAAACACTGGTTTAACTGATTTTATTATAAGGTTTGTGTTCACACGTTCACATGCATTCTGCTATAGAGGTGTTTTGGTGGGCAGAGGGCTGGATCGCAAAATTGGCATCAGCATTCGACACATAAGCCACACGCTTTACACAAAATAAAAAAAATGGTGTTAAACTACAACATGAACTGAGTAATATAAAAGAATTGGTTATCACACATTACTCAGGGCAGGTCCAAGTCACAACAAGTGATGTGATAAGAATAACTGTTCATCTTAAGTGGTTAATAAGGTGAGAACAGATGCGACTCTAGATGCAGAGAATGACCTCTACCAGTGAGTTTGCAGTTTCCTGAACAGACCTGAAGAGAACACTGCATGCTAAAAACTGTGCAACAGTGCAATGCCACCGATGAAAGCAGCCTTGTTTATTTTAGCAGTGCAGCCAGAGTCAAGTAACGGAAACAGGAGCTTCATGCAAAGGTTGCCTAAAAAAAGTACTTTGTCAGTCGTCCGAGGCATTTTGCTTGTTGCCTAATGCAAAGAAAAACTTAAAACAGCCCTTCAGTCAAGGCAACTATTCAGGTTTTTACCGTACATTTAAACAAAAGGTGATGTTAAAGAGAGTATCAATGGGATTGCAGCTGATGGAAGCGTGCTCAGATGTGGCGGCAGCTGGCATGGCTCTCATTCAGAGCTCTTTACTGTGTCTGAGAGCCCAGAGAGAGGGAAGCCACCGGCAGCTGCAGCTCTCGCTCACAAAGACTTTTTTGAGGAGGTGTTCGTGGCAGCTGTACGTGGCTCCAATTCAATCAAGTCTCAGGAAAGAGGCAACACATCATTAAAAATGGCTCCTCAAAAATGACCCTGCTGACACGTAATTTCCACCTTGGCATCTGAAGGTCTGATGCTGAATGGCAATTTTAGAAATGAGCAGACCTTCATTTCAAACCCCAAATCTTCCTGTTTTTGTCCTCATTTTGAACTGCCGATTTCAATCAGTGCACACCAACATGAAATGGAAGAATGCAAGAATAACATTAAAGAATGTTCACTTGCTTTTTTTAGCTAAAAATGTAATTGAATTTGCATAAATTTAAATAAATGTATTTAAAATGTATATACAATTTTTTATTTTTTATTATTTAAAATTATTAAAACATTTTTAGGTAATTATTTAAAATTATTATTTGAAGGTCTTTACTGCTTTATTGAGTATGTAAGTGTGCTTAACAGAACCGTCCATTTGCAATGCATTATTCAAGTTTGTGTTTGGGTACTTGAGAGAAATATTTTTCTAGTCTTAGACTTCAGATGGCCAGAATTTCTAAATCAGAGGCACATTTGCGCGTCAAATATTAATCGAAATGTGTAATTCAACGACGTTTTTGTATAGAGAAACGAGTGGGTGCTGGCTGAAGACTCGGACGGTCAGAGAGGTGTGACTGATGTGGCACCTGTTGGAATGGGCTCAGATTTCAAACGTTGGAAACCTGATACGCACCATAAAACTTCTGCTTTCATCTGGCATTGCAGCATAAAAGTGACGCTCTCGCTCTACCGCCAACTTGCACCACATTATAATACTTTGGCTGAGGACTTTGCCTTGGACACTGGTAAGCTGATCCTACAGACTAATACTTCATGCTGAAACATAAGAGCCGTGATCAGAATGGGCTCTGTGGTATATTTGATGTTTAACTGCTATGATCATGTGACCAAACAATCAGAACAACCCTGTAGTACATCACACAGGCCTCAAAAGAAGAGATAACAAGAACAGGTGTCCAGCAGAGGACAGGTGTTCCATTTCACAACAGAACAGAAGAAAAAAAATCCACAGAAAAACATTAGGTACAGCAAATTGCAGGATGCTAAAATACAAAGCACAGTGGAAATGGGCTCATTGTTATACATTAGGAGGTATAAATAATTGCTTTGACAATCATTTAATCCAATAATTATTCTTTACTAAACATTGTGACTAGCACATTGTGACTAAATTGTAAATATGTTAAATTGACAGCCTACTGGAGTTGCATCATGTAGCCGAAATTTGGTAATGATTTTGTTTGATTGATTTGATTTGATTTCATTGATCCTTATTGTATAAAAAATAAAAATAAATGAAAAACAAAAGTTACTAAAGGGACCAATTTAAAGGGATCGTTCATCCAAATCATTTACACACAATTTATTTCTTCTGGTGAACACAAAAGAAGATATTTTGAAGAATGTCATTAACCAAACAGTTGATGGACATTGACTTCCATAGTATGGAGGGGAAAAAAATAAGTCAATGGGGTCCATTAACTGTTTGGCTAACGACATTCTTCACAATGTCTTATTTTGTGTTCACCAGAGGAAATAAATTCATACAGGTTTGGAACAACATGAGGGTGAGTAAATGATGACAGAATTTTCATTTTTGGGTGAACTATCCCAGTAATGCACAGAAAGTACACAATGCATTTTAAAATGTTTCACATTTAACTGGTGTTTATGTTGCATACTCTACAATGACAAACCAGAGTAAATTACTCACTCTCTCTCTGTTCACGTTCCTTTAAAATGGCGTCTAGCCATTTCTGCTTGTCTTCAGCGTTCTTGGCCATGCACACAAACCACTTGTTTTTGGCAGTGTTGTGAATCTTCCAGCCATTGGTCACCGTGTAATTGTTACTGTGATAGTCCGCTAGAAAGACAATGAAAAACATGAACATGAAAAACAACAAAACAAGTACATTTATTTGTTAAAAGCTAAATAAACCAGATTAATCAATCAAAATCATTTAGCCTTTTCCTCTTACCATTACTAAATGAGTTACTGACCCAAACACAAATGCTGACACTGCTAATAAGATTTTCTTCAACAATCTAGAAGCATTAATAATGTAAAAAGGTTAAACTATCCCATTAAAGAGGAATCGTTAAAGATGCATTTCAGCATCTCTCCCACCATTAAACCAAATCCAGACAGAGAGTTTAGACTGGGGTTCAGACTGTTACTCAGTCCAATTTTAACCCAGATTTGACAGCAGGTAAATTATATGGAGAAATGAATGAGGTATGGAATAGGTAATGAACAGTGGTTAATGTTGAGGTAGTATAAATAGACTCCTGAGCACTGAGAGGATTTGACAAAGGCTTTTAGCTCATATAAAACTGGAGAGAATTTATGTGTAATCGCATTTGGCACATAAGTCTGGCTCTGTAATAAACACCACTTAAGCATTATCCGATTGTTTTCCAATTAAAACAATAGCTCAGTCAAAACAAGCAGATCAAATTGCCATGCTTTAAATATGAGAGCGATGAAGAAACGTCATGTGAAAATACGGAGCGAGATGTTGCCGCAAATGTGAGCCATTTTATAATGGTTTCAAATGTGACTCATTCAATAAGAACTATACAGTCAATGTTATAAGTGTTATAGTTTTACTGTTTTGAGTCATTTGTTTTTCACTCAATAGTTACATAATGTGGTACTGCTTTTGGACAATGTTTGTATGTATGTATTGTATGTATATACTTTAGTTCAAGATT
Organism: Rutilus rutilus; assembly: GCF_951802725.1. Taxonomy (NCBI): domain Eukaryota; kingdom Metazoa; phylum Chordata; class Actinopteri; order Cypriniformes; family Leuciscidae; genus Rutilus; species Rutilus rutilus. The sequence goes on along the minus strand of NC_140232.1, from coordinate 21,910,908 downwards.
TTTTTTACTGGAAATTCACTTAAATGTATCTAAAATGTTGGGGAAAAAATACATTTATAAAACATACATTTATTTTTACATTTTATATACCATTATTATGTGAATTCCCAGCAAAAATATTGACCGGGATGTAAAATTACTCATAGCGTGATATACGATTTTGGTCATAACTCCCTCCACTTCCAAGCAGTATTTATCACTACACTGCCTTGAAATCTCTCTTGAAACATCACTATAAACATGCAATTAGGATGAATATCTGAAATTCAAACACATTATCTTCATTCCTCACCCACAAACATGCGAGTCGTTTTATCTGTAACCTTATCCAAGAAGGCAAAACGCATCAGCTAAATGATACATTTACACAGATGTGGAGTGTCATGTGACACAAGCCCTGATAAACATGACACTGAGAGGACTGAAACACAAAACACGTCTCACATTGGCCGTATCAACTGATGGCACGTGTGGTTTAGGCTGGTACTTTGAAAGCCCTATGGCTTGTTTTTCAGAAAGGATGTTTTTCTTTGTGGCTCAGAGAGAAAGAGAGAGAAGTTGCACTTCCACTCTGCTACTTAAGGTGTGGTGAAAGACTAAGAGCAAAAGGTGAGACAAGCAGCCGTTACTTCCCCTGAGTGTTTAATTTCATGCTCGGCCTGACAGCTGAGCGGCACCTTTGACGACGGCCCCTTAGCGGTCAGCTCAGCGGAGGTGCTAAATGCGAAGTGCTCAATTCTAAGAAGCCCTGCGTGATCTTATCTTCAGGCCACAGTGGCACTCATTTCAACTGCAAAAGCTGAAGTTCCCTTTAAATGGTTTTGTTTGTTGCTTGTGATGTCCATAAGCATCACATGGTGATCAGATGGAACAAACAAGTATATCACGCAGGAAACTCCGTAACACATCCCATGAAAAAAGTTGCTTTGTACGCTAGTGTTCAAAAGTTGGGGGTCAGTTTTTTGAGAGAAAGAGAGAAAGGGAGAGAGAGAGAGAGAAAGAGAGAGAGAGAGAGAGAGAGAGAGAGAGAGAGAGAGAGAGAGAGAGAGAGAGAGAGAGAGAGAGAGAGAGAGAGAGAGAGAGAGAGAGAGAGAGAGAGAGAGAGAGAGAGAGAGAGAGAGAGAGAGAGAGAGAGAGAGAGAGAGAGAGAGAGAGAGAGAGAGAGAGAGAAATATGAACTCTGAAGAGAGAGAAAGTAATACTAATATTTAGCAAGGATGCATTAAATTGATCAGAAGTGACAGTAAAGACTTACATTGTTACAAAAAGATTTCTATTTCAAATAGAAAGTTAATTTGAACTTGCTAATTCAGTATCCCGGTTTTCACAAAAATATTAAGCAGCATGACTGTTTTCATCATTGATAATTATAATAAATGTTTCTGTGGACCACCAAATCAGCATATTAAAATGATTTCTGAAGGATCATGTGACACTGAAGACTAGAGTAATGATGCTGAAAATTCAGATTTGCCATCACATGAATCAATTACATTTTAAAATATATTCAATCATAAAACTGTATTATTTGTTATTTTAAAATCTATAAATATTTCAATATTACAAATAAATTCAGTCTTGGTGAGCACAAGATAATTCTTTCAAAAACATCTTACTAACCCCAAAAAAATTTGCGGTAGGAAATATTTGTATGACAGGGCACAAACACAGTAGTTTTAAAAAACTAGTGAGCGGCACGGAAGACTTGACTTGAATATTTTAAATATTTGAATAGTCCTTAACGTTAGCATGATGCTAAGCTAACGACTTAATACTCCAAGCAGCACAAAAATACATACCACACACACACACACTTTAAAACCTACCAGTTCCGTCTTCCACATTCTCGACCTCCATGACCTCCGTGTTGATGCGGCCTCTGAACACATACTGCGGCCCGTTGATGGATTTCGTCCTTTTGGTGGATTTCTTCCCTGAAACTCTGGATTTTTTAAAGAGTGGAAAAATTTGACAAGTATTATTTAGTTTCTACATATCTACCTGATGGTTTTGTCAAGTGTTTAACCATAACACACTCCAATACATTGTTTATGTAATTAGGTTAGTTACCAATATCAGTAGCCTAGATTAATTGATAACTCAAAAGCATCTAAAAGGCCTTACCGGGATTTCCTCTTGCAGTAGACTAGGAGGTTGTCAAACAGAAAGAAGACTCGTTCCTGGATGTTTCCAGCTGATATCTTCAACAGATTGCCTTGGAGCAGCAGTTCTGTGCAAATATCGGTCAAGTTTGTCCCCTGAAAAAAAAAAAAAAAAAAAAAAAAAAAACAACATCTTTACATGTGGCAGTGTGAGATTTTTCTGCTGAGTAATTCCACTTTGAATGTTTTAGTCAAAAGTGTTCAGCTGCGCGTTCATGTAGCAGAGCTAAAAGCAGCAGAAAAAAAAGAAAAAAAAGAAAATGCTGCCATCATTTAGTCGATCATTTCTTTCAACAGGTGGACATTTTCCTTGTGTTTTATTAACAGTGAGAGTGTCTAATTTCATTTAGAATAATTACAATCTGGTCATTAATCATGGCCTTCCATGAGAAGAGCAACCTCTCCTCACTCCCACTTTGCTTCCTAACTGATTAAATGCAAAACAAAAAAAACATATAAAAAGCAGCGACCCCTCTCTCTTTGAGGGGATGGAGGTAGCCAGACAGGTTTTGGTAACACATACTGTGTCCTGTTCAATATCCAGGACCATTACAAATTGATTCCACTCCGACGCCGCAGTCCGTGCTGACTCTGTACAGGATGTGATTTTCTAAGCTTGGCAGGTGTGGGCGTGTGTGAGTGTGTTTGATAAGCAGACTCCATTTTCTCTGCTTAATCAATGGCGTGCCCAGACGGGTCAATTAGAGAGATGGGAATCTGCTTCCCGCTTGTTCTGCACTATTTACCTATAAAGGTGAAACACTCTGGTCTAAATGGAAACTTAATGCATTTGCTTTTAAATCAGACCACACATCCTAAAACGCTCTATATCCAAAGTGAAATACAGCCTGCTTTTTAAGTTCTCGTTTTAAATTGCATTAAATGTTTAATGTTATCTATACATGATCTCAGAAGCATTGAAACCTTTAATTTACTCGCCCTCATGTCGTTCCAAACTCATGTTACTTACTTTCTTCAGTGAAACACAAAAGGAGAAATGATGAAGAAAGCACTTGCTGCTTGTTTCATATAATAAAAATGAATGGAGATCCAGGATGTCGAGCTCCATTATGACCAAAAAAAGCACCATAAAAGTTTCATAAACTTGGTCCATATCACTTCTGCCCTATAATCCAAGATTACTTCATAAGTATTATGAAAGTTTTACCGACCTTTTGTATAGAATTTTGTTTTTATTCTTCTCCTTTTGTAGTTCAACAGCCTACATTAACATTTATTATATGTTAAATAGTATCCAACCCATTATTTAACATTTTTTATTTATTTGGTGTTCCACAGAAGAAAGAAAGAAATATGGATTTGGAACGACATGAGGTTGAGTAAATGATGACAATTTAAAATGTTATGGGCAGACTATTCATATAAACAAATTTCAGTCACACTTCAGTTTAGGGTACGATTCTCACTATTAACTAACTATTAACTATGACTTTTGCCTCTAACTCTCAATTACTGCTTATTAATAGTTAGTAAGGTAGCTGTTAAGTTTATGGGGTTAAGGGATGTAGAATAGTCATGCAGAAAAAGGCATTAATATGTGCTTTATAAGTAATAAGCAGGCGATATCCTAGTCATATGGATGCTAATAAGTAACTAGTTAATAGTGAGAAGTGGACTCTAAACTAAAGTGTTACCCAAATTTCAAAATATGATTAAGGCCACATTTACACATAGCCGGGTATTTAGAGAAACGAATATTTCCCCCCCTCCGTTTTCAAAAATAACATCGTGCACACAACATCGTTTTCAAAGAAGTTGTCGTTTACATCATCCCCCATAAATACGCCGTCGAGCAACATCATAACTATGCCAAACCTATGGGCGGCAGTGTAGGGAGAAGGATAAAGCCATGCAAGCCAATCAGAATCCTCAATCAACAACAACGAATAGTACGAGCAACTTCCTGTTCCTTTCAAAACAACAGAGCGAGGTTCGTTTGTGTGGACAGATAGCGAAGCAAATGCAAACAGGCCAAAAGCGTTTGCACAAAAGTAAAAATGAGTATCACCTTAACAGCATCCATGATCAAACAGTAGCCAAACAAACTCTAAACATAGGGCGCTCACATGACGTAAGCGTTTTCTGGCGCATAATGTGACGTTTGAGAACCTAAAACCCCGTTTCTCCCAGTTGACACGGTAACACATAACCGGCGTTTTCAGAAATCTCCACTTTGGCTGGAGTTTTTAGAAATAATCGTTTTCTGGGATAAAAACGGCGTTTTCGTGTAAATGACAGGCCAAAACACAGGGAAATATCTGCGTTTTCCCATCGTGTAAACGGGGCCTAAATAATCCCCAGCTTGTCATGCTTTGCGGGGATCTTGAATGGTCACAGAGGCATGAAGGGACTGGAAAATAACAACAGAAGAAAGAATGCACTGTATGCACTAAATTGTGAAAGAAATTTAACTATCCAAGTACACTTAGGGCTACAGAAAATGCCCCACTTTGTCCAACCACTCAGTACTGCATCAGATAAATCAATAAAGAGGGTTAATGGACAGGGCACAAAGAGTGAGAGAAAGAGAGGATGAAGACAAAGTAACTATGGTATAGAGACGATGATGAAAAAAAAGGAGGCGGGGAGAGACAAGCAAAGAAGTGCGTAAGAGAAAGAGAGAGAAGAAGGGAAAGTGAGTTTGTGGTGGCACACTGTCGCATGTTACACAAAACTAAAGGATATCCATGGTAACGGCCCTTTGTGTTAAGACTTCCTCTTCCTGCTTGTGATATGGCCTAAGAAAATGTCATCAGCAGACACTGATCATGTCCACATCAGTGATTCTTTTGAGGCTTCGCTTAAAAATTCTTATAAACACAAAGCATACTGTCAGAGGAACTTCCCTAAATAAAGACATATTTTTAAGATACAAACAACTGGCTCTGGTCTGTTCCTTTAAAACCATCAACCAGGAACAGTAAAAAAAAAACAAAGAAAAACACAATCTGTCACAATTACAAAACATGTCTCACCTCCCAGCCCTCTATGTGTGACTGTAGTATCTCAAGAGCCTCTAGTTTCTCCATCTGTCGCTTGGTCTCGTTGATGTTGCAGCACACCGCTTTCATGGCCTGCAGGGCCTCTTCTACCGCGGGGTAATCTGAATGCTTCTTAGGGGTCCTCTTCAAAAGTTCCTGAAGGGCAAACAGCAGGTACATGCTTGTATTACACAGTTACACATCTGCTGATATGCTTCAGATACTGTGCACAAGAGACTATTTCAAGTCAACATGAAATCAATATATTGTCCCCATTTTCTTTTGAGATATAAATTCCTGGTTTTACTCGCAAGACAGATAATTTGTAATCACACTGTAAATGTACACGACCGTTTGGGGTCAGTATGATTAGGTTTTTTTTTATTATACTTTTATTCAGCAAGGGTGCATTAAATCGAAGAAAAGCGACAGTGAACACACCTAATGTTAAAAAGTTTTCTATTTCAAATAAATTTCTATTCATTAAACAATCCTGAAAAAAAGTAGCCACAAAAATTAAGCAGCACAAATGTTTTTTCAACATTGATAATTATAAGAAATTGTATGTTTCCTGAGCACCAAATCAGTATATTAGAATGATTTATAAAGGATCATGTGACACTGAAGACTGGAGTAATGATGCTGAAAATTCAGCTTTGCATTACAGGGAAAAAAATTACATGTTAAAATATAAAACAGTTTTTTGATATTTTGATCAAATAAATGCACCCTATGTGAGCTTAAGAAACTTCTCTTTCGAGTCCCACCCAACAGTTTTTTCTCAAATATCCAAATTTCACATTTGGCAAGTAAAATGTGTTGCGAATGTCATTTCATGCATACTTTTAGGTTTGCTTGTCTTGTCATACATATATATAGCTGTAGCTGCGTTTTATGTAATATGATCAGAATGCTGTAGAGTAGTATATACAGAATAAACAATATAACCCATAATGCACTTGCTTGAAATGCCCATACCTTTAGTAGCAAAGGGTATTTACAGATCCTCTGGATGGGAGAGAGGAGATACCCCTCAAGAGGAACATCTGTGCTCTTCTTACCTCCCAACAACATGAGGTGCTAAAAAACAAACACATGAAATGATTTAAACTGTGTAACATCCCTTTAAACTGATTCATATTGAGAATACAGTGAGTTTCCATGGAAAGCGATGAATAGCACCATCTAACATCCTGGTTTGTACAGTTAAATAAGTTTGGGTATCAGTTTCACTTCAATAAGTTTTGGAGATCAATTTATTTCCTGTGGTAAACTGATCAACCACTAATGTTTATTTGCTCTAGTACTCACTAATGAAATCTGCATCAGGGTTACAGATGTGAAACTGATATGTGACAAGACTCATGTTTGAAGGATCTTCATCAGAATATGATGTAATGAAAAGGACTGGACTTTTTCTCTGAAAATGATATAGAAGGTGCTTACCAGCAGGAAAGTCCGCACTTGAGGGATCTTGTTAAGCTCCATCAGTAGTCTGAGTGCTTTCTCATGGTTACTACAGTACTCCCCATACACAGAGAAACGTTCCCTCTGCAGTGGAGAGAGGAGAGTCACACTTCAAAACACTCTTCGTTAAATGTGTTCGTTTTTGGTTGGAACAGATTTATATATAAAAAAAATTGTTTTGGTCTGGTTTTGCACATTCCCATTTCTAAATCTCATGTTCAGGGATATACTTTGTCCCAGGCTGGCAGGCCCTCTGATAAAGGGAATCCAGTTTACCCATAAAATTTTGTCCTAGGCCCTGTGAATTTTAGCGACGGCCCTGTTCAGCTCATATGGGAAACACTAAACAAATAATAAATATTTCGAGCACTTTAACCATTTTCTCAAGTACTGAGATGAAAAGTGACATAAGAGGGTAGTGAAACTGCCAGAGATGTAATGAGACGCTGTCATTCTGCCCTACATTATTCGAAACACAGGAAGTGAAATCGAAGTGCATATGTTTTGCCTGAAAGCCACACCTTCTCTATGGGTCGCAAAAGCTAGATGGAAATAGGAAGCTGCAAGCTAAAAAAGAAAAGAAAAGAATAGCAACTCACTTAAAAAGTGAGCAGTGCACATCTTGGATCCAGGCATGCCGTAATTACAACAAATCTCTACTAGGTTACCGGTTAAAATTTTGGACATCTAGTCACTTTTACTAGTTTTAGTTTTTAATAGTAGTTTTACTATTTTAAATAACCATATAGTGGAAGTATGAATATTATGTACTGATCAAAGAATTTTATTTTAAACAAATAAAAACTTGCCAGCTCTGCACTACAGCTCTTAAGTACGATGCCCCCTGAGGAGCTTTTTTTATATAGTATTGGAAGGCACTTGTTAACTAGACCGGGTAAACCCAGCCTGATCTGCTGGCGATTTGATTTCGCCCTGCAGCTCAGGCTGGAAACCTGTACATTTATCTATCCTGCTTCCTTTATAAGTTTGCGGGAACCAATCACAATCTGGCTTATCCACCTGGCGCGCTATTGGCGGTTTTAATCCAATCCAATTCCAGAGCCGTTACGGCTCTGTCCAATTCCTTTTAACCTCTCGACGATGCTCAATGGCTTCTTTTTAGCAAAAAAAATCACTCGAGTGGGTGTAAATACCACTAACTTTCATGTTTTTTTTGCACAGCCTGCAAAAATCGCTCGATTCCATTGCTGCTTCTGCAAACCGCTGATCAACACGTTTAGTTACCCATTTCCTGCATGGAGTTTTCGCTTCGATCTGCAAAGTATGTCACCCGGATCATTGGTCTGATTGGTTGAAGGAATATCCAATTGCGTACAGAGTCATTTGAACTATGCCCGTTGAATCTTAAAAGATTGAGCTTGGTCTGGTGATAGCCAGACTACCTGTTACCTAGTTTTCCTTCCCAATATGGTCCATGTAAAAAAAAAGAAGAAAAAAAAGACAATAATACATTTTAAAATAGAAAAGAATTACAATACATTTTAATTTATAAAATAAAAATAATACATTATAAAAATCTACATTTATACATATATATATAGGCAGGTCTGGTTAAAAAGTCCAGAAAAACTCAGGGCTGAGGTGACAGTTTATTAAAGATGCATGTGGTGAAGGTAGGATGTCATTTATCCAAGCTCCACAAGAACAGTCTGTGTAGGCACTGTAACCTTGACAGGGACGTTGTGAATCCTGGCGGCTGTGGGTGCTTGAGGCATCCTGACAGAGTAGGAAAATGATACTGGGATTCCAGAGGCACTGTGTGGTTAAAGAGCTGTTGTGCTTGTTTTTATCTTTAAAATGCATCTCCATTTTCATGCTTTCTCTTTTCACCCTCTTCATTTGCGTGTTGTCTATGTATGTGTGTACAGTATCTGTCTACATAGGGTTCGCCATTTGCATTAATGCATATTGTCTGTGTCTCTGTGTGTGTGTGTGTGTGTTTTGTGTGTGTGTGTGTGTGTGTGTGTGTGTGTGTGTGTGTGTGTGTGTGTGTGTGTGTGTGTGTCAGTACTCTGGTTGGGCCCTCGGGGCTCCAGACCACAGCACCTGTAATGAGAGAGTTTGGCAGCATCACACCCTCATCCATGAACGAGGCGAACATCTGTTCTGGCATATGTTTTATAACACCGTTCATCCCAAAACACATCCATGCATACATACACAGTACAATTAAGAGGAAATTCACTCTAGTTTGAGGTTAAAACCTCAGAATGTTTCAGTGAACTTGGTCGAAGGTCACATACACATGCCAAACCCAAAACGCTTCTTGTGAGAACCATGGATAGAGTTAAAGCACTGGATTTAATTTTCATTGCTTTAAAAGATACTGGCAGCCATCACTGAAAATAACTGAATCAATAAATCATTGAATGTCATTATCATTATTATCATATTTTCAGAGAGGAAAAAGTTTTTAACTTATACAGAACAGTTAAGAAGCTAGAAATGTAGACAGCAATTGAACATTTGTTGCTAATATTGGAATTCAGCGTCTCTAACAGTATTGAACTACTGGTCACGTGTCTGACAAGTTCCACTTTATGCACTTTTTCAGAAAGACCATAGGGAGGGGGAGGCAGTCTCAGGAGTGACAGTATTTTAAGAGCATTCAGATTTAGGATACTAGGAACAATACCACACTGGGATGGAGTGGAAAAAAAGATATTTATGTTTTCTTAACCAAAAAAAAAAAAAAAAAAATCATAAAATCAACTGCTAAGCAGCACTTGTTTAAAGATGATTTCAAATGCAATCACAGGGACTCACAAACTGAAGGAACACATGTCCGAGAGAATGGTGCGGCTGGGGTTCAGGCTGCAAACTGGCCTCCAGAGTGGAAAGAAACTCAAAATGGACATCCAAAATGGACTCGATGTTAGAAAACAAGATCTGTGAGAAAGAAACAAAATTTACATCCACAATTGCAAAATGGCCATAAAACTAAGCTAGTTCTGCTCTAGCATAATTTGTTTCCACACGGTTTGATCTAATGCAATGACATTCAGAAATGTTTAAAGTGTCTAAATACTTTTTGGAGCCAATTATTATTTTATATAAATAATAATTCTGCATGTTTAGTGTGTGTTAATGGGGTTTTACCTTGACCTGCTCTGGAGTGAGACATTGTTGGTTTTCTGCAGTCTGCTTAATTCTCTGGAGAAAAGCCTGTTGATATACAAAAATAGAGAGACAAAGGTTAGTGTTTACATGTGGAATCACTGAGGTGTGAAAAGGTGGGGCAGATTTGTATGCTCGCCGCCAGACATAAGTTCATTTTTTTAAGTTGTTACACTTCCTGTTACACCCTTTTCTGCCTGCATATCTAACTGAAGACTCAACATTCAGCTTTAGTGACAAACACACACGACAGTGCGAAGTCAAACTCCATGTACTGTACGGTCTACTGGAAATGGTTTGGTTCACATCAAGAGAGAGAGAAAAACAGAAGTCTCAGATAAATGATCAGAAACTTTACAAACAGATCTTATGTGCATACAAGTCTGTGCCGACAATGAAAGAATGGGAGGCCTGCTACCCAAACATGCACACAAACGCATAAACATAGAAATCAAATCAGCAACACAAAACACAAAGTAACACTTTATATCAACGTTTACTGCATGCAAATATGGCAAAGCAGCTCAAACTCATTATAAACGTTCAATCATCATTAGTGGAGGACAGCAAATCTCTAAGAGCTCCCTGTAAACCATGAGATGACCGTCTCATATATTGTATACATATATATAAGTGGTTCTTAACCTTTTTGACTCCGGGGCCCCCCATTGTCCACAACAAACATTCGAAAGCCACATGACAGTTTTGCATGATTTTATTTATTTATATTCATTATAAAAATGCCGATTATTATTTAAATTACTTTACCGGGTCTAGAAATCATATATCAAGGTTTTTCAAGACAGTGGGAACCCTAGTTCTTTAACCCTTATGTGCTGTTGGGGATGTTTTCATCCACTATGGGGTCTTTTTGAGTCTTAATTTGGCCATAACTTTCTCTGTGTTTCAGCAAATGATTTTTGGTGACAAATCTTATTTTGACACATATTTTGGGAAAATGCTTTGAAATTTTTCAAAAACTCAACAGTACACTGTGGGCAAATTCACTACCCTTTCGTTATGTTCGTGGCTGAAAACAGTCACTACTTTGAACTGCTGTAAAAAAAACAACACCTACTTTGTTTTTGTTTACTCCATGTAGTTCTGAGAGCTGAGGTGCATATTTTGATTTTCTCAGACGCATCAAGGTGAGTTCACACACACACGCACACACACACACACACTTTATTATGCTATTATACTCCATATAAACTCCATATAACTCCATGTAAAAGCCAGAAACTAAGCTTTTTTTTGCACAGGCCTATCTAAAGGGTTAATGGTGCCATCTGGTTAAAAATTACAAATTTTACCTCTTCCCAACAGGTAAAACCACCAACAATCAAAAATGCATGATTATATGGTGTCATGGCTTTGCAATCAAAAAATGTGGTTATAATGGAAGTCAATGGGGCAAAAACAGTTAAAATCTGATGCTGCACAAAAACTAACAATGCATCAAAACCAATGTTGTTTCTAATCTTTGACATGTCCAAGACTGTGATAAAAGGTTAAAAAAAAATCCAGTCCACAATCACATTTTATATTGAAAATCAGTCATTTTGTGTGTGTTTTTCCCCCAAATCATCATTTACGAATTTGGCAATTAAAGAGTTAAAATCCTGATTTTTTTTTTTTAAACATTTAGTAGTTTTGAGCAGGACTGAGGTTGATTAATAGATTTATGCAAAAAAATGTGAAAAAAATATTTATCTGATACATTTTTACAGCAGTTCAAAGTAGTGGCTGTTTTCAGCCACGAACATAACGAAAGGGTAGTGAATTTGAACAATGCACAAGGGTTAAAGAAAAAAAGAAGTAAAAAAACAAAGAAAGAAAAAACAGTTGAGGTGAATTAAAATAAGAATGTTTTGACTGATTTTAAACCATTTTAAGTCATTTTGAGCATCCCTTGGAAGTTTGTTGAGGCCCTCTGGTTGAGAACCATTGATATATACACATTTAGGCCATCTCTGCGAGTAAACAGTATATTTGATTTGTAAAATAACTGTAGACAGGCACATTTAACAACACTATTGTTTCACTTTGTTGAGAATCAGATAGAAAAACCGAAGCAATGGGTTGAGAGAGAATTATAAATATCTTCATCACGGTTTTAGAAGAGTCTCCCCTGGAGAAAGAGAGTCTGCCAATCACTGACTGTTTCTAATTCTAGCTCTGTAAAACACCTCTCATCAGCAGCGGCAAGCAGCAGCAATGAACTGATCTGCTAACAGTGCGCTCGACTCATTCCGCCCTGTCTGTTAAATTACCCGTCACTCCAGCTATTGTCTCCGACGGTCTCCCACAGCAACACGACACAGCTAAAGACCTATCCTGAGCGTTTTCACCTTTGCCACATGACTATTGTTGTTTTTTTCATTCCATCTTTCTCTATGATTCATTTTGTGTGTCAGCATAGGGCTGATTGTTTCGTTAGAAAAATCTCTCATTATTTTGTCCCTCTTGTTCATCCTTCTCTCATGGATTTTAAAGGCGAACGAGACCTTTAATGCCTCTTTCCTTTACCACAATGACAGGACCAAACGTCTAATGAGAAGCACTCGCCACCCCACGGCATCCCTCTGATAATGACAGACTGAATCTCGGTCACACTTCTGCATCTCTGGAAGACATTCACCATTCGCCAGCTTATGCTACTGAAAGCGTTTGTTTGTAAAGACACATTCAGCTGTAAACATCATGTGAAATCACATGCTCGCACTTAAGAAACACTTGATTAAACTTAAAGGGATCTCAAAATGAAAATTCTCTAATCATTTCCTCACTCTGCATTACTTTCTATTCTCCATGGAACATAAAAGAGGATGCTTTGAAAGAATGTTCTTCTTAGTGTTTTTTTGTCCATTCATTGTTTTGGACCCCATTAACTTTCATTATATGAACGAAAACAGTCAAAATCCCAAATATCGGTGTTCTGCAGAGGAAATAAAGTCATACAGGTCTGGAACAATATGAGGCTGAGTAAATGATGACAGAATTTTCGGTAACATTTTACAATAAGGTAAATTTTCTTTTTGGGTGAACTATCCATTTAAATGCTGCATACATTCATGCCATGTTGAAATTACTGTAACTGCGAGATTTCAACTTCTAAAAAGTGTTCACGTCCTCATAATTACAGCTTGTAAGATGGGAATTTTCTGAGAGCTCTTACTTGTAGCACGTGACCGCTCTACCACCTGACTGCTGCAGAATCATTTAAGCATTGATCCTGTCAAAGAAGAAACGCATAATTCCCAGTCTGAGGAACAGCTCAGAATAGAACGTCACATGTTGTCATCTCAAGCTTACGGTAATTAGGACATGACGTGAACGCAGCATTAAGCACAAAAAAGAATGTTTGTGAAATCATTGTTGAAGGCGCAGGTTTAGCTAGTTTGTCTGAAGTAAATGTACATCAGATCTCCCAGAAGGGCCCTGAACACATTTGTTATTGACACTTAGTGTAATAAGGGTGGTGATGATGGTGGCTGTCCTGTTTGTTGCGGTTCCTGAGGCAGTGAGAGGAGAGGGGCCTGAGCCTCAGGCGTGCGCTAATTCAATCTCTCATGTGGCCCATCCACATTCATCCATAAAATGGTCATCCATGTGACTCAGCCTGAGGGGCTCATGGAGTAAGAGACAGGATGTACATCTCCAAAGCGCACCACAAACAGAACGAAGGGTGTGAAGGATAACAGGGGTGTTTGGATGGCACGGATGGAGATAGATATTTCAATTTAAAATAAATAAATAAAGAACAGATTAAAACTGTGACCCTCTTCCCATCTCCATTGGTCAGCTCTACCCCTAAACTCATGCCACTGGTCGAGCCAATGTTACTGTGTTTAGGCTGGTCAGAATTCTCAAAAAACATGCTTTAATAGCACCACAGAATCACAATGTTTACACTTTTCAGGGTTACTTATAGCCCTCTCTGCACATTAAGCTGGGATATGAGAAATGATAACACCATTAAGAGTTTGATTTTCTCTGTCAGGCCTTCCTATGCTTGATTTGGCCCTTTTCTGGCCTTTTCCAGCATCACTCTCATGCTTACGTCAAAAAAAAAATAAAAATAAATAAACAAATAAACAAACACAAGGCTGCGTTGTGAATCCATAGCAACCGTTACTGTTCTCTGGGCAACGGAGAGTGTGAAGTCAGCAGCAGAGGATGACAGGTGCGACCGGGGGCATGTGCGCAAAATGAAAAATGAATTCATTCATCCCGATTCAAAGAGGTAAAAGGCACTGAGCTAATGAAATATTGCACGTCAACCATTACAAGCTATTTTTTGAGACTTCAATCTCTTCCAGTAATCAGATGAGCCTGCATTTCATTTCATCTCAATAAAAAAAAAAGAGAATGAGATGACTGAACTCTACATATTAGTCCGATTACGTTCTCAAAACGGAAACTTCAGTGCAAGCAGACTTCAGACATGACAGATGCATTTGATATGTATAGGAGAGCGAGCAAAACCGCAATGGGGGCAATTGAAAAAGACTAAATTGTGCACACACACACACAAAAAAAAGAAAAGAAAAAAAAAAGAAAAGAAAAAAATCACAAATAAGTTTGAGAGATGAAACTCTCAGCAAAAATCTGCCAGTCTGAGAAAAACAGAGTGATTAAAAAAATATATACATATTTATACATACAACTTGTGCTAATAGTTGCACACTTAAAGTCAAACTTAATATATTAAAATAAAATAAAAGTAATATATTTTAAAATATTAGGATATTAATTTCAAGTCAGATGATTTATGTTTATTTACATTATTAAAATGATCTTTACATTTAAATATATAAAAAATGTATATATAACTTCGGCAGAGACATGTACCCAGATTCCAGAATTTAAAAAACCATTAAGTAATTGTAAGCACTCTGATGAGGTTTACATATTTGAAGACTGTGACTGTGTCTGTTCTGCCCAGCTGGTAAGAGAGACAGGGGAATAGAGTTACACACAGTAGAATAGCCACAGGCTATTAGATGTAGAAGAGCATGAACGTGTCCATATGTCCCCACAAAGGAAACAAGCTGTTCGCTGACTCTTTCCCCCCCTCAATGAAATGCTTTGCCAGGAAACAGACATTATAATTTTGCCACCTGCAACACAGGGTGACCTTAACCAAACACTGAGACTAATTCAATGACAGGAGCGAGACCTTGGCCTCTTGCATTTCAGGAAGGAAAAGGCAGAACAAACTTTTTCCGTCACAAAAAGGCTGCTGTTTCCGGCACACAATACATCAACACTGTTCATTGTTTAGATGGTTTTCCTTTAAATTAGTGCATTATCAAACAATGATTGCCATTATTGAGATAGAAGGGTAAAAAAGTGGTTTGTAAGCTTGCACGGCCTTTCACCCTTGTAATGAGAATGGACTACTGCCAAAAAAACATACCACATGGAAACTGTGAAGACTTGCACGTATAAACACACGCAATGCACTGAACATGCACTCGTTTGTGATGATGACATTCCCATAAGCCCCTTTGGAATGGATGTGCCTGGACAGAATATCAATGTAAAGTAAATGTACTTGTGGCATTGTTATAGGGCCTGTAGTCATGGCAATTTCTTTCACAGCGGTGCCTCCCTATGAATCATGTGTACATTAAAGGAATTTTCCTATACGAGTTAAGCACTATTGAGTTAAGCGACATCGGCAGCAAATAATTTCCTCAAAACAGTTACGGTATGTGCATTGCTGTCAGCACGTTTTTGGTTTGTTTTTACAAATTGAGGAACCAAAAATATTGTCAGTGGTGACTTGACTGAAAGACATTAACCCAGAATATTTATTCAAAACAGGTTCATAAAAATTTACATTGTTTTAAGTGCAGTATTTGCCCCCGGAATTGATTTTCAAGGATTTTAAAAAATATTTATGAACATATATTTACCTCAAACCTAAATCTAAGTATGAACAACAATAACGTGTCATCAGCAGAAAAAAACCTGAACCTTCCTTTCAGATGCAACTGAACCAGCTGTTGTGCAGATATAACAATGGCACATGGGCAGATCTATACCAGAGTCTCAGAGCTGAGAGAAGGACATGAGTGAAATCCATTCACTTTTGCCCAGCATGAAGAGGCATTTCTGTCACACTTGCTCGCTCTTGGAGCGGTCTGACACTGAACGGCGATGGGCCACTCCAATGACCTCCTTTACGGCCTCTCTCACAGACGAGAGTCTTTCATTATCATGCGAACAGAAACACCACTTAGTCCCTCTCTGATAAACAAACACCACTGCAACTCAATTAGCCGACATTAGCAATGCCAATGTGTTGCCTTCTGCAAGTATGGACAAATGAAAATGTATTAGATTGGCTGTTTGAAATCGCACACTAACTTTTCAATATGTACAATAAAAAAGTGCAGTATGCACAGAACTTTATTTTTAGTGTGCTACTGTAGATGAACCAGAAGTAATATCAACTGTGGTTTCTTTTATGTCTTGGCATATTATTTAATCAATATACAAAATTTAAGATGATTTCAAGATGATATGTGCCAAAACATGATAGTTGCATTAAACATGAAACTTGAAGTCATGTGACACAGAACGGTATTATATAATATTGTAAATTTCAACTCTTTAAAATGTTAAAGAGGTATATAGTGAAAAAAGAGGTGTATTTAGTGTATACTACAACATACATAGTAATTATGTAATTCCGAACATATCAGACATTGCAATCTGTGTGCTCCATTTGAAAATGATTCAGCAAGGATGATCTGGTTTTCAGTTTCCAGTATTTGGTAAATGTGTGTAATAAGGAAATGAGAATCTTCCTTTAAAACATCATAGTTATTTAATGTCATTTAAAGAATAAACGCCAGCCAAAATCAGAGCAATGGATGAACTGAGGTGAAACTTTGTGAGGAAGGGGGAAATAATGTTGAGTTCTCTTTACGAAAAACAAAAAGAGGAAGGATATGACTCTAGATAGGAAACGGTGCGGTGTGAAGAAGCTTTGTGTGGTCCGTGCCTGTCAGCGCAGAGAATTAGCCCACATGCATACCAGTGTGCTGCTAAAGCAGAGTGGAAAAATCTGGGTTCTGATAAACGTTGAAGTATATCTTAGACTCGCAAGTCCATTCGACACACTGACTGAGGTAAAAGTTCAGGCTCAAAGACTTCAAACCCTTAGGGAATAGTGTGTTTGAAGCCATTCTTGATGTGAGGGAAGTGAAGCTCCGAGAGACACAAAGTATAATTTTACAGAGTAAAACACTGTGAATTCACACTATTATATTGCGCAATTATGCTAAAAGAGATGGAAATCTGACTGATGTACTTTCCTATCTCACATCACTGGAGATCTAACCCACCAGCCGCGCTGAATTGTGGAAAGACAGAAGGTCAGACATGGGCAACAAGCCTTTTGTTTGATGTGAAGCAGTCAGGCAAAGATGGTCAGACAGTAAGGTGGACCAAACCAGACTGGCCATATGCTGTCATGGACTTCAACCTCTCCCAACAGGACTGAGGGTCAAGAGCCTGCTGCCACCACTTCTGCCACTAGCAGACGTCGAGACTAGCACTGTTCTGGTTGACCTAGCAGCGGCAGGCCACAGACGGTGGAAAAAAAAGTATGGTGGACAATCAATGTGTACTGGGATATGGAGCACAATATCATCAAAAGTCACATCATTATTTCACTGTAAAAATTAGCCTTTGGTTAATTGTGAACAAATGTATTTTATAGCAAAACATTGGGTAGTCCAGATACTCACCTACTACTAGAATATTCTCTTATGTGTCATTGAGATCCTGTTTAAACCGCATGCAACTTAAAAGCACGTAAAGTCTGTCACACATGGCCAATACAGTGGCACTCTATTGAAATAAGAGACAAGTCTGGCTATTGCAACATGTTTTTTTTAAACCTCTGGTTGTGAAACTAGGGTAAACTTAGCAATTTCTTTAAACAAGACTGCCCCACTACATCATCAACTAAAATAAGTCGACCAAAGGTATAGCACTTAAGATTGTTAGTAAGGCTGGGCAATATAGCCAAAAAAAAGGTCACGTGAGTTGACGCAGATGTAAATTTACGTTCATTACCAAAACAGTAACATCTGTAAAAAAAATAATAATAATTTAAACTCACTTTTAAAAGGGTCAAATTTAGTCTTCCATTGCATTTGGATCATGTTAACCACAGGTAAAACCACGCATTGCACCTCACTAACTATTGTTTCTATGGTATTTGTTATGAAAAAAAGTATCCATTTAGTATAATACAAAATGGACAAAATCTGCTATAGCTTAACAAAAAAGAAGAGCTGATAAATGGTCCGTGTTATGCGGTTCAAAAAAGCAGCTGTTTTGTTCTGCTTTTGGCTTTTTTTGCATTTTAATCTTTCTCATACACAACAGAAATGGCATCGCTTATCAGTTAGGTAAATTGGTATTGGCACTAGTGCAATGGTCTGCAACATGCATGGGCAGCATTATTTGCATAGTGCAAAAACATTATATCAAACACTTATCAAACTTTTGTAATAATTTCATAGAGGAAAATTCTATCGTGGTAATTATCATTTTATCACACAGCCCCAATTGTTAGCCCTGTCCTGAGCCAATTCATTGAGAATAGTTAGCTCAAAATAATCAAATAAAATAACAGCTATAGCTGTAATCCCATTTTAAGCAAGAGCTTGTCAGTGGTCTGGGAGAGCCTAAATTGCTTAACACCATAAGGGAAGCTTCAGATAAGGAAAAAGCAGAAACGCAAAAAGCATTAAGGCACACTTCTAAGCCTTCGCTGTAGCATGTGATTCCTACTAATCGAATGTAGAAACAGAAGTGAGATATTCAAAAAACAGTGATGTGCTGTTTTTACAAGCGGTACCAGAACAACATGTACAAAACCAACTTGTTCTTGAAAATAATGCTAAACCTAAAGCCTACAGGTCATTATCATGGTTCAACAAATGACAATCTGGCAAGATAATACTTTTCTAAAGGCCTAAGATCCTTTAAATGAAATTAAAAGGTGGTCTTTTGAAGAAGGATCATGCATCATATTGTTAATATAGGTAAATATGGCCACTTTTTTGACTTTGAGATGACTGTCAAAACATACATGGCCAATTTACTGGAATTAAGCAGCACAGGTTTGCTGCTTTTATGATCGGATGGTTTACACTAAAAAGCTAGAACCAAAATGAACAGTATGTCTTACACTACTACCAAGGGGCTAAAGTGATAGACAAGCATGTTTAAGTTTTCTCTCCTTCACTACTGTATATTGACACATCAAACAAGAATGTTTCACATGTACACACGTTCACAACCACAAATCATCTCCAGTAAATCTAAATATAGCACGCCAAGAATATTTGCAACACTGCTTCCAATGAAAACTCATCGCTGTAAGAATAGTTTTAATGTGTAAATTCTAAATTTAAAGTGTAGTATCTTTAGGCTACCAGAAAACTGAATGCTTCAGCGTTCAGACTGAAAGTAGACAGCAGACATTTCTGCAGATGCTTCCTAACATTCAATTTGCCTGATGGTTGCTTTCATTCAGCAGTAATTCTACAGGAACAACAATGAAGAGGAGTTTTAAATGCACAACAATGAAGTGAACTCAGGTATTCTAAAAACTTAAAAAATAAAAAAATAACACAAACACTTCAAATCAACTAAGCCAACCTTATGCCTACTCCATAATTTGTCCATGAGTATTCATATGTATTTTAAGTAAAGTGCAATACATATGCACTAAAACTGGATTGTGAAAAGTGGGCGTTACAGGACTGTATGTGTCACAACCCTAGGTATGTTTACATGCGCTAATTTTCTTCAGTCTGAATGAATCCAATAAAATTCTGAAAGTTCTGTTTATATGAACCCTAAACTTTGCAATCCGGTCTTTGTCCGGATACCACGACTACAATTGTTGTTTTTGGCTTGATGACATAACTAAAAGGAAAGCTGAAAAATATGTCAGGAGAGCTTTTTTTTTTTGCAAATATTTTGTCAATATTCAGTCTCCTCAACTGACCAGTAAATAAGACGTAAATAAACATATGCACATTTGTAAGAAGTAAAAAGTATGTTAATAGATAATTTATTATAAACTTCACATTGGCACAAGGAATTTTGAATGCTCATTTTTTCCTATTGATCAGATTATTTAATGCCTACACAACCACTCTATGTCTATTCAATTCAGATTGAGGTCAATTGGATTGAGTGAGGAGTTTACATAGGCATCAATATGATTACTCACAGATTATTTAGGTGCATGTAAATGTAGCTACTTTGAGGACTGAAGGTATCTGATGAAACTAACTCGTCAATTGTGACATAAAGCGTAGTAAGCGACAGAATATTGTTAAACTATATGATGTCATCTCTGCCTTTGTTCAGGACATCCTCAGACATTAAATCACCAGGCCTTCCTCCAGTTAAATGTCTCAGCACATGGTAGGAATAACAGCATCCTTCCCAAAGTTGATTTTCCCGCTTTAAACAAACAGTGCTGTTTACTTGCTGGTACTTTTGCATTCAATGAACAGTAAAGGGTCACAGAAGAACCCCCTGAGGTTCTCCAAACCACATATTTGTCCCCTTTCTCCAGTGCAAGTGAGGAGAATCTTTACAACCCAAACTGGTTCCCACAACGTGAGCAACAGCAAAACGTCCTGAATCCGATGCTCACGCTTCCTGTGAATGCCTGGCTAAAAACACACCCTGGCTCTTCCAAAGGGCCCTTTCATGGCTCTCTGTGAGAATCTGCCTCGCTGCAAAAGAGTATGAAGTAGTTTTGGATGCAAGGAAGGGGCCATTTTGGCCGGCATGGCGTGAAATCGAATAAATAAACCAAGAGAGAAGGGGGGAGAGAGGGGAAAAAACCCTCTCTTTGTGCCCACGACCCAGCTAATGGAGACAAAGAGCCCAGTAGCAGGAGGATGAGGTTTGAAAGAGGGGATCCGAGCTCGCCCCTCTTTCTTCGTGACTCTGACTCCCCATCACCCTCAAGCAGCGGCCGCTGCAACAAAGTCCTCTTTGAGTTCGGCCCCCTGTCCCGCACTTCCGCTATGAGGGGCTTTAAAGTTCATGGCTGTTTGAGCTGCTCACAGGGGTGGAAATGAGTCATGGCACCACAGGAGAGAAAGATATGAAAGTGACAAGGGAAGAGATATAACTGATATGCTGAGCAAGAATATGCTAAAGAGCACTTGAACTTGAAGATGATTTCCCAAACTAACTTTTGAAGGAAATGAGAATTGTGTTTGCCAATGTCAATGATGTTCGGGTGCTCTGTTTGCTATGGAGTTGTTCAAGGTGGTTGTGTGGCCAGTATGTTCTGTGTGGTTGTTAGGGTGTTCTTAGTCTCAGCCTGAGAGGTCACGCCCACGGACCGTTGGCTGATTGTCTGATGCATATGGCACACTTAACTAGAAACACTTCAGGATTTTCTAAGTCGTCATCTGATTGGTTGACTTCAACAAGATGTCCGGGAGACGTGTGTCGCGTTCTTTAATGGTCCGCCTGCAAACAAAGTCAAGTGACGCCAAACCCCCTTCATGTAAGCCGTCGTGTTTACAACTGTAACAATGAGCGTTTACCAGGATCAACTAAACGCTGGATGTAAGTATGTGAAGTTCACATTGTTGCAGTAAACTTGCATAACGTTCTTGAATGAATCTTTTTTTTTAGATGAACGCTGGTCTGTTATCATAGAAACATCGACTTTACTATTTTACGCTCCAAAACATGATGCGGATCATCGGGTGGTTGTCTGGGTGTTTGCTAGGGTGTTCAAGGTGGTTCAAGGCAGGGTTATAATTCTTAACTAAAACTAAATCTATTAAAAACTATTTGTTAATTGAAATTGGCATTGAAAAAATTTGGCCATGTGAAAAAATAAATACAACTAAAAATTATATTTAAAAACATTATAATAATTAAAAGCAGCCAGGCAGTTATAAAGGTAGCTGCTATATGGTTGCTGTATCTGTTCCATCACTTTCTGGTTATGATATGACCTGGGTCTCTTCTTTAATATAAGTTTATACGATTTTTGTCCGTTTTATCATCCGCCAGGCAAAAATAATTCTGATTCCTTAGAATACGTCACACTAGAGTTTAATTCTTATGGTCAATATTTTTCAGAAACTCCTAACCCTAAGATGAATAGTACTAATGCTGCGTGTCTTGTAAACAATCAATTGCAATACTTGTTTTAGCTGTTTTTGATTCAGTATGCTTCCTACATAAGGTAGGTGTGTACATCACTCTGCCGTGAACAGCCCTATTCACAACAACACAAGTGTTTGTCACACCACCCCATCATTAAAGAGCTTGGGCATACAAAGAATCCAACACTGATTGACCATTGGACAGTACTGATACACAGGCTTGGTGCTGACATGTGGTAGTCCAGATAAGATCTCAGTCCAGATTGGATTGGCCATCTGGAAGGCATTTGGGCTCATCTCCATGGAAGAGCGATTGAGCACATGGAAAGGTGCCACGAGAGCCAGGGGTTCATTCACCACAGGGGGGAAAGGACACAGTGGACCCTGAACTGACCTATACGACGACAACAGACAGCAATCATTATCACTTCACATAGAGAGATGCTTGTTTGAGTACTCGAACACACACATACAGTTTAATTACCTCTGGAGAGTACTGACGTATAATGGGATTTATTTGGCTGTGAACGCCCGCAGCAGCTTACTTTGTCATTTACCACAGGCTTATATGCGTGTGTGTGTGCATATTATCTAATTTCCTGATGTGTCATTCCTACTTCCCTTTAGAATAATGGATTCAATGTCACTGCAGCACATTCATCCCAGAAGCAACAAAGTGAATAATTATCATTTGCAGCACTGCTTCATTTGAGTCAAATTACATATACACTACAAATCTGTAATTTCTTCATTGATTATCATCATAAGAGTGGCTTCAGTGGCTGGACAAGAAGACTCTCCCTTCTCACCACAGGAAATAAAACCCACAAGATAACAACATCCAATGCTTTACGTCAGCTGTGAGGTTATGACAGATTGAAGTACGGACTGAATTATTTCATTCATTACTAAAATCAAACGACAGGTTTTATGAAGTTCTACATGGATACATAAAATGCAGTTCTGTCATTATTATCATGACATATATGACTGAAATTTGAAATGATAAAATTTTTGAATGATCTTTACTTTTCCACACAATCTGTTATCTGCTCTAAAAATGACCAAAAAAGTACTTGTTTAGCCCAAATTTAAGCTATTGTTCACTGATGATGTTCCTCTGCAGAGAGATGCATGCAGCCAAATCACTAAACTGAACTCAGTAAATTGAATTCAAAAATTGGATCAGTGCAGTTTGTTAACAAATGGTTGCTCTAATTGGGAACCTGAACAGCCAGTTCATTTGAAAAGAACTAGCTCAAAACCAAAAAAGATTGACAAATTAGCCTGATCCAGATCTAGGTCAACTCACTAACTCAATGGCCCTGTTTACACTTGGTATTAAGATACATTTTTGTTGATCTGAATCTGATCACAAGTGGACAACCCTAAATACAGGTGTAGCCTAAAACATTTTGAGCTTATCCACTTCTAGAGGTAATGCAGTTAAAAACGCATGTGGTCAAATGACTTACATTTCAGCCTTTTCTAAAGCTATCAGATGGCTTAACCTAGCTATCAAAAGAATGAGAATGTGGCACCACTTTTGTGGCCCTTTTATGGTGGTGTTTTTCAAAATTCTCCATAGAAAATGAACGAGATGACATGAAGGCGAGTAAATAATGCCAATATCCCTTTAACAATCAGTAAACATTATGTCAATGAATTATGTCAATGAATTCCCATTATCTGCATTTTAAAAAAGTTCCGACAGGGAATGTCAAACTACTTTAGTTAAGTTCCCAAATAAATCTATTAATTTACCTAAATGAATGACTTCACTGTTTAAACAGGCATTATATCAACCTAACCAGACTAATTCCATCTCCAAGTGTTCTTTAGGACTCGAGTAAATAATTCAGTTCCAATCAGTCAATCTGACAAAGCCCACATCCATCAATAGTGCACGCTCCTTTGTTTGTCCAAGGATGAGGTAAGTGGAATAAGTTCTTCTACGTTCATATTTCTTCCCTTTCAGGAGCAAAAGGAAAAGCCATACATCTAAAGAGATCTCACCCCCCCCAAAAAAAATCTCAAGAGTCATGACATTACGGCTAGCCTCTGGCTACAAACCACAGGGGCAATTCCCTCAGGACAACTGAGGAATTCCTCAGAGCTCTCCTGGTCAAAGGGGTCAAGGGTCAATGTGGCAATGTACGGCCTTCCATTTACTGCTGTCCTTCTCTTTGCGAAACATGCTTCTCAAGTAGGCTGCTATTGTCTACAGCTGCATAGCAATGTTTGTGATGGGGTCAAGTCACAATCAAGGCTATTGACAGCCAAGAGAGAGTGAGAAAACACTGGTATTGTAGCTAATTCAAGTAAACAATCACGGCCGCCATCCCACAGAAAAATCCAAGGAAGAAAAACAGACCTCATATGCACATAAATCCTCATCACCTGAATAATTAAACATCCAAGAACACAAAACAAGCTTTAAACCTGCTCAAAGTGGAGTTACGTAAGTGTCAGTTTAGTACTGCAAGCCGCAATCTGAAGTTTATTGAACATTTTGGGAACATCTGCTAAGAGCCTTATCCCATATGCCTGTGGTCTGCATACCTCTCCTCCATCTGATAGTGTTCATAATCCCTAACACATGGCTTTGTTTGCTGTCTGCTTGTTTGCAAAAGATGAAGAGGTGCCAACAGGCATACCTTATCAACAAGTATTTGTAACATGGCGCCTGGCCAGGTAGATGTGATTAAATTAGAGGTGTGAATCCAGCTAGTAAGCGCAGGTGACGGCAATTACACCGACGGCTGGTTACATATTCCAATGTTTCTGTCTTTGATATCTGAATAAACACATATTTCATTAACACCTCAGAGGCCTCTGACAGAGCGGTCAGGAACACAGACGACTTTATCAGTTTCATGCTGTGCTTGGGACCTCACAGTGACTCACCTATCAGTCGACTTTATCTAGGATTTCTAAGTTTGACTTTCAACTCAGCAATTGCAACTGGCTTAAAATACTGAATATCACAGAGAACATCAGCAGACGTTCTTACTCACAATATCTGTCAGACCACAAAAGGCCACGGGGGGATTAGTTTGCTAGTTTTGCTGTTTATTTTGTACAACATCCTCCCTTTCACTGCTGATGCTGCTGATGATTTAAGATCTCCTCCTACAAAACATTAACACAAAAGCATCCTGAACATGAAAAACATGCAAAATTGATGATTTGCCACATAAAGCTCTGTTTTTTGCATTAACCAGCAGATGATTGATTCTGCAGTGTTGCACTGGTTATGATGAACTATCATTGGTCCAAAATCTTTGAAAATTTGCCATTATGGGAATAAATTCCATCTGAAATTATATTAAAAATAGAAAATAGTTATTTAAAAATGTTAATAATATTTTACAATACAGTTTTTACTGTAATAAATGCAGCCTGTGAGCAAAGACATTAAAAAGTTTAAAATATTCTGACCCCAAACTTTTAAACTGTATAATATATATAGCATTAATATATAATTATATTTATTGTAGATGTTTTACCAGTACCCAGGTTTATTTTGAAGGACTCTTAAAATGGTGAAATGTACATATTTTTCCTACCAATTGCCTTTGACTATAGTGAAAGGGACTTTTTTGGGACTGTGCCAATCAGTGTTGTCATTGTCCTGCGGTTCTCGAATGATAAGTCACATTAGTAACGGCTCAGGTAACTAATTCAAAATTAGTTCAGATCTGAGCTACTGCCATTGAGATGAATGCTAGCATATAATTCTATAGACGTCCTTGGGTGTTACAAAAATCAGAAGAGTCATTAGAAACAACTCAAACAACTACAAAAGCACTTTTGTATTTCAAAGCGATATGTTATCAGAGTAGAACATGAGGAAACTCAACCCCCTCAACAAAACCAGTCACTCATCAGCATTAAAAAGGAAGCCATAATTAGCAACATTATCCCAGGGTTTGTTTGCTATCAGATTCTTGGACACAAGAAAAGGTCTACTTAACTAATTGAGCTCAGATTCCTGAAATTCCTGGTGCTGACTTGTGCCTCTGTGCCATGGCTTATAACGCATGATTTGCCACAACTTTAAGACAGTGCTAATCTGACACTTTATAGGATAGAGGAGCGTAATCAGCAGAGCTCGTGGCAGTCACGGCGAGAGCTGCATGTTTAGCACAGGTGGCGCCGCTGCCACTACTGATGATGATCATCACTACTACTGAGCATCCGGAGGGTCTACGAGAGTTTAACATTCAAAATGCTCTGCAACGAATCTTAACTTTCATCTATGCTTCGAAATCTTGTAGATTTGCCGATGCAGAGATCTTAGCCCTGTATCGGACGACCACTATTTGGGCACTAATATAAATATGCACTACTATGCAGTTTACACATAAAACATCAAATGAAGTAGTTTATCTAAGCTGAGGATAGTTTCCATAGTTTGGCGGGCACAGACGTGTACCCAGCTGAGCCATATGGCTGCTGGGTAGCTGGTTGTGACACTGCCGTGCGGATCAGTTCTATAAAACTATTTATAACCCAGAAAGCTTACGCTTGCATGTGCTTCCCTCCTGTAAGGACTGAGAGAGACATCATCGGCAAGCAGGAAGCACCAGGTTCACTTCCTCCCCCTGCTCCTCCATACATTCATGTCATCCTGTTTGGGGTGAACAGTGTCTTGTCTTTAGGAGCCCAGCTGGGCCACACGAACTAACAACAGCTGGACTGGCAATAAAGACATCAGAAGGGGCACGGATGCCAACCCAACACAGGAAACGGATCCTCAGACCGTTCATATGCAAACACTGAGGCTCTTACATTTAGGAACTGAAAAGTTAATTGAATCACAAGCTTTTACTTTTTTGCCCCTGAGCAAGACATTCAACCCTCAGGTTGCTTCAGGGAAACTTTCCTTGCAATTGCGTTACTATCCTGATGGGTTGAAATGTCTGTTAAATTGGACGTTGCTATATTTAGGATTTACTATATTGGGCTCTGCTACAGACAAATACATTGACATGTTTGGTGCAACAAAGGCTTGCTTTCTTTTTGCCTTCAGATGAAAAATAATCAAATAAAAATTGAGAATTAAATAAAAATTGCCACCTGTGCTTTATAAATATTTGCACTAGTACAGAACGAGATTACTGAATTTTTTTATCATGGTTTCCACAAAAATATTAAGCAGCACAGCTGTTCTAAATATTGATATTAATAAGAAATGGCAGCAAAATAACTTGTCACTTTTCCTATTTCTTGCACTATTTTATGGAGTCCCACTTAAAAATAAAATGTAATAATAATAAATTATTAATTTAATAATACAAATATAAAATTGTATATAAATGCAATTTTGAATGGACAAATAAATAGACATTTAAAACAGCTTACTTTTTACATATAACAATAAACTTTAAAGCAAATACAATTAATTCATGGTTTAATGAAATAATAAATGATCTTTAAATGCAACTTTTAAAATGCAAAATGCATTTGCCAACTGCTTTTCTTTATACATTTGTCAATAAAGTAAAAAAAAAAAAACTCCCTTGGACAGTTTAGTCATGAAAGACTAATGCAGTTTTGACTCAATTTCTAAGACACACCCCCTCCCCCAAGTGCCACTTGAAGTAGATGTAAGACTTTCACTAGACAGTATTACAAAACATGTCATCATTAAAGTGGAAGTTTTTAAATATGTGCTGGATTTAATATGAATGTTTTTCTAACCCGAACTCTGAATCCTTCACACGTTTTGTCATCTCTGATCTAAAATTCTAAATGTAACAGAAAAGATGTTAAAAAATTGGGCCTAAAAAGGACTCTTATGGGAATCTCTAGCTCTGCCAGCCATTTTTGAAATTACAGCCTGGTTTATTCCTTTGAAGCGATGACATTACCCTTTGTAATATCTGCTTGAGAGTCCTTGTGGAATTCCATGGGTAAACAAATGCAAAAAGAGCCACTCAGGGAGCAACAAAGTCACAGTCCTGAAACCTACAGTCTAATAAAAGTTATCTGGGTATCTTACATAAATATCTAAACAAATTCATGAGGCAATTATCAGTCTCCCTAGAGAGTGTGGCAGCCAGTGATGTTTGGCATGAGAGTGTGTGCTGACAAAAGAACATAAAGACCACCTAGCATGCCAGCCTTGAGTTAAAAGGCAGACGTCTTTGATATTGATCTCAAGCACTGCCTTGTTTTTCACACCGAGGACCTTGAAAAAAGTCAGAGATGCTGAATGACAAAGTGGTTTCCTTTCACCTGATGCACCACCGTCCGCTTCGCTTCACCTGCGTCAACACATCTTGACGAGAGGCCGTCAGGTGCATCTGCAGGGACTAATTTGATTGGTCCCGCTTCACTTAATGCTTCCAGATCAGATAACATCAGACGCACCGCTAGGGAGATGAAACCCTCTGAGACTCAGCAGATGAGAGGGGCCTATGATTCTTCCCATATGCAGAGAAAGAACAATAACTAGGACGAGTGAACCCATCCTTTTTCAGAAAACCCAAAAGAGGTTTTCTTAAATCTTTAACTGCCACAGCCGGCTCGACGTCATCAATTGGCAGCTTCCTCACAAAGCTACTGCACTCCGGGAGCTTAACAGGCCAATATGATTATGAAGGACTGTTATAAAACTGGTTTAATAACTGTAAGGCTGCTTACCCCTCATTGGCATGTTTGTAAATCCTCTCCAGTTGCTTTGATCCTGTTAAATTTATCCCAGGATCAAGAGGTTTTGGAACAGGGACAATGCGCTGGTGTGGAATGTGAGAAATGCACACAAAAAACTGTGAATAACGTGGTTCACTAATGCTTAACTAGTTTTGAAACCATGTAGGAAGTTTGGAATATGAACGGGTTTATGATTGTCTATTCTCTAATCCAGGCAAGCTATGTCACGATCTGATGCTAATCAGAGCAAGAAAACACTTGTCAAGTATGCCATATCACTATCTGGAGATTTCAAACACTTTCTGTATTTACTTTTTTACTTACTTTACATATGTTATCAGTGCAGGGTCAGTGAAGCCGAGCGGGATTGTATGCTGATGAGCACAACCTGGTCTTATCAAAAGACAAAAAACAAGTGTTCGAAAGCTACAGGGGGGTTTACTGGCTAGATTGCCCTGAAGACCTGAAAATCCCACCGCTCACATGAGTCGCTGCTGTTTTTATGAGGCAGAGCTTATAAAAGGAAATGGCACATGACCAGGAAATACACTAGTTTAAGTTAGAGCTTGTTTGAATTACTAAAAAGGCAGTAAAAGTGACAGACTCTTGTTTCTCGATTTGAGAGTGCTCACACTTCAGAGTCATATCTAAAAACTGCAGATCAGAAAAAGACAATGGATAAGATCACCCAACAAATTGTGAAAGTCATTTAAAACAGTGATTCCAACCTGAGATATGAAAAGAAGGTTCAAGGTGGCACATAATATCGATATGGATTTGCTTTAAACCAATAAAACTATGAGAATATGGAATTAGATAACTAATTATGATTAATATGATTTTCAACTCCTTTTTAAAGAAAGAAAACAATATGTAATGCATGTTGTATGGAAGTTGTAGAAATGGATGACACATAGGCCTATAGAACATATGTGGATGACACTTGTTACAAAATAAAAGCTACTTTGAGTTTAGTGTTTAAAAGTGCCTTTAGTAAAATGAATGATGGAATGTGAGACTTATCGGTCGGGCTGAGCTAAAAAACGTTGGGAAACACCGAGTTAAAACACCCACTGGAGGAAAAACATCCGCGTCCTTGCAAAGCATCAGTAAAACCCCCCAAGAAGTCCCGCTGCAAAACAGTCCCCCATGCTATGTTTTGTTATTTATGAAATGTGACTAAAAAATAACCTAGCCAACACAGTTTGTTTTAGAAAGGCTGCCTGGTTCACGTATTCTCCCTCTTCCTCTTTCTTGACGACAGTACAGTGACTTAAACACAGCTTGACAGCTTCACCGGTGCCCGTTATCTCCAGTTTATGAGCCAGTAAACGAGACTGTAACAATAACCGCGCGACTGCAACATGTAACCAGGCACATGGGTGCTCAGACTGCAACACTCAAGAGAGTTTGGATTAAACCCAGTACTTACCGACTGCAGAAATGCCAAATTTCTCACGTAATCCCGTTCAGTGTTCAATATCTCATTTAAAACGCACAGTCTCAGACGAAACTGACGGCCCGAGTCTTTGCTGCTTACATCCCCGTTTTCTTGTTGACTGTCCTCCTCGCTCATTTTTAAAACCGCTTTGAGAGAAGCGCCTCCAAACAAACAAAAATAGATATGCCAGTTGTTTGAAAACTGAGGTGAAGATGTGGTAATTAATCCATTTAATCCGTCGCGCGCTGCTCGCAACCTCGCGACAGGATGCGGCAGGGGAAAATGTTAGGCTATATTGAAACTGAAGAAACTTCTGTAGTAGTAACGCGCAGCATCGAAGTCAACCGCAAGCCAATTTGCACCTCATTAAAAACACTTTCCGTTTAAAAGGTAAATCAGAGAAGTATAGCCCACCGGGTGCCTGCAGTATAAATGAAGAAAGTGTCCAAAGGAGCCAAATGATGTGGAAACAGGGAGTGCACGTGAAACGATCAGTAGGCTAACCATGAAATCACTGGCAAAACCGTGCAGTAAACGCCGAAGTAACGAGTTCACGAGAGCTCAGTGTGCACTCCACGAAAAGTGAGACGCTTGTGAGAGCTGTAGAGAGAGAACTGAGTCTGCCTCTGAGGGACCGTCTGCAAGTTGCAGCGCTTGAACAATCACGTCTTCAGTTTCAATGAACTGATGAACTGATCCCTTCTGATCTTTAGATGTGTGATTATGATAATAGAGTTCCTTTTTATCTCTGGCTCCATCCTCCATGTCTGATTTATTTAGCAACTTAAAAGTTTTACAAAAATAAAAATGATTAGCACTTTTGGGATTGTTAAAATTATGTTCACTAACATGAGATGAAGACTCTACACATCATATCTTCGAAAAGCAGTTCAATTCTAAATGGAGCGGGTCGCCTCTTCATGGGTGCCGCCATGTTGATAATCAAATGACTAGCAGGTACCAGCACGAAACACCAACATCAAATGAAAAAGTTAGGAATTATTCCAACTGTTGTAGTATGAGACAAACAAACAGCTTTGGCGTGAAACCACAGCAGTTCCTAAACAAACTTCTTGCATCAAGACCAACAGGTGTCAGTATAAAATCTAAATCCACTGGTACTATGAGGGCAAATAAGAGCCAGCTAGGGCTGCATAGCATTCACATAAATCGCATACTTCCCTACTATTTAGTAGGTGGAAGACAGTATGTGACAAAAGTAATATGTGACAAAAATAAGTACCTACTCAAGATGAGAGAGTATACGATTTCGGACGCAGCCTATATGTTAAAGTCACCATGAAATCAAAATTGGCATGTTTTTTTTTTTTTTTATGGAATATAGCAGTATTTATTATAACTGATTTATCCGTAACCCGTGCACATTGTTTTATTTTATTATATTCATATGCCCTCATTGTATTTAATCAAAACAATTTCCCCTCCCTCTTACAGATCTTCTCTGATGATGTGTTTACTGGCATGAGAGTGGGTCAACCTGTCACTCACATGAGATCACAGTAGCAAACCACATGATTCAACCATCCAATCAATTCCCAAAAGACAAAATCAAGTCCCGCCAAGTAAATGGTTTTCTTATTCAAGAAGCCATGTCCCTCTGACATATGTCACAATAGGCAAGAAAAGACTATCGCAACTTCCATTTCATGCCGACTTCAAGGCTGCCTTCAAATATGCATACTTATATAGTAAGCAAAAAACAGTACTTGAAAAGGGTATGTCACAATATTCATAAAATAGTAGGCAAAAAGTACCAGGATGATCTAGATTCTAAAGTGTGCATCTAGTGGACACTTTACTACCCCATAGGGTCAGAGGGAGTTGGAAGAGGAGTTGTGAATGGCTATGCAACTGATGATGGAACTATAGGTCACATGACAATGAAAACATGACAAATGTAGTACGTCAATATTACGTTCATACTACACACATTCCTAGTATCTAGAATGTGCTATTTTGACAGTTGCGAAGCACTTATTCAAAAGAAGTATGGCTACCTACTTAGAATGCAATTCAGACGCAGCTCAACGCACTGCTATAACAAAGTGCAAATTTATTAATACATTTTTAAATGTGGACATGAACACTAATATCTGTTTAATTTAATCATTGGTATTGGAACCCGTGTCCATCAATTTGGCAAATTCATTTTTAATGTCCAAGAAAATGCATTAAAACATGTTTCACTACATGGAATGTGGCATCCCTGCAGTTTAAAGGGATAGTTCACGCAAAAATAAAAGATCTGTCAACATTTACTCACCCTCATGTCATTTCACACCTGTAAAATAAGGTATTTTGAGAAATATCTCAGTTTATTTTCTCTATAGACTACAATGGAAGTAAATGGTCACCCAAACTATTCAATTCTTCAAAATTTCTTTTGTGTTTTGCAGAAGAAGAAAGTCATACAGGTTTGGAATGATATGAGGGTGAGTAAATTATAAGATTGTTTGTTCTGATGCACAGAGACTGTCCGTGTCATGGCTTTGTTTGTACAGTCTGTGCCCTTGAGGTGATGCTTCCTCAGCATGACAAACAGCCATCAGAGCTTATCCACATCCTGTTTACACCATCACAAAAGAATAAAACCAAGAGTACAGTTCTCTATCTCTCTCACCCTACATATTTGGCCACCCGGCCAAACCACCAGACTCCACCAAATGAATGGGCAAAACGTAAAGGGTAAGAATGACTCGTTGGCCTGGTTTGAATCACTATTACCCCGCAGGAGTCTTTTCGCTCTAGGCATTTCATAGCTGTCTGACATTTGAGAGGTGTCAATAACCGCTGGTTCTGCTTTAGGCTACTTGGCGTGAGTAGCCTAGCCTACATGCCCACACACTAACTCAACATAGTCGCCGTTGCCACTTTATGCTTTGACATAACTAAATATAATTGTTTCACAGTAACTCTAAGTAAATATAAGTGACACCCAGATAATATAATCAACCGTTTACTTATTTGACTACTTACTACACCCGTAACGTATTTACCGGTAGTCACACTGTATAACTTACGTTCTGTGAGACCAAGCGCCATCTTGTGGCAACTGGCAAGATGGAATACAAACGTTGTAAATAAATAAATAAAAATAAAAAACATTATTTTAAACGAAAACAAATAAATAGATGTTTTAGTCGACAGTTGTAGACGAAATCTTTTAAGTACCCGCTTTCCTCCGTTATTTCAAGCGCACATGAAAGACGCAACTGATGAACAGAGAGTTATTATGACTTTATAAAAATAATGCGAAATAGAATCTTAAAGGTTGAGAGATTTTTATATATAGTTTATCACATCTTTTGAACACACCAACGAAGGTAAGACAAACCTATTTTTTCTTTTAAACGATAACTGAAACACCCCATCATAATAAATGTAAAATACCAGTTTGGAACTAATAAAAGTGATTCACCATTGCAAATGGTTTAGTTTAGGCTTAAAATTCAGGTGTGCTTAAAAAAAGAAGAAGAATTAATTAAATAAAAAACAATAAATAATAAATTAATGAATTAATTAATTTGGACAGTTTACTTAATCATTTAATTTAGGTGTGCAAAGGATAGCCTATGTGTATTTTTTTTAAAAAGAATAAGAAATAAATATACATACTTTTTTTTTTTAAATAAGGTGTTGACTTAATTCAGGTGTGATAATTATATGTGTATAAAATAATAATCATTTTAAAATTAATTAGAATAATTTATTAAAGGAATAACTTAGTTCACTTATAAGAAAATTCTGTCATCATTTTACTCACCCTCAAGTTGTTTCAAACCTGTATGAATTTCTTCTGCTGAACACAAAGGAAGATATTTTGAAGAATATCAGTAACCAGACAGTTGATGGACCCCACTGACTTCCATAGTAGGAAAAAAAATATTATGGAAGTCAATGGGGTCCATTAACTGTTTGGTTAGCCTACCGATATTCTTCAAAATATCTTCTTTTGTGTTCAGCAGAGGAAATTCATACAGGTTTGAAACAACTTGAGGGTGAGTAAATGATGACAGAATTTTCATTTTGAAGTGAACTAATCCTTTAATAAACATATGGTCGTATAGATTCTCATTCTGAACATCTTCTGTCTCAAGTTACAATGGCTGGCTCAGCACTTTGGCTGGTGTTGCTGTACTGCACACTCCTGCAGTCCCCCAGCTGGTGTAGCAATTTAACCAAAGCCGACCTGGAAGAACTGGAGAAGATCAACACCTTGGTCATCAAACGCAGCTTTCCCTGCAGTGCCACCTGTGGGCTTGGCCTCCGTACACAAGAGCTCTGCCCTATCAGGGAGGCCGGAAACATCTCCAGCCCTTCCTGCAAACTGAGGACCATCCGCTGCCTAGACACCTGGCAGTGTGGACTGAAGACCCAAACAGCAACTGTCGGTCAGCGTCTGGTGCTTGACTGCTTAGAGGAAGTGATGGAAGCCATGGGCCGCTTTGCCTTTGTGGTGTCTTGGCGCTTCGCCGGTGGAGTCATCACCTCTGATGACTCATTATTCACCCGCTATGAAGCCCTCAGCCTCGATAAGGTGGTGCTAGACCCTCTCAGAGTAGAGGATTCTGGGACGTACCGCTGTGACGTACTGGACACCAACAAACGAAGAGTGAAGAGAATGTATAAAGGGGTAAAGGTGTTATCTCCCAAAGAACTGAGTTTAGACTTTAGTAAAGGTCTGATTCAGTGGGAAAACCCTGTGAGCCTGTTTTCTAACATCACTACCACAATAAACATGTATCCCAGCAGGACTGTCCGAAACATGGCGTTGATAAGCGTGTTCGTATCTGCTGTAATGGCGGCGGTCATCTTTCTACTCTTGTGGGGTTTATACTGGATAAGACCCAGACAAGCTCAACTTTCCCAGGACAACATTTAAATGATTAAAAAGTCAGATGAATTCCCAGATTTCATTTTTCAATCATTTTACTAAGTCACTGATTAATAGATGTGTTAAAAATGAATTTGACCATGTCACGAACGCGTGGGATTGAAAAACATGTTCAAACTATGGTGTACTATTTATAGAGCAGAGCTGTTAATGAACTGCTTAAAAAGGATACGCATTCACGTTTGTGTTCAAAGGGACAAACAGATCACTTCATCGACAGTGGGACCAGTGGTCACAGGTTCCTAATTTGGATCCCAGTAATTTATGCTAAGTTCCTTAACTTGTTCTTACAGCAGCCCTACTTTAAAGGAGAACTCCGGTCAATTTTAACATTGAGCTCATTTTTTTGTACATTTGGAGTGCTGTCAATACAGAGAACAACAACAAAAATCGGGGTTGCCTACATTATTCTATTTTTAAAATTTGCACCCTGTTGACTTCAATGGGGCAAGTAGTAAACCTGCTTTTAGCCTCTTGACATCCTTGATGTGTCATTACAAGTGCACAGAAAATGTGAGTGATTCCTTCTGAGTGAACACGAGTGAATCTGACTGCAGTAGATGTGAAAGATATGTATAAAAATTATGTTATTTAAGCCAGCGCAAATACCTGTGTTTACATCCTGTTTTCAGTTGAAGTCCAAAGTAGTCGATTGCCTGAGTTCACGCGCATAGGTTTAGTTGCTATGATCACGCGCGCAACTTTTTCAGAATTACATAAATTTCAAGAACTATGCCCCCTAGTTGACATACATTCTTACACATATACAGTTGAATTCACATTTAAAAAATACATAACAGAAAAGCAAATGCACACCACTACTTTTAAAATTTGAAGAAAACCTGAGTAGTTTTTGCATAAAGCAAAAGTTACCAACATGATGCCAGATCGTTACTATGCGGTTGTGGTTCATAAATATGATGCTATGGAGTGACTTAATAGTCCAGGCAAAGTAGCGTTTTACGACAGACTAATTGTAAAATATTTTTTTGCAGCTTAGATCATTTCTATGAGGTGTCCAGAACAACATACTAAAAGTCCTAGTTGAGGAAATATGTTAAATTCTCATCAATCCGAGATGTGTGCCAATAAGGCCAGGCAACAATACACCCCAATTGGGCTATTTTTTTCCTTTACTGCTATCAAAATGAAACTTTACACAATGAAAGTACCCATGAAAAGTAAAACATGTTGTATTACAAGTTTCTTTGAAAATGAATTTGAATATGCAAATGAGCTATACACTAATCAAATATGCCCAAAATACACCCAAATAGGCTTAATTTTTTCCTTTACTCCTACCACAATAAAACTTTACATAGTAAAAGTATACATGAAAAGTAACCTTTTTTGTATTACAAGTTTCTTATGAAATGAATTTGAATATGCACATGAGCTCCACACTTATTGAATATGTCCTAATTTGCAGAAACACCATTCATATGTATGACAAATACATCTGCCCAATCTTCATCCAATCATCCTGCTGCCAATGGGTGATGGCAATGCTGCTTTTACACTGGCCTCTAACCTGAAAACTGCCTGGCTTATAGCACTGGCACAGTTCACACCATTGCTGCCTTTTGCTCGTAGAACAACCGATGTGTTTTCATCACTGAATGACTCATTACATATTTTACACTTCTCAATTTTTCCCTGTTTACATACATTACACACTGCATAAACAAAAAAGAAAAGAAAACAGTGTTGTCTAGCACTGAAATTAGGCCCAATAGAATTCGCTAGTGCTAACAAGCTAACGTTAGTTCGTTTCATTAGACTAGGCAATGCTACTTCAAGATGAAAAGTAGTTTTGGCCTTAAGCAAAATGTGTCTACAGTAAAATGTCTAGTTTGAAAGGAGTTGGTAACTTAAAATGTTCCGATTGGGTTTCTAGCCTAGATATTGCTGTTGCTAGCTTCTCATAACACTGCAAAGCTATTTTACAAACGGTGGAAGTCTAATGTGTGGCCCGCCTGGTCTGAAATACTCGCTAACTACAAAAAGAGAAGCAGTCTTGGTGTCTGGCAAAATTATTTTAAAGAGCTGGAATGTCTGGAAAGTGTGTCTATCTGGTTTTTCATCTGTCTTCTGTGTGAGAGTGAATCGTTTAGTTGGTAAGAATGACTTCTGCCAACAATCTTACCAACAATACCAATCATTTGTAAATCTACCAGTCCAAAATTTAATCTCACCATGTTACTAATGACTAAAATGGCTATTCTGACTTTCTTCTGATGTTATCTGTGGGGGAATGTCATTAGGTAAGACTTGTTCGCAAATAAATAAAAAAATATTTAGAAAGCAACTGGAGGCAAGATTGTGCAATCAATTCTTAAGGTCAATATAAGTCTTTTTGTGGCAAGTGACTTCAAATTTATCGTGTTCATGCATAGGTTAACTTACTGAATGGACATGAATGTGTTAGTTATTTGGCCCGTTTTTTCTACTTGTGACTTTATGGCTTCTTGGCCGTAAATCAATTAGGCCTCGTTTTGAGCTCATTTGCATATTTAAAATAGATTTTTCATAGAAACTTGTAAAACAAAATTTTTACTTTTCACTGTGTGAGGTTTGATTGTGATACTGTAAAGGAAAAAATAAGCCCATTAGGGTGTATTTTGGGCATATTTGAGTAGTGTATAGCTCATTTGCATATTTAGATTCCTTTTCAAAGAAACTTCTAATACAAAATGTTTTACTTTTCATGTAGACTTTCATTGTGTAAAGTTTTATTTTGATAGGAGTAAAGGGAAAAAATAGCCGCATTGGGGTGTATTGTTGCCTGGCCTTACTGGCACACATCTCGGATTGATGAGAATTAAACATATTTCCTCAACTAGGATTTCTTAGGACTTTTAGTATGTTGTTCTGGACACCTCATAGAAATGATCTATGCTGAAAAAAGTTATTTTACAATTAGTTCTATTTTTGGCTCCAAAATGAGATATAATGGCTTAAAGATAGATATGACTTTTAATTTAAGTTTGTGGGAAGTTTGATATCTTGAAAAGCAAGCAAAGTTATTCACATCTGCAGCCCAAACATGTAGGACGAGCTACATGCTGAAGTTTAATACCTAGGGTTAGGAGTTTAAAAAAAAAAAATCCCAATAGAGGAAAAATAAGGGCCACTAATAAGGGGGAAAAGAAGGAACAGAAGAGTCTCACACACAAGTAAATGAACTGGTGTTTTATTCAGGACGTTTTACAGGTCAAAGTGTGCCCACACCTCAAAAACAAACTCTCTATCGGACAAATAAACCAGTGAAAGGTGCTCTGTGAGCGTAGGAAAAATCCACAAACACTCTACAACTCAAATTTAAGGCAGGGAGAGGACAAACGCCCACCTCCCACAGCAGAATGTGACATCAGTGAAACCAGGAGCCATGTTCACAAACCCTTCAGAAACAGGAATGCTGCTCCTTGATCAGCTTTGCGTTTGATACGCATTTACGATCTGGATAAACAGCAATTAATCCATGATCTCCTGCACGGATAGTTTGTGAGCACTAGCGCCAGTTTGAATAAACTCCTTTATACACATTGGTGTAATTATTTCTTTAGCTCTAAGCAAGTAAATCTTAAGACTAGTCTACATCTGGTTAGGTGTGAAAAAAAGCTGCTGAAAGAATTACAAACTCTCTTACAGGCAAACAACAGAACAGTCATTCAGTGTGTATATAACTTGACAAGTGTGTGTGTGTGTGTGAACTTTAAATATACATGACATTACAACTAGCAAAAGGTGCATTGTTCATTTTCAAGAAAAAAAAAAAATGTGTCCTTTTTCCTGATTCAAAGAGAACGTCCTCACTCTAGGACAAGGATGCAAGCAAGAAACCTACAGAAAAACAAGTGAGAATTTAAAACAGACACTCTCTTTATGATCATTTTCAGCATGTGAGATACAGCAACAAGAGATACAAAGCAGTCCAGCCCGTGATCTGCTTCTTCGAGACAGTGTATAATTCCACCAAGCCATCATTCATAAGCAATAACCATGAAATCACCCCTACATATTCTTGATACTAGAAAAAGGGGAACAAATAGGCCTAAAGCAGCATGAAACTTCACAAACTCGTTCATAGCTCTTTGACTTGTCCAGCACACGTGAAAACATGCAACAGAACGACCCTCAGACAGCATGAAAAATCTCCAGCCATAATTATCATATATTTTAAAAATAATAATAATAATAATACATATCCAGACCAAAGACGGTCACACATTGCTCTAAGGATAAAAAAAAACGCACCATTCGAACATGATTTCATGCTACTTTCCATATCATTTGTAGCATTGTGGGATACAGTAATGTTATTTGAGATATTACTCTAGCAGTATATTGTGCTCAGCTCAACATCTATCAACAAGCAATTCCACATACAAAACTTTTGTCATGCTGTGCGCAGCATAAAATCTAGTCACCAAA
The DNA here is from genome assembly GCF_951802725.1 of Rutilus rutilus. Taxonomy (NCBI): domain Eukaryota; kingdom Metazoa; phylum Chordata; class Actinopteri; order Cypriniformes; family Leuciscidae; genus Rutilus; species Rutilus rutilus. The sequence continues at coordinate 21,871,501 of NC_140232.1, read as the reverse complement.
TCATTCGCTCAAGCATTTAGGTGAATCCCAGGTCATTCGAGCAGCCGATTCTAAATGAATGCAACTTCTAGAAGCCTGTTTTAATCTTCAAGATACATTCAATTTGGTCACAGAAAGACGACATATGGGTACTGATTGTAGAAATACAATTCAGTCATTCACCGTCTGCGAATTTCACACACTTCTGAAAATCATTCTTGCACTCTTACTCTTGTTTGATTTGTACAAAGTCAGCCATCACTAGCAACATGCTGATACAAGCAGCTTCAATAATGCAGACTGACTAAAACCATATGGAATTAACATTTTGCTACAAGTTAAGTGACAAAGTATAAGCTTGCTAATTAATGCTGTATGAAAGCCAAAGCATCCATGATCAAACAACATCGAGATTCAAGCCCATAAAGATGATTAAAAGCGGCATCTCTTTGGTAGTAGAACATTTTTTGCATTGAACATTTCATCGCCACAAAACGGAAGACTCGATCAAATTCAAATCCCTGAATAGTTTTGCTATTCTTCTCAAGATGCAAGAAATGTGGCTTTGTTCCCCAAACTTCAGCAATGAGCCCCTTTATTAAGAAAAACAATTGCATTACCACCAAGCAACTTCTGAATCAGCCAGTGGCTGAAACTACCCATTATATAAACAAATGCTGGTCCATAGAGATTGCTTGGTTATTGACATGAGCTGGTGAAGTTTCCTGATATGCAGTTGATGAATAATTTGGTTTAATTGGCAAATGCATTCATGATGTTTCTGCTGGTATAAGGAGGATCCGAGCGCAAGGCAACATCTGCAGCTTTGGGGGTTTGTATAAATCACATTCAGATCCGACTGACTATGAAGCCCCGTGTTTTGCCATTGTCACTGAGATCTTGGATGGTAAGCGTAACGAGAAGGAATTTCCATGAAACACAGGAAAGTATTGTCTTTAAAAGAATGGATTTTCAAAAAAAAATCCATCTCGATTAAAACTAGGGAAGCTGTGTACGGCAGATGTGGACACGAAAAAAGGCTGAGACGGGGATTTTACCACACACGCTAGTTCTTTGAAATGGTAAATCGACGATCCACCGGTGCTAATGCAGTTAAAATCAATTATGGTTGCAGGAGATCTAACTAGCTTCCGTTCAAGCCCTTTTTTTTAACCAGTCTCAGTGTACTAAAATATCCCCATTCCTAAATGTACAAAATCTGGCAACCTGCAAGACGATTGCCTCAAATCCTTAAGAAGGAAAAAAGGAAAAGCGTGAAGTGAGGACATTTAGGGTGTTAGAGGAAAAGAAGCCCTTAGGTATGACTCTGAACGTGTCCTTCTATGGATTGAGTGCGGGTGGAGTCCACATCCATTAATGAGTCATGGTCGACTGAATCAAAACAGGAAACGGATGATGCAAGATCCTTCAGATGCGAGGAGGAGCGATGGAGAACGTCTCCTTATAAAAAAACAACCACTGCAAAAGCGCAGCATCATGTCCCATCGAGGCCTATCTTTTCCCGGTTTTCATGTACGATGGGATGCCTCCTCGTGCGGTCAGCCCCTCAAAGCGCTTGTAGGTGTAGTTGATGAACACCCAGTCTTTACTCTTCAGATCTGCCTCGGTGTGGTTGGACACAGGAGGGGCTTGAGAGAGAGAGAATAGAGGAAGTTAGGGAGTAATGTTATTATATAGTTCTGAAATACATAACCCATAAAATGTCATGTATTTCAGTAAGCATATCTAAAGTGACTAAAAATGCACCTGTAGGCTGAAGGATGTCTGAATCAGGGAACTCGTCAAAGTTTGAGGTGTCGTCAATGCTTTTGATCTCAATTGGAATAGCTGCTGGTCTCTCCCTAGAGGAAAAAAAAAAGTCTGTGTTCAGAATTGTATACATCCATACTACTCTTACCATTCTTAAAAAAGAAAACAATACCTTTAACACCTACTCTTACCATTCTTAAAAAAGAAAATAATACCTTTCACACCTAAGATGCACCAAAAAAAACCAAAAAAAAATACAATATAATACTAAATAATTCTATTTCAAATAAATCCTGTTGTTTTAACTCACTACTTAAAAAATCCTGTTCTAAACATTGATAATAATAAGAAATGTTTCTTGAGCAGGACATCAGCATATTAGAATGATTTCTGAAGGAACATGTGATTCTGAAGACTGAAGTAATGATGCTGAAAATTCTGATTTGTATTCATAGTAAAATTACATTTTAAAATATATTAAAATGGAAAAGTGTTATTTTAAAATAGAATAATATTTCACAATATTGCTGTTTTATTTCAAAATATTACCGTTTTTACTTTTGATCGAATAAATACAAACTTGGTGAGCATAAGAGACTTAACTTTTTTTTTTAAATCTTACTAACCTCAAATTTTCTAACAGTGTTGTAAAATGTGCATGATATGCAAATCAAAGGCATAGAATACACACATAACCTAGAATTGCAAATTAAAAGTGCACACTGCGTGAACCAGAAGCAATGAACTAAAAGTAACACATTTTTTTTTGGTTCTGATTATTTGACCAAACAGTCAAAAAAATTATAAATGGACACCACTTGCTGAATTCTACATGCAATATAGAAAGTATGTACTGCACAATGTATGTTTACATTCAAAGCCCAAAGACAATTAAATCATGAAGTAGATCAAATAGTAAACTCATTTCATTATTCAATACCAGTTTAATCTGTGTGTTTGTCTACGTGAGATGACAGTATACCTGATGTGGTCATAGTCCACTCCCTCAAAGAAAGGGTTAGTCTTGATCTCCTCCACTCCAGTGGCTCCAATCCTGAGCTCACTCTCACAACAGAACCTAGTGGAAAACAACAGAACATCAGGTGAACTGAAGAAAAAAATTAAAACCATAAAAAGCTAAAAATTAACCATGTCTTAAAATGTAGGTTAGCATCATGGTTAATGAAAGCAAAATGCTTTCAGAAGAGACAAGAGTCAAGAGCATAAAATAAAGGCAAAAATCACAGCACAAAATATGAAAATAAAGAAGGAAAAGTGTAAGCAGTGAGAGAGCTGAACCTGAGGATCATATCCTTGGCCTTCTCTGAAATTGGGACCTCAGGTGGAAAAGTCAAAGTTTCCCGCCAGTTCATCACTTTCCTGTACGTTTCCTGAGGTGTCTCAGAGCAAAATGGAGGGTAACCTGAAAAACACCCACACAAACACTTTAGCCACATTAACAAAATAAAAAAAACGTACTTTATTTACAAAGCAAAAATCAACTCACCTATCAGCATTTCATACATAATGACACCCAAACTCCACCAATCACAGAGCTTGTTATACCCATTTTGCATAAAGACTTCTGGGGCGATGTAGTCAGGGGTTCCAACAGTGGAGAAGGCCTGAAAAATACGCCTTTAATTCAGACAAACTTTCTTGTCTACTATTCTACTTATTAATCCAACACAAAAGAAGTTGTGAGATAGAGAATATAGTGAATTACACAAGACTGCATCGTAACCCTCCCACACTACTTTTACAATCATCAACTGCCATATTAAGAACACACTAATTTCACAATAACTCTTGCAAAGGCTCCTCATGCAACACTGAATCTATCTGTACCCACCCACTATGTGTAGGGCAGTATTTGGTCAAGAGGAAACCCTTACCAACTGTCTCCTGTTTCGCTTCCATGTTTCTGCTTTCCTCTTTGAGTTCATGTTCTGAAACGCTACAGATGAAGAAAAAAAGTCAAGAGTTACTGCTACAGAATCAGCCATCTCTTCATTACTTCATATACACTACTGTTTAGGGTCACTCAATTATTAATACTTTTATTTAGCAAGGATGCATTAAATTTATAAAAATGTAAAGACATTTATAGTGTTACAAAAGATTTCAAATTCTAAATTACTTTGTCAAACTGAAGGCTGAAGTAATGAGTGCTGCTGAAAATTCAGCTTTGTCACCACAGGAATAAATTATATTATACATATATATATAAAAAAAAATTTTTTTTTTTTTTATTCACAATATTACAATATTTACTGTATTATTAATAGAATCAATTCAGCCTCGGTGAGGGTGAGAGACAAAAACATTTAAAAACGTACTGACCCCTAACTTTTGAACAGTAGCGTATTATGTTAAATCCATTCTACAAAGAAGAGCATAATGCAAAAATACATGAATGTAATGTGGTATATGAAATCTTTAGGATTTATACCAGAAGAGATGTTTGTCTGCTTACTGAAGTCGCTGGGAAGGCTATGATTGAGGTTTCTGTAGAACTCTGTGCGGTGAGCTTTCTTCAGACCAGTGCATAAGCCAAAATCAGACAACTTTACATGGCCCTGAAAGAGCAAAATAAGAATCACTCTTTTGATCAAGACCATGTGATCCTGCGAGGCTGTTAGATTGAACTTGCCTATAGGGAGGTCACAATTCAATACTAATAAATACAATGTTATAATATCATACTCTGAGGTACCAAGTTAAATTTGACTGGTTTTGACTTTTGAAATTAATAGCAGCAAATGTAGCTGCCTATCTTTTTCTAAATAATCAAAAACTATTTATTTAGTAAAAAATTATTTATTTAATATTTAATTTCATGAAATAGTCTCTGTGTTTTCTTACTCTTGAGTCCAGCAACAGGTTGTCTGGTTTGATGTCTCTGTGGATGAAGCCTAGCTGGTGAATGGAGTCAATAGCCAGCACAGTCTCAGCAATATAAAACTGTGTGGCCTCCTCCGTTAAAGTGTCTTTCTTCATCAGTAGAGTCATCATATCACCTGGGCAAACACACACACACACACATCATTCAAATTTGGTGCCATCATCTTGATTGTAATGCTTCTCTGAGATCAACCCACGCTCACCTCCAGGCAGAAACTCCATGATGAGGTAGAGGTTCATCTTATCCTGAAAGCTATAAAACATCTTGACTACCCACAGACTGTCTGCCTCTACAAGGATGTCCCTTTCTGCTCGAATATGACCAACCTTGAACATTAAACAGAGACAGAGACCTGTTAACAAGACAAAGAACCCTCAATGTCATATGTGAATATGTGACTCCATCAGTGAAAACTCACCTGCTCTTTCTCAAGCATATCAGCCTTGCGCAAGATTTTCATGGCATAAACGTGTCCCGTGTCCTTCTTCTGAACTAGCCGCACCTAGAGAGAGAAAGTGCATTTTAAATGTGCTAGAATATCACAAAATACACTGCCGTTCAAAACTTGGTACGATTTCTGAAAGTGGTCTCTCAAGCTCATTAAGGCTGCATTTATTCGATTAAAAATACAGTAAAACCAATAATATTGGGAAATAATATTACAAATTAAATAATTCTGTTTTACTTCAATATATCATAAAATGTCATTTATTCCTGTGCAGCCATTACTCCAGTCTTGAGTGTTACGTGATCCTTCAGAAATCATTCTAATATGCCGATTTGCTGCTCAAGAATCTATTTACTTTCAATGTTGAAAACAGATGCACTGCTTAATATTTTTGTGGAAACCATGATCATTTTTTTCAGGATTCTTTGAAATAGAAAGCTCAAAAGAACTGTCACGTTTGATTCATTAAATGCATACTTGTTGAATAGAAACAATGCATTAAATTTTATTACACTGACCCCAAACTTCAGAAAGGTAGATTGTACAAATGGCCTCACAACTATATGGACCAAAACCCCCCCAAATTTTATTTTGAATAGATGCAGTCTATAACAGAAAGAAACTCATACCTCTCCGAAAGCTCCACGGCCAATCACTTTGAGCGACTCAAAGTCCTCTAATCCAAGCCGTGTTCGTTTAAGACGAAGAAACTCTGTCTCTTTCCTAGCATGCTCAGACCGCCGGAGACGCTTCTGCGGGACCATGAAAAGTAGACAAATCAACCGATCACATGAAATTACATTCTCTGTGTGTTTAAACATTTAACAAAAACACCAGAGTTTTTTTTTTGTTGAAAAAAGCAGCATTTCAGATGAGCTCACCTCTTCATCAGCTAGGCCCTCTTGATCCATGACCTTTTCCAGTTTCTGCTGCCTGTAACATATAGAGAATAGCTTTAAGCAAGTGATAAAACACTAGAAAGGTGTGGTCCACTAGTCTGACGTCATTTCAAGAGGGACGAAAGAGTCCGTATTAAAGGGCCCCTGGAATTTGGGAGGTTCTTAAAGAAACACAATGGGCACAAATGACAGACAGTAGTCTCGCCATATTCACCCAAACCCAAAAGTATGTGAGGAATTACATGTATTTGTCCAAATGCTTAGTGAATCATTTAGACCTGCCAAACCTGTTCAACTAGTGAAAGTTACAAAAAACTAAGAGTATTGCTTAAGTCCTAAATATTTAGACCAGTGTGTGGACTACGAGTAGTTCTCGATGGAAAAATAAAGTTTATACTTAAAAATAACTTTAAAACAACAAAAAAGGTCTTGCTTTTTTGGAAAAGCTTTTCGCTTTTTTTAGTCCTCACCTCATTTCCCTTTCCTCGTGCTGTGAAATCAGGTTGCTATAATAATTCTCCAGCGTCACTTTGGCCATGGTGACCCGTTCCTTAGTGTGGTTGCTCATCGAGGAGCAGGACGTCTGACTTGTCATCGCCATGGTTAACTGGACAGGAAAAACATGTTGCATCAGAACGGACAGTGTTTAAAGTGTTAATAGCTACAAACAAGATACAAAATAGAGTTGTGGTTATCTTGACACTTATCCGTCGTTTTCTCTTAATTCACTTTATTTACATTATTGAATTCTCCTGTAAATTCAACTTCAGATATTAGAGCTTTGCATCTGACATGGCTATATACAATGTCTCTCTGTGTTTAATGATTGACATGGCTTTTCAATCTTCTAGATGTAATGGAACCCCAAAAATGATTATACTCATGCAAGAAAGCCCTTATAAGATTTTTTTAAGAATGATCAATCTATATATTTTCATGTAGACTCAATTTATACTGTGAAAATGTTACATATACATAAGGGTAAAATATTTGAGAATATGTAGCCTATATATTTTATATTATTACTTTTCCCCCACTCACTAATAGTACTGTACTGTTAGATGTAGCCTATTTATTCATTTATATTAAACAAAAAAGATATATATTTGTGTAAATCCAAATTGCATTATTATTCTCTTAACTTGTAGTGATTTATTTAATTGCTTTATTTAATGTATACTGTTTTTCTCTTAACTTTTCCATGGCGGCCCCCAGACCCGTTTGAAGACCCCTGATCTATGACATGGGTACAGAAGGCTGCTGGTTCACATAAAAATGATCCTTTCTTTCCATTACCAGCTTCACATGTGTTTCTTGTGCAGGTATTCAGTGAAAGGCATCATTCACCATCAGCTACAACATTTAACTTCCCAGAAAACCCACGCCTGTAAAGTCTGACTGGCCCTTTGTTGCCCCGTGGCCAAAACAAGCATAAGATACAGGCTATACTTAACGCCTATTTAACATCTGAGTCAACTTCCACAGCTGATGTCACTGAGACTGTGGTCTGAGATACGTGTTTGCAGACAGCAAGGGGAATTACTCTATGAACAAATCGTGTGACTAATGAAATGAAACAAAGTTGAAGAATAATATCAGAACAAAAACTGTAAGGACATGAGCAAGACTTAATACAATTAAAAATCACGGAGAAAGACTACAGACAGAAAAGCAAACGGACAGACACACTAAAGTTTGCCATCGCTTTTAGTGGGTTTGTGTATTTAGCATGTAAGTTATGCAATTTTAAAAGTAAAACTAAGGCTAATATATTCTTACTAATCAATCACTAATAATTATAAGCCTAAAGAGAAAGTATGAAAAGTAAAAACACAGAAACTATTATCAGCAGTGTAGTAAGACTGTCAGTCTGCTAGCAGCAGCAGCCGCTAACTGTCTGTTCAGACTCATCTGCTCTCATAGCAAAGTGTGAAACGGCTAAAATCTAGTTTCATTTCTAAAAAGAACAAAAGCGACTTTGTCAAAGTTTAAACAACTACCGTAAACAAAACTATTATTTACTGGTAAAAACGTGTTAGTTTGAAAATAAAATAAAAAATACTTGTTTGCTTACCTTCCACTCGACCTCAAACTGACTTGAGCTAGTGGACGACGACGGACATTATTTCCTTTTTCCGGGTTGGTGCCTCAGTGGGGAAAAAAGGAACAAAACAAAAGTCCTCTTTCTGACAGCCCAGCTGTTAAAATGTAATTTATACAATTTGACAAAATTAGGCAACCTTAATGTGATTAATTAACCTACTGAAAACTATTATCCTTTATTTTACCCATACACTTTTTTATACAAATACCCAATTTGGCTATGCTTGCACAATTACAATATAGATCTCTATTTCATTGTAACGCCGCTAAACGTTTTGAAATTCACTGCTTTGAAGGACCCATTTTTGTCTATTTATAGTCAAATAATAAAATAAAAAAAATGAATGCATTTTTAACAATATAAGGGAGAGACCAGGGTTAGTTGTAACACAATATTTCCTTTTCAATTTCAATTCTGAATTCAATTCTGACCATTTCTGATTAGATACAAATACTACATTCTTGTTTACAATTTTTTTTAGTAAAATGTACAAAACTATTATAGAGTTTTTATTTAAATTTAAACAGTAAAATACGTATGAAACATAGGCTATAAAATATTTTATTATACATGTTGCCTACATTCTCTTCACTGTATGTATATATAATAAAATAAAATGACACAACCCTGTCTCTTTTTGCTAAATGTCAGTTTTAATGATCAATATTATAATGTTTTTTATGTATCATATTTTTTAAATGAAAACAAAAAGAGTCAGGGTTGTGTTTTATATTTCGTGTTGTTATACATGCAGTGAAGATAATCAATTGCGTTGCCTGAACCACATTTGTGTGGCCATTAATATGTTTAAGATTTTTTTAAATGAAAATGAAAAGAGGCAGAGTGGTGGTTTATAACATATTTTGTTTTATTGTAGCCTAAATATATATAAAGAGATAACCGGAGTAGCCAGAGCGAGTTGAGTGACGCTATCAAGTACGCCGCTGTTCCATTTGCAGAATTATCGGACTTGCGTCCTCCCGTCCTCGGGAGTTCGTTCTCCTGAGTCGAACTTGTCAAGTCCGAACTACCAAGGACTCAAGTCCGAAGTTTGCGTTCTTGGTATTGAGAAATGGCCATATGTGTTTGATACATAGACTGTTAAAAATAGGTTTGATACCAGTTGAACCCACTGCTGTGACGATAACAACTCTTCTCTTCTATTCTAACGCATCACCATCTGAGGGAGCTATTGTACATAGAAGCAAGTATGCAAGACACTGCCAAGAATGCCAACCTTTGCTAATATGCTAACTATACAACACAATTCCAGCTAGCTATATTAAAGTAACAGCATAATAATATAAATGAATAACTGGGGTAAACTGAACAGAGAATTAAATATTTAAATAATCCTGCTTCAATTTTACTAATTTATTTTAATCTTTATTTACAGGCGAAAAGGACCAGTTTAGACTAGCATGAATGTCCATGCTCGTTTGTTGCTGGTCAGACTGGTAGAAATGCTGACAAAAATGCTTGTCAACCAGCATGGTCTATTTGGTGAAGCTGGTTGGCCTCTTGCTGTATTTAAGAAGCCTGGAGGGGGCATCCAAACCACAACATGCTAGTAACCAGCAGTGCTTGGTGACTAGATCATCATGACAAGTCTTTGCAACACTCACAGAAGAGTGAGGTACATAACATCAGTATGGCTACAATGACAAATTACATCACATTTAAATATTAGATCCATGCATCTTATTATGCTAATGTATGAAGTCTGCTATTGGTGTTAATTTGTCAAGAAAGCCGTGGAGGATAATGAGGATTTGAAACTTCTTGCTATTGTTCCATGCCAGATGCAGGACATTTCTTTGCCTCTGCTGCCTTACAACAGGGCTTAAAGTTGTTATTATAATAAAAACCGGCATCATATTTATTTGAGTTGTTATTTTTAACCTTTAATAATACCAGCTGACAGGGCTCTCTGTTGCCTATGTTTACAGCATTAAGTGAGATTTTCCCTCTTGAGAAAAATTAACATGTATCTACTGTACCTAATATTTATTCAAATGAATCGATATTGAATCAAGATCGGAATCAAACCACAAGAATTGAATTGAAATAGTAAAATTTGTATCAAGCAATAATAAAAACAGTAGCCTACCAGTCATTGCACCAAATGTTTTGACATTCACAATAGCCTACACTTAAAAAGTTTTTTTTTTTTACATCCCCCCCAATCAAAACAAAGGTTTTGTCAGATTTAGCTCACTTCTGGGGACAATGTTGTCCTCAAACATTAGCTCATGAGTTTCAGAACATAGTTTTCTCAGTTGAAAAAGGCGGGACAAACTGGAAGTCCCGCTCTTTTTTTTTAGTTTGAAGGAGTGGCTAAAAGACTTCTCTTACTAAATGCCACCACATTTTTGTCTAAAGCTCTCTCTCCCTTTCACTCCATCTGTCTGTGTTAGATGACGTACTCAAGGACCATCTGGGAGTATCAAACCATCATTTTTCTCCATTAGAAGATCTATTTGTTGTCTACATTGAAGACAATTGTCAAGTGTCAAAAGGTAAGGAGACTATAATATCTCTCAAATATTCTCTCAACAGTATATTCGTCCAAAATAATAGTTGACAAACAGTTTCTTTACATAGAGTCACTAGTTAATAATTAATCTGTTTCTTGATTAATTGTTAGCACCATTCATGAGAGCTCCTCAGCTACATCAGAAGGAAGTAGGGAGACCTACGCCATGTGGCACATGGCAGCTAGAGCCGAAACCAGCAATGATTCATGACAGAAGCAGTTCAGAACAATCACACTATTGTCTGTAGGTTCACATGGATCTTTACACTGTTTCTTCATTTAATCATAGAAGAATCATATTAAATATGTATTTCACGCAACCTTGCCACTGTAGATATTACAATGTGTATAATATACACATTGTAATAACAATGTCTATATTATAGACTCTTTCTAGGCTTTAAAATATTTGAATATTCCCTAGTTATAATGGCACGCATAGTTGATATAGATTATGAATTGGGATATTCATCACTAAGCATGTTCTATTTCATACTCAAACCCAAATTACAGATTCACTTGAATTACATGCGTTGTGGACAGGATGTGGAGTAAACTGAGGTTGAAGATGAATGGAATTAGGTTGAGTATTATATAATGCTCCACTTTACTGGTTTAAAATGCATCATACCTGTAGCATTTTAGTTCCACCTTGTCATAAAGGTGTTACACGTTAACGTAATGGTGGCTGTAACCAGTTATATCAGTGAATGTTGGCCAAAACTTTCCAGGAGAGCCTGTTCTTGTTAGATATCAGTGTGTATCTTGAGTTGGATCTCAGATAGTGTTCAACTGAATTTTTTAGAATATGACGTCAAGTTGATAAAATACAATAGATGACATTTCCTCTCACATAAAAAGTACAGACTATTAGATGTTATAATGTAGTGTTTTTACTCCTGTATAAAGCTTTATTTCACCCACAAGGCACTACAACAGTAGCATGAGGGCCACATGTACTGAATATGACTCAGTCATATAAGCTAGTTCCTGTCTGACACTATAACCTTTGTATGAGAACATCCTGTTTGATTACGATAATCACACAACATTTTTTAATATCAATCTCTTTATTACTTAAAAGTAAACAATTGTGACCAAGTGGCCACATGTCTGCAAACACTGGCATACTGTCATGAGTTGGCTATGTGTGTGTGAGTGAGAGAAATACTGTCTTTCATACACTGCCTTTTTCTTTAATATTTCTTTAAAAATGTATACTTTTGCAGTCCTTAAATTGAAAGTACATGAAGTCCAATGAAGCATGACTGAACATTAAATACATGTGCTACTTTCATGATTGGCATACCAATCACTGTGATTATGTATATTTTCACCTATGCACTCTTGTATGCTAATGCTGTTAAGTTCAAATATTATGTTGAACTTTTTTTAAATTTCAACAGTAAATACTTTAAATACTCCTGCCAAACCAACACAATTTCATGGCAATTAATAACTATTTTATGTTTTGGCTTTTGACTGTGATGTTTTGACTATATATATATATATATATATATACATATATATATATATAGCATCTGACATGGTTCATAATTTTCCTCAGTCAGTCAAATATTTTGCCCAAGAACTTTATGGCAGATAGATTGGGCCCGGTTGGGCCAGTGAAAACATCACAGTTTTCAGGTACAGAAATTGAATAAAGTAATCAAATGTAAAATAAAACTGCATAGTCTTCACTGTATACATTAAATGTAGATTGATTCCTTATAAAAGTTACAAAAGTTATTCTGTCAAAGGCAATGGGTGAATTTCTCTTTATCTTTTGTTATTAGATTAACATTAAAGAAAGCAGACGGAATATTAGGTTGCCGTCACTTTAAGAGCTGCACGTATCCAATATGCTGTTACACACGCGCTTTCTTTCTCAACTGTTTATATTCACTGAACACATAACTGACTATGTTTCACAAGGATACTCGCCGATACAGGCATTTTGACAATTTTGTGTGAATTTCTCGATTCAAGCACAAGAAGACAAGAAAGAGAACTCAATTTATTAGGCTTGCAGTCTGAAGGGCAGCTTTCTGGGCGCGCACCTCGGATGATTGCGCACAGAAAACTTAAAATCTCTAAAACGTAAAATAAACAAATACAAAATTAAAGTAAAGACAGCAGCCCTTCACGGACGACTGCTGTCACATATAACAAAACACAACATAAATCCAGGCCTGTTCCTCTCTCGATCTTCACTGTCGTCGCTCCTCCTTTATGCCTCCGCTCCTCCGTGAGAGATACGAGACCGGTGCGTCGCGCAGGTGTCGCTCATTATCAATCAAGCCACCGGCCTCGCAATGTTCTCTCACGGCCCTCGGCCTCGTCCTGCTCGCCATGGTTACCTTAAAAAAAGCCCTGATCTCCTAATCTCATTACTTCTGACAACCCACACACACACACACACACACACACATTTTATAGGGACTTTCCATTGACATAATGATTTTTATACTGTGCAAACTGTATTCTATATCCCCTAACCCTACCCATAAAAACAAACCTTATAGAAAACATTGTTTAAAATTTTCAACAAAAAAAAAAGACAAAAAAAGGGACACGATTTATTATGATTTCTAAGCTGTTTTCGTCACGGAGACCAAAAATGTCCCTACAAGGTAAAAAAAAATCCTATTTTTTGGGGACATTTGGTCCCCACAATGTAGGGTTTACCAGGACCACACACAAACACACAATCCCCTAATGCCTTTTCCCACCCCATACTCAACTTTACACACCCCAGCCATATAATCAAACTTACATCATATGTACAAAACTCTGCAGATTCACTGCTTTTAACCTGTACAAGAGTGTTAATATATGGGACTCATGCCAGAGCGTCCTTAAACATAGACATCCTTCATCCCTTCACGGAGGAGTTAATCTTCTGCTCCTCCCCCACACAGGTGAGCTCTGCACATGTACTCACACAAGCTGGACAGCTTTACTAAGGCAACACAGGAAACAAACGAATGAATGAAGACTCTCTGACCTCAGTATACTACGTAACTACACTTTTAGAGACTTCTGAATTTGGCAAGGTTTCTCTTCTTCTTAAAGTGGTGAGTACTTCCTCAACAGCCAATTTCGTTTGGAATAAAAGCATGTGTTTATACAAGGGTGTGTTGGGAGGTTGGTTCTGTTTCAATACAGATAAAGTCTTGCATCAGACAAGAGTCATGTGGTCAAGACTTGCCTCATAGGCTAACTTCCCTTGCTTTACAGTTTCTGTATTTATTCATTTCATGCTTTATTTCCCACCAATGGTTTGTTTTGGCAGTAATTAGATGGTTTGTCAAGAGTAACTATTGCATTAACCTCTTTTCGATAGACATATTTTTCATTATAACCAAACAGCTAGACATTCTGCGATGGAACGCTGTTAAAGGACACTTCACTTGAACTGTATCTCTTGTTGTCTCGCTCTTACTTTAAACAAGCACATCATATATTGTACAGAGTGATGGTGGTCTTAAATGTATAGTGTTTTGAATGGGCAATTTATTTGCGGCTCAAAATTAAAATAAAGTGGTATTTTATATTCACATATTTTGGACAGTTTGACCACAATACTGCTGCTGACCAGCTGTGCTTGCCACACTTTTGGCAGGCAAGGACTGAAACTATTCAGGGAATTCTGCATCAAAACCTAATAAAGCACTGAGTGGACAGACATTTTGCCTATTAAGGCAACTGCAAGTATCCTTTCATTCCACATAAATGACAGATTAAGACTTAAGTATTTCCTGACCTACGAGCACAGACGCATTTTTCACATTGTTTCCTTGAGAGTGCAAGCTTACGAAGGGTTGCATCAGCCATGCTTGAACTGAGTTTACACTTAAAAGACGCCTTTTGACATACACGCATATATTTATAATCATAACATTTGCTGCACTGCCCTTTCTGTGGTGTCCATCATCATTTCAAACCAGACACAGCGAGAAAGTTTCACTAGCTTCATTCTTTACCCTTGTGAAAAAGAAGTCTGCCTAATGTGCACCTTAGTGTACTTCAAATCGTTAAAGTATATATATTTTTAAAACCGTGCTTTCAAATAATATAATATAAAAATAAAGGCCACTTAAGTGTACTTAGAGATGTTTCTTAACAGTTTAACATTACGGCCCGTAAGCAAGTCATCCGTAGGTTGAATTTCATAGTGGCTCTGCGACACTATGAAAACATTGCTCTGTTAATTTGAGACAAACCGATCTGTAGAACCTGGAGGAAGCTATCTGTTAGCAAAGGACCATTTTGACCAACAAGACTCAACAACAATAGCTCAACCAAAATTGACCAACATTTTGGGGGTATTCAGCTGACCAATGGCAACCGGGGGAGTGTATAGGAACCCTCGCAATAGCGTAATACTTTGCCTGCCATGTATTTATATTTATACACGGTTGACCTTTAATAAAACACTTTGGGAAGATCTGAACATATATTTAGTTTTCAGGTTGAGGATACTGCTGTAGCCTGAACTTGCAAGTAATTACACCTACCACAAATTCAAATTACAGTGTATTTTTACTTTGTTTATTTACTTTGATACCAGTCTTTCATTTGAAAGCCATGTTTCTAGTATCTGTAAAACCACATTCTTCTATCTTAAAAATATATCTAAATTACGACAAATGCTCTCAATGACAAATGCGGAAAAGTTAGTTCATGCATTCATGACCTCAAGGCAATAGATTATTGTAATGCTCTACTGGCTGGTTGCCTTGCACGTTTGTAAATAACAAACTCCATCTGGTTCAAAACACAGCAGCTGGGTTCTTAAAGACTAAACAAGTAATACGCATGCGCATGCCGTCACCGTTTTCGCAGATTCGAGTTTTTGAAGTTTACACGGATATGATAATGGTTTTTCAAAACCAATGGGCACTTTCAAAACCCATTTACAAAAACTTGCACTTTGAAACCTACTTCAAGGTTTAAAAGTGTTCTGGTTTCAGTTGAAACGGTGTCGTGTAAGCGGCCCCTAAGTTAACAACTAATGATTTTTACAACGGAAATGAATCAATTAAAAACTTAAGCTAGACAATTACTTTCTTCTAGCTGCTGCACAGCCAAAACAATCTTTGTTGCATTCATTTCCTATTATCACTGTAAAGTTTCTTTGAAACAATCTGTATTGTAAAAAAGCGCTATATAAATGAAGATGACTTGACTTTATAATAATTAAGCTTTAAATATGATTAAAAACACAGAGCTGCAGAATAGCTAACTTATAAGTCTGAATTAATGATGAAGGGGGAAAATATGCAGATGGTACACAGCTGTTTTATATCAAGACTAATCTTTCCAGTAGGTTTCTTTCAGCCAGTAATGCTCTGAGGAATGTTTTTACCATTACTTTTCCCCTGCCTCATCTTCCACCTTGTGTATTTATGTGAAGATTATGCTCCTGTTGCACATTCTATCACTGCTTTATTTTCCAGCTTTTGGACACTTCACACTGCACTTTTTTTTTCAGCAACGCATTCAAGTTTTACAATCATTTCAGTTCTCAATAAAATGATCACTGATCCCAGAACCCTTTTTCTGTGTTTCAGATTGTGTTTACAGAGCTTGACCTTATACAGACAGTGTTCTTTGGAGAATTGTTACGTGTAGAAGCCTAAAATGGAGGTACAGAAAATGTCAAACGGTCACCATGATCTCAGCCCTGACAAAAGTCCAGAGAGCGGGTACGTTTCAACACCAACACATTCATGAGGAACTATTTCAGAAACAGAAAATCATATTATGAAATTCATGCTTTAAAAAGTCAACTCATATCTTTTTTACCCTATAAACTATGCAGCTCAAAGCAAAGCTTTGTATCTATGTATATTAAACTCTCAAACTTTTAATAGTTAATAACATAATTAATAATTAATAACAACTAGAAAACAAGATATTTCTTATTTTATATATTATTATTATTTTATATATATAAAGATTTGTTGAGGGGTTGAATTAAAATAAGAAATATCTTATTTATATAAGTATATGTATATATATAATAACCAGGATTATCTCTGTCTAGAAAAACCTGAATTTATATTTTTAATTAATAATTAATATTTTCAGCTTTCATTTGAATTTGTGAATTTTTTTGTATTTTCATGTGCGTTTTAAAAATATTTCTTATTTACTTATTTTCAGTTGTTTTATTTCTGTTTTAGTTTTATATCTTAAACGTATTTAAGTTTTTCCAGCTTTATTTCAGTTAACAAAACTATTTAACAGTTTTTGTTAACAGCACTGAATATTAAGAGTCCACACCTGCTAAAATTTCAAAACGTAATTCAGTAGCTGTGTCATTTCCTGTATTTTCTCAAAACATTTCCTGTATAAGACAGATGAAACAGATATTAAAATGTGTAATTGTAACTTTCCATAAAAAACAATATTCCTTTTGCTTGTATTACACAGATTTGATGCCCTTGAAAACATAACTGAAAGCGAAACGTTCCTCCATGATAAAAGCAATGGAACAACTCATTTTACAGATGTGAGTATGCAAATTTCAAAATGTACTTCCCAGAAACATACAAGTAGGGGTGAAATTAGAAGATTGATTGAAACAAACACAGATGCTTACAGACAAGTAAGAATAATTTCTAACTTCTTCATCCTTAAAGCAGCCGTATGTAAGATTGTGGCCAAAACTGGTACTGCAATCACTTTCAAATTACTGTAGAGCGGTGTATCCCCTCCACCCTGACTCGAGGTTGCCAGATAGGCTGCAGGATCCAGCACGAACGTTTGTAGCTGCAGCTGTGGTAACTAGAGCTGAGCTGGCAACCCGGATGCCGAAACACTACTGACTTCGTGATTGGTAGATAGGTGGAGGGTGGCGCTTCAGGCCAAAACACAACATGACAACATCAACATCAGTTGAGGGCTGCAACTATCACTTTTTAAATGACAATATCCTGGCCGGACTACTGTTGTCAGTGATATAAGTATTTGAAATGAACATGATTTCTTCGTGTCTAGTGACATATCAGGGCCATTTTATGATTAATTGAAATACATTTCTTACATACAGCTCCTTTAAATTTGTTTGTGGAGTTACGTACACAGAAAAAGCGAAACTACCATTCAGGCTAAAGAACCCTATTCAGTTAAATAGGTTCATGACTAATTCATCATTCATCTTTTATTACAGTTTGAGGGAAAGACTTCTTTCGGGATGTCTATTTTCAACCTCAGTAACGCCATTATGGGCAGTGGAATTCTGGGACTGGCTTATGCCATGGCCAACACTGGAATCATCCTTTTTGTGTAAGTCAAACTACACTTGCAATTATGCATGCATTTGGGTTGATTTGAGCTATAATGTATAATCAAATTGAAGGTGTGATATGGCAAACATTTATTCTACTGTTTCTTTTATGTCAAATGTACTGTGAGTAAATCCCTTCTAGTTGAAGAGTTGAAGAGCCTTCTAGTCTTTCTGGTCCAAAGTTACAAATGTAAACAGAACATTTCAGGTCTAGAGAGGTGGAATAATGCCTCTCTTTGGCATTTGGCTGCATTTTATTTTTAGCACCGTAAAGCGCACCTTCTTGTAGAGGACTTCTGTTAGTATGCTGGCATGTGTGTGTTACATATGCGTGTCTGAGTTCGGCCTAACTGAGCATTAAGGCTTCCCTGTGTCCATCTACATTTAACTGTAGGCAAATGCTTCCATTCTCCAGTGTGCCTCTGTCACGTACACATGTGCCAGCCACATCCAGCCTTACAAATACTCAGTCAATACAAAGTCAAATATTTGCATGTTTTTTTCTTCCCTGACGTATTGTGTACCAAAAGGGAAGAGTCACTGCTAAATACAGTTCCTTCATTCTTTCATTTTCATTGCTTCCCTGCCACTATACCACATTCTTTACCGATCAAGTGCTTGGGTAAATCAAGTTGGCCTACACTCAGTTCTGAGTCCAGAAAACTACAAAAACAGCAAAAATAAAACAATATTTATTGATAGGACATATGCAATTGCTAAACCTTATGATCGGGTTTTATTTGTGTAGGGAGCTTTAACGTCACCATGTCTGTGATGTGAAGCACATGTACTGCCCTCACAGATCAGATCTAGAAGGCTTATAAATAGCCTGCTGTAATTAAGTCAAAGCCTGTCTGTCTGTCTGTCAGTCTGTCTGTCTGTCTGTCTGTCTGTCTGTCCAGCCCAAATAGGCTTTTAAAGCAGCTTGTTGTACAAAAAAACAGTTTGCTAGTTGTAATCTCAACAGCTAAAAGGAAAACACTCCTGCCAATAACATTCAGCAATTACAGATAGGCTTATGTCTAAAAGACACTAGGGGGAAAAGCGTTTTTGTTTATGTTGCATACCTTTATCGCAGAGAATGTGTGTGACAGTGTTTTTGTGGTTTGTAGGCTACTACGAAAACACGCCTGAGCTTGTCTAATGCGTCATTAAGGAGATTAGATGATTCAACGACTGGTGGCGGTAATAATATCTCTTATGAAACTGTACTTTGCGCCACCTAATCGTGATTAAATTAGCACCTCTGAACGTCAAATGACAGATTGATGAGTCTGATAATCTGTAAAATCAAAAGGGCAATATTTGATAAGGTAATAAACAAATATTTTGGGGATAAGATTTCTCTGAATACCCATCTAAGCAGGATATTAAAGGGATAGTTGACCCAAAAATCACCCTCATTTTTGCTCCAAAGCTGACTTTCTTCTGTGGGACAAATTTTTTAATATTATTATTTATTTTTTGTCTGTACAATGAAAATCATTGGGGTTCAATGTTGTTTTGGACCCCAGTGACATTCTTCTTTTCTGCTCCACATAAAAAAGAAAGTCGTAGATTTGAAATGACATGAGTGTCAGTAAATGATGACATTTAATTTTTGGGTGAACTACAGTATACCTTTAAGTATACAGTGAGAAGTTACTTTTTTCTGTTGTTGTTTATAGTTTCATCATTTGAGTTACTTGTTTTCAGATTCCTGTTGATAAGCATCGCTCTTCTCTCTGCCTACTCCATCCACCTGCTTCTGAAGAGTGCTGAAGTGGTTGGTGAGAAACATCTTCTCTCTAATGTGTTCAAAGGCAATCCTGATAGCATGAAAAAAGCATCTCACCTTTCCATTACGTTTGTTTGTGTGTTTAGGGATCCGTGCATATGAACAGCTCGGGAACCGTGCATTTGGTACACCTGGGAAAATCTTAGCAGGATGCATTATAACATTGCACAACATTGGAGGTAAAATTAAATGCATTATTACTTTCAGAAGTCAAAAGACATCACAGCTGATAAATCAAAATCAGTGATAACCACAATATGAGCGCTGATCTGATCACAACAACACCAATTGTGTTCTTTCTATGATCCAACAGCAATGTCCTCTTACCTGTTCATTGTGAAGATAGAGTTACCTCATATTATTCAGGGTCTTATGGACCTGCCAGATGACTATGAGTGAGTACCAGAACATAGTACTGATGCTGATGTGCCCGATACAGTGGGGTCCAAATGTGAGACCATGCTAAAAATCTAAAACAAAACATGTCAAAACAAGGGTTCTGAAAAAGACAAACCAAAGTCACTAATCAAATAAGCAAATTTGTGGCTTTTGAACCCCACTGAATTTCCCTTTTTATTATTTGTTACAGTTTTAATTCTCTGTGTACATGGTTAAAACACTCTGACTGCTTTTTATAGTCATATGATCACTCCTATTAGCATGACATTTTATGTAAAACACCTTTTTTCTCTCTGTCAGTGCATGGTACGTTAATGGGAAGTATCTCATCATTATCGTTAGTGTCGGAATCATTCTTCCCCTGGCATTAATGAAACGACTCGGTACGTTCCTGCCACCTTTCCCTTCATTCATTCATTTTCAGTTTTCTCCCTCTGTCATTCTATTTTATTTCATAATTTACATTTACACACCTGCACTAGAGATCTATGGTGAGTGTCTTAAATGAGTTTAGACGGTTTAAATTCAAAGTGATTTAAGGCAGTCACATTGTTCGGCGAAATTTCCCGTAAGGGCGAAAAGATCCCCAGGCGCATAATTTAGCTAATTTTAAGGTTGTCACGTGAAATAGCCACGCTGACCAACAGAAAGCTGCTTGGTTCAATATGACTAAATTTTGTTAATGTGACCGCACCATTATTAAAGATAAAACATTTTATCAGTACACACCTTGGAACCCAATCGAGCCTGAAAAATTGTTATGAAAATGATGTATTTATGCTTTTATTTTAGGTTATCTAGGCTACACCAGTGGCTTATCTCTCAGCTGCATGGTCTTCTTTCTCATATCTGTAAGTCAACTCTCCTTCTACCTACACTGTAAAAAAAAACTTTAGTTTTATGGAATTTTACTGTTTTATTTTACAGATTTTTCATGTATTTTTCATGTATTGTCAAATTACAGAAATAGACTGCAAACGTACATTTCCTGTGTAAAATGTAAATGTCATTTTACGTTTTTTTTCTGGCACCCCAGCTGCCGGAATATTACAGTTTTTTTTACGGGGATTTGTTTTACAGTGTACATAAAGACACCAGCAGGGTTGCCAGGTCTGCGAAACAGAACTAGCCCACTGGCTGATTAAAAACAGTCCAAAACTATCCCAGTGACCCTATACCAAAAATCAATTTTTACATTCATTGTTGTGTATTATACACAATGTCAACTTTAAAATCACTATAGAGTAGTATATCACTTTACAGACCATCCCTCACAAAACTCAAATAGCACATTTCAAATCAAGCACTTCAGGCAGTGCAACTTATGCAATATCAAACCTTTCACCCTCTGAAAAAAAAGAAAGAAAGAAAGAAAGCACTGCAGCATTTGAAAAGTAGCCCAGTTCCATGGGAAAACCATAGATTGGGACACCCAGGACACTAGTATACATTAATCATGTCATTATGACAAATGAATGCATCTCTCCATTGTGTCTTATTAGGTCATCTACAAGAAGTTTGACATAGATTGTCCTGCAGAACTCAACAAAAATGAAACCATGAGCGCTGACACTTGCGAAGCTAAATTTATAACTGCCAACCCAGAGGTGAGAGATCTACTGCAAATCTTATTATCAGGTGTCATTTTGGCTTTACTTCAATCCCAATGAATTAATCTATTAATTTCATGTTTTTATTTTTAAATCACAGACTGCTTTTACCATTCCCATTATGGCGTTTGCTTTTGTGTGTCACCCTGAAGTGTTGCCCATTTACACAGAACTCAAAAAGTAAGGCTGTAATTGCAGTTTTGTTGATTCACATTGGCATTTCACATTTTAAATGTATTAATATATCTGCATCTTTGTCTCCTTGTTGTTTCAGTCCAAGCAAAAAACGCATGCAAAACATTTCTAATATCTCTATTTTGGCCATGTTTGTCATGTACCTGTTGACTGCCATCTTTGGCTACCTCACCTTCTATGGTAATAAGAACTACAAAATACCATATATCATCAAAGTACCAACATTTGTGATATTTAAAAATGTTTTAACAGTCAGTATGTATCTACGTATGTTTAGAAACAGCGCAATCAGAGCTTCTGGAGATGTACAGTAAGACAGACACCCTGATGCTGTGTGTTCGACTGGCTGTGCTGATGGCAGTGACGCTGACCGTTCCCGTGGTCCTTTTCCCGGTATATTAATTTTCCTGGCTCATTAGTTATTGCTCGCATATAATTCCTCTCATCATCTTGCCGGTTGATTGTTGACGGTGCCGCATTGTCTTTCTCTAGATCCGCCGTGCCGTCTTGCAGCTTCTGTTCCCTGAAAAGGCCTTCAGCTGGGTGCGTCACATCTCCATCGCCGTGTGCCTCCTCTTTCTCGTCAATCTTCTCGTTATCTTCGTGCCCAACATTCGCGATATCTTCGGCTTCATTGGTGAGTCAGATCTGCAGCGCAGAGGATTTTAATGGTCACATTAATATGCAGAATTCAACTGATTCATTTTTCTTTTAGGTGCCACATCTGCTCCCAGCCTCATTTTCATATTGCCAGGAATATTCTACATTTGCATCGTCCCCAAAGAGCAGGAGCCGTTGAAATCTCGGCCAAAGATCCAGGTGAAAATCAGACAGAAAGTTACTTCACTCTCACAGATCCATGGCTTCTTTTTTTCTCACTTGCATTTATGTTTTCCAGGCGATGATATTTGTGACACTGGGTTTCATCTTCATGATTATGAGCATTACGTTCATCATAATACAGTGGGTCACTGGAAAGAAGTCGATGGCTCAACACTGACAGAGCTGAGAGAGCACAGCTGAATCCTAAAGACCAAATACAGAACACACAGGCCTGAACCTGCAACTAGCGACCCAGGTTCAGTTTCATTTAGCTTGATAAATAATAAGTCCAAAATTAAAAGGTTACCAAAAAATTGGTTACAGATATTCTTGACATGTTATAGCCATGATGCTCTAATAACATTTTTATTGAAAGACATTTGTACATGAAAAGAAATTGCTGTTATGACTGGCAAATGGAACTTCCTAAATGACATGGATGGAAAAACTGTGAAACTATGATGAGAATTTACTCATTTTTATTGCCAAAAGTGTAAACATGCTGTTTGAAGTCTACCTCCTAAACAGAGCAATTTTACAGCGACAGAGACAGTTTGTGTTTTTTTATTTTGATCAGTGCATATTTTGGGATCCAAAAGTCTTTCATTAGTGAAAATGCTTTGTTCCGTTCATTACAAATGATATTATTAGCATAACATTTGAAGTGAAACATTTGTACAAAATCGTATGATCCTATAAAAGTTCCACCATGTAACTTTTGACCCTCTAGTGGTGAAAAAACAAAACAGAACATTGTTTTGGTTGTGCTTCGGCTCTGCGTGACTGTGGATGAATATGCTGTCCCACTGCTCATAAAACATTCACTAGCCTACTGTGGTCTAAAATATAAACTCACTTTATCATAATGAATCAGGGTAAGACAAAACCAAGTTTTGAAAGAATTATTGAAGGTGTATTGACTCATTATTTCAACTTTAATTCTGAACAAAAGTTACAGCGTACCCGTAATGTTATCTTTTTTCTTTTATTTATTTTTTCTTTCAATCCCAAAACATTCTATTTTTATTTTTCTATATTTGATTTTGAATCCCAGATATTCAATTTGGTCTCAGACCTTTGGAACCCACTGTATGTGAATCTCAGTTAACTTTATTTGTGATGAATGATATATAAAAATACAGTTTATAACTTTATTTAAATAGGAAAAGTGTCCAGTTTTGTGATGAATACCAACATTATCTTTAAGGACAATGCTTGAATGTTAGATGAAGATCCTTAAGTAAATGTATTGTATGTACTGTATGTGTACATGTCTTGTTACACCCATCAAACAAATGAAATCTACAGTCCGAGATGTTTTACAGTACATCAACAGTGTTAGTGCAGTTCTTGGCGCTGTCAAATGACAACATTTCATTACTCTGTTTTAGAGAGGTGAAGGAATACAAATGATCTTGTAGTGTTCAGGAAACACAAAACACTGTTTTGGTGTTTTTTCATGTTGTATGTCATTCTGTTTGTTGTAGAATTGAAAATACTTTTTGAACATCTTGAAAATGAGCATACTTGATTTCTTTGTGGTTCTTTCATGGTGACATGTTGTGTTTCACTGACACAAATTCCACTCCAGAAATGGACCGAACAGTAATAAATGCTGTAAATCACTTCATATGAAAGGTCACTATAGCACAGCATTGATGGGGGTGTAGAACAGCATTCATTATCTATAAGCTTACTGAAATGCCTCTGTCACTCCTAATCAGTATCTGGACCACAACTAAAATTGTTTCCTGTTGGACATCGCAACTATCATTAATGTCAATGTGTGCGTGTTTTGTATTGTCTTTTATGTACATATTGTGTGTGATACTTTATATCAGTTATTGTACATCTTTGTACATATTCTATGTACATATTCTAGTCTTTTTTTCCGCTCAGATTGGACCTGAGTGCTGAGATAAAATGAAGCCTGTAATACGCAATGAATCAAAAAATTTGTGGGAAGCTAATAAAAATATTTAATTGAAATTTAATTACATTTAATAATTCACATTTCCCCAGGATTGTTTTTTAAGTGCCTGACGACTTATGAAATGGAAACAATTCAGCATTCCACAGTTAATGTTCAGAAATAGCCTACATGTATTTATTGTTGAACACATTGCGCTATCTTGAATAATAAAGTCAAAAGATTGCTAAATGTGTAAAAGATTACTGGTTTTATTATATAAAACTATCATACACAATTCAACAGATTCCAAAAAAATTTTATATCATGGAAAAGTTTATTTATTTCCATAATTCCATTCAAAACATTAAACTTCCATAGATTATAGATTCAGGACCCACAACTTAAACGATTTCAAGTATTTAGTTGTTTATTTGTACATAAATTGGGCTTCCAGCTCATAAAACCCACGAAAACAGGATTTCATAAAATTAGAATATTACATGAAATCACACAGTAATTACACAGTGATACCATGGTCATTGAACCAGGTTTTGGTTCTTTTGGCAGTGTGGGCAGGTGCAAATCCTGCTGGAAAATGAAGTCAGCATCTCCATAAAGCTTGTCTGCTGAAGGAAGCATGAAGTGCTCTGAAAATGTCCTGGTAGACGGCTGCGTTGAGTGGACAGCACAGTGGACCAACACCAGCCGATGACCAACACAGACTGTGGAAACTTCACACTGGACTTCAAGCATCTTGGATTGTGTGCCTCTCCATTCTTCCTCCAGACTCTGGGACCTTGGTTTCCAAATGTGATGCAAAATTTGCTCTCATCAGAAAAGAGGACTTTGGTCCACTGTGCTTTATTAAAGTCAACGCAGCCGTCTACCAGGACATTTTCAGAGCACTTCATGCTTCCTTCATTTTCCAGCAGGATTTGCACCTGCCCACACTGCCAAAAGAACCAAAACCTGGTTCAATGACCATGTGTGATTTCATGTAATATTCAAATTTTTGAAATCCTGTTTTCGTGGGTTTTATGAGCTGGAAGCCCAAATTATGTACAAATAAACAACTAAACACTTGAAATCGTTTAAGTTGTGGGCCCTGAATCTATAATCTATGGAAGTTTAACGTTTTGAATGGAATTATGGAAATAAATAAACTTTTCCATGATATTCAAATTTTTTGGAAAGGGTCTGTATATGTTTCTGTATTTAGGCAACATCACCTGAAGGCCAGGTTTTCCTAATATCAGCCATCATTAGAACAGAAAACATTTTACTCATGGGGAAAATTAATAGCTTGGTCAAGAATTCATAAAGGTCCTCTTGATTCTACGTTAAACTAGCCCTTATAAAAATATACTATAGTTCTTGTATTTGTTTAAAGGGATAGTTCACCCAAAAATTTAAATTCTGTCATTTTTTACTCACCCTCAGGTTGTTCCAAACCTGTAAAAAAAAAGAATGTGGGAAACTGAACAGTTCTGGGGCACCATTGACTTCCATAGTATTTTTTTTTCCTACTATGGAAGTCAATGGTGCCCCAAAAGCGGCCTGGTTACTAACTTTCTTCAAAATATCTTCCTTTGTGTTCAGCAGAACAAAGAAATTGAAACAACTTGAGAGTGAGTAAATGATGACAGCATTTTCATTTTTGGGTGAACTATCCCTTTAACCCTTACACTGTGTGAAATCCTGTAACACCTTTGTGTTCCCGGTCAAAAATGACCTTGCTTGTAAATTGCTTGTTATTATCTCCAAATACTGTATTCAATTATTTTGTCAACTTGTTTTCTTTCAATTTGATTTTGTATTTCTTCGTTGACCTGATTGATCGTATTGATCTGCACATACATACGCACCTCAGTTTCTGAGTGAAAAAAAGCATTATTTGTGATTTGTGGATCAATTTGTCAATATTCAACAAAATGTGTTTTAATGTTTTCAACCAGGAAGTTTGTTTTGGAATGCTTTTATTTTGTACAAAATGGCACAAAGTCACATGGTGTTCCCGGTAAAAAAAACAAAAAACAAAAAAAAAACAACCAAAAAAAAAAAACACCGTCTTCAAATAAATTGCTTATAAATCTCTCGTTATGCTATATTATCACCAAATATTGGATTCAATCTTTTTGTCAACTTGCTTTCTTTCTATTAGGACAGGTTTTGTGTGTGTGTGTGTGTGTGTGTGTGTGTGTGTGTGTGTGTGTGTGTGTGTGTGTGTGTGTGTGTGTGCTTATTTATATGATTTACAAGGACACCACTTTTTGTAATGACATGCTTATTACACTGGTATTATAACGTAAAGTGGTTTATGAGTCCTCGTAATTAAAATGACCTAAAAAACATACTAGACAATATTATATTAAAATTGTAAAAAAGCAGAAAGTTTTCTGTGATGGGTAGGTTTAGGGGTTAGTGTAGGGGGATGGAATATTGTACAGTATAAAAACAAGTACGCCTATGGAATGTGTGGTGTGTGTGTGTGTGTGTGTGTGTGTGTTATCTCTAATAATCACACTAATGATAATAATAATAATAATTGCTAATTAAAGTGTTTCTAGTTAAAAAAAAAACAAAAAAACAATCTAACCAGGAGATCAGTATTTGCTGTAACAAGGGTTATATTTGCTAAAGGAGAAATTTAGCATTTACTAAACAAACAAATCCATTTTAGCTAAATTAGGAAAACCTATTACACCCCAGAATGCAAAATTTCTTGATTTTTCTCAAATATTGCCTTAACTAATTATTTTTAACGATTGCAAAACAAAAAGCTGAACAGTTTGGTAGTGTAAAAGTAAAAACCAAAAAATCTCTTGCATCTCATTGCCATAATGTTAAGTTTTCATTTCACTTTTTGTTTTATTTCATCTCTTTTAACCACAGTTAGTAATTCTTCCTCCCATTTGTTGTTTGTTTTCTGTCCTTCATCATTTGTAACATTCAGACAGATACTAGAGGCACGGATGGAAACCAACCAACAGAAGGTTATCTTGGTGTAGTTGTAGACAGTAATGTAATGTCTGTTCTGATGATCTGACTGCACTAAGAGGTCTTCCGCTCTGATCTGAAACAACATGAACACACAGCAGTGTGTCAAGCGACAAACAGGCGAGAGAATGAAAATAGAAAAGAAAAAAAAGTGTGGTTGTCCATTTCCTGTGAAAAGCTTTTGTCTGCTGTTGCTGAGAGTAAGAACTAGGAAGAGAAACTCAATGCTCGCTGTTCAGACTAGTCACCGGTAGTGCAGAGGAGATCTCTCGTTCTCTCTCGGGGTCTCTTTCTTTCTCTCGCTTCGAGTGAAACTTTTTAACGGTTTGGTCCATGAGCATATGAGGCCATGAGGCGAACGTCTAAGGAGAAAGGTCAGGAGAATGCGGGCTGCTCTCTGCTCAGTCCACAGGAGAATGAGAGGCTGGAGGATCTGCTGGGCAGGAGGTGTGTGGTAAGTTCAGAGGCCTTCAGTACAGAGACCAGAACTAAGGTAAATTTACACTTTAGAGGGAAGATGGAGTGTTTTTCATGATGAAATTCAGTCACATCTGTGCAAACAGAGGGCCAAAAGTTTGATTTAAATGCTTTAAAAGACTTTTTTTTTTTATGTGTGTGTGTGTGTTTGTGAAAGTGTATGCATTAAGATATAGTGAATTCTGTAGACAAGAAATATTGAGCATATTTTTTTTACTTCTCCTTTTGAGAAGCTGTCTCTTCTTTTGAACTCTTTTTTTTTTTTTATGTATGTATTTCACCCCTCATTTATCTGAATTAAGAAGTGAAACATTTTCACCGTCACTTAGACCATGTGAAAAAAAAAACAGATCACACATTTTGTAACTTAATTTAACGAAGAGTCACTTTTAACTTTTTAACTTTTAACTTAATGGTGTGACTCTCAAAAAAAATTTTTGAAATTGAAATTGAAAAAAGTTACCTTACAATATTCAGTGAAAATGTGTCATTTAACAGAAGCGAAATGTAAAACAGTGTAAAATATGCACTATTCAGACAACATGTACCGTAACAGTAACATACTGTTTAAATTATATCAGTAAAATGACAATTTCAGAACTCCCTGCGTGACGCATTTCAAATGATTGTATTTTCACATTTTTACTGTAAATTCATTACCCATTTTTTAAATATTTTATGGATTTTTCAGTTAATTATTTAAAAAGAACTGCAGCCACATATAGCCTATACAGTACATCAAAGAAAGCTGTAGGTAAACCAGTATATCCAAACTCATTTCTCACTTCTGTATGTGGTTATTTATTTCTACTTCCTCTGATCATTCCATTATGACACATTCAAGACAGTCTGTTGTTCTGTTGTTGGCGACCATTTATGTAGCAGAAGCTTTTATCTAATATGCATACACATATGCACTGATTATGCAACCATGATGAAGTCTGGTTGAACAAACATTATCAAAAGACTCGTAGCCTTCCGTAGCCATTTTGTGGGTATTTTTGGTGCTGCTTGACTGCACACAGTGAAAGCTTTTGTGATTGAAGGAAGAAAAGGTGTGAAATTTGTCCTCAGCACTGCAGCTTGAACTGTGAGCACTGAGAGGGGTATGACAGGGGAAGTTGCTTAAATACATTTCCTGTCACAGAAAAATGATAAAAAAGCTATTGTATTATCTGCAACTTTACGTGTTTGCTCAGCGTTCATCGGTGAAAGTGATTCACAAACAATCATGCATGTGATGCGTGATGCTAAATACAGTCTTTTTTTCTGGTGTTGTCTGCAGTCTCTGTCCTCAGCGGTTGTGCAGCTGCTCATGGCTGTTCCGAGCGAGCCGAACCGTTGGACACCTCAGCAATCTGGAGTAGTGTGTTTCGTCAAGGACAGTCACCAGCGCTCCTTTTTCATCCGTCTCTTTGACCTTAAGGTTTCGAGACCATTCATCTCTTATTGGCAAACATCGCGTTAACAGCATACACTAAAGAAATGCATTAAATCTAGATCACATTTTGCACGTGCACGTGTGAATTAAAATCTCAACAAACTGTTTTAAAATAGAAAATAAAAACAAACTTTTCCCCATG
The DNA here is from genome assembly GCF_951802725.1 of Rutilus rutilus. Lineage (NCBI taxonomy): Eukaryota > Metazoa > Chordata > Actinopteri > Cypriniformes > Leuciscidae > Rutilus > Rutilus rutilus. Next base: position 21,841,791 of record NC_140232.1, on the reverse strand, counting down.
GGTAGTTCTGAACATTTTTGACCTGTGTTTGTCTGGGAGAAGACTAAGATGATTTCAGAGTTGTTACTTCTCTTCAGGCAGGGAAGCTGGTGTGGGAACAGGAAATCTATAACCAACTAATGTACCAAAGAGTCAGGCCTTTTTTTCACACTTTCCCTGGAGATGTAAGTATTTACCTGTTGTATTTACAGCAGTTCATGCCAACCTTGTGCGTTATATGCTCACTGTCATTATTACAATTGCTTTTGACATGTTTTCACAGTATCAAATAGCAATAGTATTTTGTTTTTGTTTTTTTTGTTGAGGAAGTTTTTATTTCTCTTTCCTGTAAAGTTAATTTTGCGTATTACCAGCACTTCCTCATAGCACTGTCTACCACAAAACTGTCTGCCAGTGCATTTAGGCAGGCAAAAAGAGCTTAAGTTGCACACAGTATTTGCATGTATGATGAATTCACACAGTTGTTGTTGCTGATAAACTAGTTGGGCTAATTTTCTGGTTGGGTAATTAACCACTGTTAAATACTTTCATTTTGTCTCCATTGACTAAACTATCTAATGTAGGATATAAAAAAAGAAAGTCATGTTTTAGGTCCTTTAGTATGAGCAGTAAGCAGTAAAATGGTAAGAACTTAAAGTGGTAAAGGTAGTAGAACTGATAAACTGTTGAGCATGTTCAGTTTGATCACTGATGCTTAGGCCTGTGGAATTTGTTTGGATCTATAGGACGAACCATCCAAACAGTACTTTGAACTTACTATCATTGCATCTGCTACTGAGCAGGACCAATGGAAAAGCATTGTAGCTGGAGGAATCTGGAGTAGAGGAATACCCATAATCCCTTGCACTTGAACCTGTAACCCTCGTGTTATGATGCGGTTCAATTTGACCCATTTAGATTTTTATGTAAATACTGGTTAACCTGGTCTTTTTTTTCTTCTTGACATTTTGTGACTTTTTCTCGTTTAGAGTTATGAACTTGAAAATGCATGTTTCAACACGCTGATGTGTTTTGAGATATACTCACATAATTTATATTATGTTTGTGATGTTGTTGTTTTTTTACTACCTAATGATGCTAAAGGCTGATTTCTACTTCTGAGTCAGACCTACGCTGTAGGCTACGGGTTGGTTTACATTTACACTTCTGCGTCCTTGTCCGTGTTGATGTGCAATTGCACATGCAGAGGGAGCATAAAACCCGAGGGAGAGGGAGGGGTTCTAGCAGACCAATCACAGCGCTTGCGTCTGCGTAGAAGGGCCACGTTGTTACATTTTTGGAGAGGTGCGCGTCAGGGTTCGCCGAAGGGTACGCGCGCTAAACACAGCCTACGACGTAGCTACGGCGCAAGTTCGACGCAGAAGTATAAATTGGGCTTAAAAAGCAGCTTTTTCACACTTTTTTAATAATAATTCAGCCACAGCATAAATGAGCTATCATTTCTTTTTTCTTGAATTTTTTTGACTTTTTCTAATTATGGGTCATGAGCATGCATGCAAAGTTGCAACACGCCAATGTGTAGTGAAATTTGCATATATACATTTTTATATGATTTTGATGTCTGTGGGGTTAATTTGACCCATATATGCAGCTATTCAAAAGCAACTACAGACACAAAATAACAACATTTCGTATGCATGTCAGAGCTCTTCAACTCTATAGTCCTGAAGTGCCAGTGTCTTGCTAAATTTAACAACTTTTTATTTTCAAAGTTTGTCGGTCCCAACTTTTTGAGCATGGACATGAAAATGACCTTTCCAACTTAAATTGTTATAAATTAAAACAATATATAAATTAATTATTATTTAATTAATAATAATTCATTATTGCTTTACATCAGAAATACAGAATGAAAGCGGCAGCTAAACATTTTGTGTTATTATTTTGTAACAACCTTTTGTTAACCTTTTTTAATTTACATTCATGCATTTGCAAGCTGCCAGGGCTACTTTTCAAAAGTTTGCTAACTCAATGCTAACAGTGAGTTAGCATGATGCTAACAACAAGCATAATCAGCCTTAATGTAAGCAACAGTTAGTGTAATTTGACTCTGTTTGAAAAACTTAACTGACTCATTCCTTAACATTGTGTTTGTGCATGGACTTTTATATTCAAATATAAACTTCTCTCCTCAGGACTGTCAAGTGGGGTTAAACTTTGCAGATATAACAGAGGCTGAAAATTTCTTTGCTGTAGTGGAGGAGAAGATCAGCCAGAGAAATAGTCGCTTTGGTATTAAAAATATATACGTTCTTGCACAATATTTTGTTTCAAATGTTTTCTGCCAATACAACATAAACATACACCAGGGTTATGAATCTAATAAAGCGTCTCATTTTAAATATTTGTTATGCTTTCCTCTTATAACATAAAGAGAAACAGCAGAGAAAAGGATCAGATTCTAAAGGTAAGAATCTCTGATTTTCCACAATCACTATATTATTTGAATTAAGTGCAAACCAAAGAAAATGTTTTTATGTTTTTAGATCGTAGAACTTTGCCACCGCTTCCTCGACCAAATGGTAAGTGATTTGTTTTTACACAAATGTTTTTTCTTGTCCATTGGGATACAAAAAAATCTCTGGATGTATTTTGAATATTGTGCTTTTTAATAAGCCTTTTGTTTATTTGTAAAAAAAAAAAATGCTTTGCTTTGTATTGGAAACCAAGGCACTCTTGTCTAGTTCCTGTTGTTGTTTTAACTTAATTATTTTAAGTTTATATGGTTATTGTAAATAATAAAAATCCTACATAAAAAAAACCAATATCATGTCCAATAACAATAAATTTCCACCAAATGTTCTCGTGCTTTCTCTGCATCATAAGTTAACCAGAGGCATTGGACGTTCTGAAAACAACATCAATTTAAATTTGTCTGTTCAGTGATGTAAAACTGCATGAAATGTACACAAAGTAATTGCATCTTAAATCACAGGCTCTGGTACTCCAATGTCTCCTGCCATGCCTCCAATGGTACCGAGTAATGTCCAGATCCAAATTACCCCTTCCAAATCAAAGAAAGAAAAGAAAGAAAAAGACAAGAAAAATAAGAAAAAAGGATCCAAACTGTTGAAGGGTGATATTGGAGCACCCAGTGGATTCACGTGAGTGAATAAGTGGACTCGCTTTAACCAAGATAAATGGCTTCCGTTGAGATGCTTATGTTTCTTTGTGTTGTGACTTTAGGCATGTCAGTCACCTAGGCATGGGTCCAAACAATTTGGACCCAGACCTGAAGAAACTTTTGTCCTGCGCTGGGATCAGCGAAGCAGCCATGGATGATTCGGAAACCTCTCAACTCATCTATGATGTCATTGAGCGTTCAGGTGGAATGGAGGCTGTTAAAAAGGCTGTGTACGAGAAGGGTAAGTCATCGAGATATGCAAACAGCTAACCCGAGTTAAAATGTTGGATTTGTTTCATATTATGCCTCTAAGCCAGGGGTGCACAATCCTGTTCCTGGAAATCTACCTTCCTGCAAAGTTCAGCTCCAACCCTAATCAAATGCATCTGAACCAGCTAAATAAGATCTTCAGGAAAACGGGATAATTACAGACAGGTTTGTTGGAGCAGGGTTTGCACTGAACTCTGCAGGAAGGTACATCTCCAGGAACAGGATTGGCCACCCATGCTCTAAATGTATTGTTTAACATTCTTTTAGAGTCTACATGCCCTCCTGTTCCTAGTGGACATCGGGGTTCTCTTCCCCAAGTGCCATCCGGGTTCTCCTCAACGCCGCCGCCGCCACCTCAAGGTCGAATGGGGCCTCTACCACCTGTCCCAGGTCAAACCTCTGCTCCACCATCCAATCGAGGTTCCCTTCCACCCACACCTCAGAGAGCAGTTCCATCACAACAAACAATAGAGGGCCGCGGTGGTCCTCCGCCAGCCCGATCTACAGCATTAGGGCCCCTGCCGCCTGTTCCTCCCGGTGGGCGTACTGGGCCCTTGCCTCAACCTCCAGGAGCCCGCAGCGCACCCTTACCGCCTGCACCTGGAGGTCGGAGTGGAGGCTTGGCCCCGCCACCACTCCCAGGAGAACGTAGGGAGTCTTTAACCCCCGTTCCAGGAAAGAGACCTGGAACTCAAGTGTCCGAAAGGCGAGGTAGCTTCCTGCCACCCCCACCTGCTGAGGCAGCTCCCCCACCACTACCTCCAGGAACGAGGAACGCACCCTTACCCCCACATCCAAGAGACAATAGATTTTTGCCACCTCCACCCCAATCTGAAATGCCGCTACCTCCTCCCCCGTCTGATTTTTTCCCTAGTCCACCTTGTGAATCCTTTCCTCCACCTCCACCTGAAGACTTTGCTGATTCTTTGCCTCCACCTCATACCTTTGAATCCAACTTTCCTCCCAGAAGCAAATCCTCAGGCTTCGCCCCTCCACCCCCTCGAGCCACAGCCAAACCCAGCGGAGGTGGTCCGCCTCCGCCACCTCCTCCTCCACCTCCTGCTGCTGCCCCTCCGCCAATGAATTTTGGAAGCAACTCCTCACCTTCAACTGGTCCACCACCTCCAGCATCCAGCGGTGGGGAAGTGGGTAGAGGAGCATTACTATCCCAGATACAATCAGGGTTGAAGCTCAAAAAGGTGAGTGTCTACACTTCCACGCTATCACTTTTGAACAGTTGGGGTTAGTACGATTTTTTTGTTGTTGTAAGATATTAATACCTTTAGTCAGCCAGGACACATTCAATTGTTCAAAAGTGATAGCAAAGACATATGATGTTACAAAAGTATATATTTCAGGTAAATGCAGTCTTTTGAACTTTATATTCATCAAATAATCCTGAAAAAAAATCTGTCACAGTTTGCTCAAAGATATCTAATCAGACTTTCTTACAAGATCTAAGCACTGATAAGGTTCCGGCTATGTTAGCTTCTCTTTATTAATAATGTTTGCATGTATGCCTTAAGCTCAACACTCTATACCAGCAATATACAGTAATGTCTCTTGTCCAGGTGACCGCAAGCCAAGAACCCCCTTCACCTTCACTGGATTCAGGAGAAGGAATAGTTGGAGCTCTCATGATGGTGATGCAGAAGAGGAGTAAAGCCATCCATTCATCTGGTAACCACTCAAGATTGTTTTATTTAATATAGTAATCATGAAAGTTAAAAAGTAGTACTTTTATATTAATATTTACACAACATATTATGTATATAATAATGTTCAGACATTAAGTTGATCTGCTGGATTCCGTTGTTTACGTATGCAGTGCCTTTTAACATTTTCTACTTTTTAATATTTTGTAGATGAGGATGATGAATTTGATGATGAAGAGGATGATGACGAAGATTGGGATTAATCCTGCTGTAATTGAAATATTTTCGATAGATGTACTTGGGCAGCTTAACATGTTTTTAAAGTTAAACAACACTGATCCGATGCATTTTCTCTAGGAACGCACTGATATTCAAATTCTGGCCGAGTTAGGTTTTAGGTTTAAGGTCGATAACTGAAAAAATTGAAAAAAATCATAAATAAAATTAAAACACTGATGACTGAAATCACACAATTTTAGGCATCACAACATTATAATATACAGTATAAAAAATGAAAATTCATTTAGAGATTTGCTTTGATATCACATTTAACAATGCTGTGAAAATGATATTACTTTTTTAAGTTTTACCTTCAGGGAGAGTTTGATGACAAAGATAATTAAAAGTAAACTAATGTAAAAAAAAATTAAAAAAAAAAAAAAAAAAAATCCTGCACATATATTATGCATAGTGATCTAGTGATCGCTCTCTAGTTATGAGACTCTATGGGTTCTCAGTCTCAGTGAGTGCAACAGAGCTATAAAAAGTTTATCAAAGAAACTGGAACAAGTCAATGTGAAATGTAAAGTTGATCTCTTACTCAAATGTAAACGTGCAAGGTCTATGTTGTTGTTTATAGTTGTCCGTGAATGACAGATGGTTAATAAAAGTGTACTATTAGATTTTTTGAGCGTGTTAATTAATCAGCTAGAGTTTATTCAATAACGTAATGTTAATCAGTACTGAATGTATTTACCATATGTAAATATACTCAAATGTGAATAAAAAAAATGAATATATGGCTTGCAAATTATTGCTTTTTTATTTTTTTCTTACAAGACATCAACATCTAAGAGCAAGACAAAACATTGTAATTTACAACTGGACTATTCTACCATTCTACTAAAAAAAGCACACAAATATTGTGAAATATTTCCAGTGTTAGATATTATCTGAGTGAACTTATTTGACCGATTGTATTTGCTTGAATGGTGATTTCTCAACCAGACAAAAAGCATGAAACTAGATGCACAGCATAAAAGTGTTATTTCCTAAACAAGTCAGTCATTTTGAATGCGTTTAAATAAATATAACAATATATCGAATTGGTCAATCATGCAAAAATGCCCTCCACCGTTATTCAGTATCGTCTAGCAACAAGTATCATCCAATAAATAATATTCAACTTCAAATAAATATATATTACAAATAGTGAGAAGCAGCCACAGTCACACAGACATGAAGGCAAGTGGTGTTCTTGCAGATTTTGGTGCCATTATTAACCCAGTTACTGGAATCAATACATATATAACTATCAAACATACATACACACATATATTACTTTTACAATTTCATAATCTGGATGGAACATTAGAAATTGCACTGGCCCACTGATTGAGTAATTTAACAATGAGTTTCTAAGCAACTTTGTTTTTCTGACTAGTGGAACGTTTTCAAAGTTTATGAGTAATATCCTCTTTAAATGTGCTTTACAGTTTATTGGTTGATTTTTACTTGAATTAAAGCCAGTATGTAATGACTGTATCCTGAAGGTCATATTTGTGAGGTTAGTAAAAGATTACACCTGTTTATAATACTGAAATGCTCAGTCATAAATCAACACTGACTACAATCTCAGTACAACGGACGACCGGTCAGGTACTTTAACTTTGGAGCAGTGAATGAATGTAGGATTACATACAGTGACTCTAAAAAGTGAATGCTATTGCATTAGATAACAAAATATTAAGCCATGTGGTACATTTCAAAACAACAGACAGTTAATTAATTGTGAAAATTTACTTTTAAATATTTTTTAACTTGAATTTTGAACACTGTAAAAATGTATTTCCAAAATAAATTACTTCCAAATATTTGGAGCCACTGTTCATTAATTAATTAATTTGGTTAATTTTGAACATTGTAAAATGATCAATTTATTTTGGACACATACAAATTAATTTCCAAATATATGGAGCCGCTGTTCACAAATTAATTAATCAGGTACATTTTGAACACTGTAAAGATTTGAAAAAATAATTACTTTTGAATATTGTAAAAATTAGATTTTTTTTTTTAATTGTCCAATAGTGTCCAAATACTTTTTGGGGCCACTGTTCATAAATTATCCTATTTAGGTACATGTTAAATGAATACATTTTCGTTTTTAAGTGTCGCAAATTCCGATTCCTTATAAACGCTGTAAAACGTGTCCAGACGGTCCAAAAGTGTCCGAATACTTTTAGGTGGCACTGCACATGAACTAACCTATGCAAGTCCATAAACTGCTCGGAACAAGGTGACGAACAGGTAACTGTCTTTTCCTCTCCTCCTCACTCCCCACTAGCCTTCAGTGCTTCCGTGTGTCTGCGGTTGGCGCGTTTAGGGAGGTCAGCCTGAGAGTTCCCCCCGGACGTCAGCTGCTCCCAGTAGGACTGGCAGTACTGCTGAATCAGACGCATTTCAGGCTCCAGCAGGAGTGCTGGGGTAGGACGTGCAGGGTCCTGTTGATGGTCTTTGTGATGGCTCCTCGAAGCCTCTTCCTCCTCATCGGGGGTGGTGAGGGCTACAGCGATGTCCCGGTCCAGGATGCGTAAATAGACACGAGCCAGCGTGTGTTTGAAGTTATTTTCTGTGGCCAGGCAATGGTATTGGCCTGCATCTGCTTTGGTGAGAGTTTTCAGAAGGACCCCCTGAGGAGTCTTAAGAACTTCCCCGTCTCGATTTAGCTGTAAACATAATCAGAGCAATGTGCAGTTATAATCTGAATATACGCTACTTTTTAAAAGTTTGAGGTTGGAAAGATTTTTTAAATGTTTTTCACGCTCACCAAGGCTCACCAATACAGTAAAAAAAGTAATATTACGAAATAATTGTTATAGAAATAGAAATAACTTTTCTATTTTATGCTGATTTGGTGCTCAAGAGACATTTCTCATTATCAATAGCTGTTTCCATCTACATATATTTTGTGCATTTTGGGATATCGCATTTAAAAAGAAAAACGCTGGATGGAAGTGCCAAGATGCGCATACATTTAAAAAATGCGCATTAAAAACGTACATTACGGATACATTTTTTAATCTGATAAGTTGGCATTTGAGTAAACAACGATGGAAACACATTTACCAATTAAATCCCTCGATGCACAACAAAAAACTCATGTGACTTTGCCTCAACAGTGGATGTGACTGGATAACTGGACTAACCAGCGTTAGTATCATTGCACAGCATCTCGAATGTTGGCTGATTTGAATGATTTGGTTGACATGATAGCGTTCACAAACATCAGGCATCCGGAAGCAAGATGACATGACAGCGGTTATTGGGTTTCGTCATTTATTATGTATGAAAAAAAGAGCCACAGTGCTCGATTGCAGCAACTTCCATTTTTATTACTAATTCATTTCTTACTGACCCCAAACTTTTGAACAGTAGTGTGTAATAACCAACAAAATGAAAATGTTAATATATAATAAATGTTTTATTTGGCTGGTAAGTGACTGGTGGTTTGAAATAAAGTAAACGCATGAAATCATACCACTTTTCGTCTGCCCTCCTTCTGGTAGAGCCATTTGATAGTGGCCTGGGGAGAGCGCGGCACGCACTCCAGAAATGTGCTGCTGCCCTCCACCCCGAACTGAACTTTCTCCTTCAGTCTCCTCTCCACTAGTAGACACAGTAAAAGATTACAGTCATATGCTGAGTCCTATTACACAAATACATCAGACTGACCACATTATAATCCTGCAGGCTGATATTTGTTGATGAACTGTGTGTTTTTGTTACCTTTGGCATTGTAGCCCCGGCACTGACGCAAAGGGTCACCGTGTTTAACGTCCTGCCTTCTGCTCCTCCTGAATGAAATAATACGAAAATGATAGAATTAAACTCCACATCAATTTATGAAATGGAACTCACATAAGCCCCTTGTAGAATGTTTTAATAATCTTCTCGTCATGATTCAGTAGCGCTGTATGTGCAATTTCAAAGGTTCTCTGACCTTTTGGTGGCTTGTGTGAAGGCAGAGCAGTTATCGCCATCCCAGGCACAGTAGGGGTCTCTGGCCAGACAGCAGTCCGAACAGGCCTTTCCATACACTCCACAGCGGTGCAAAGACATCTGGGTAAGACCTGCCTCGGAAGATACGTACAGCTGTTGCTAAAAAAAAAAAAAAAGGAAAATATTTTAATGCCATACTACAGATTTCTGTAATATTTTTTATCTATTATACTTGATAAATATACTCTGATATTTAGAACTCTTTTTTAACATTTTATTTTTGACTCTTACCCGTTTGGCGGATATGTGCATTGTTTTGACAGCAGCAGGTGTCTGTTAATAAAAAGGAATTAGAAAAGCATACGTCATTATATTTTTATGAAATTTTATTATGTAAATGTATTTATTTATTTTAATATAACATTAAAATTCTGATATATTTACCCTGAAAACTTCCACTTCCTCTAAAGTGAGCTCTTCCATTGTGGTGGGATCCTTGGGCAGGACTATAACTTTTTGGACTGTACCATGATCTGTGGGGTGACAGAAAAGTGATACAGTTTACACAATATGTTTATCAGAATCTGCATCCTACATTTCATTTCTAAAATTGATAGGGTGAATTTTTATCTCATGCCGACTTTAACAAATAGGCTGTACACTATCCCAAGTTTCCCAAGAAACTTGACTAATTTCAGCAAATCAGAGGATGCCAGTCTCACCCGTTCCCAGAAAGAGAACCTCATATCGGCCATCCACAGCATCCACCTGGTCCACTGCAATAGTAGTAAAGCGATAGTTTACACCAGAGCGCACCACCAGAGGGCGCTTGTGGATGGGATACACAGGGTGGTACATGAGAGGATGAGCACGAATGAAGTTAACCGCTTCATCTGAGAACTCTTTTGTGGACTGAAGACCCGGTGTGAATGTGCCTCCCGGACACTAAAGCGGGAAACAGATGGAGAGTCAGTCAGATAAATGTACATGTAGCCTCAGCAATAAAAGATATCATAGGCACTGTAAAATGGATGATAAGCAGCACAAAAGCATTTTATGCTATAACAAAATTTTTGGGTGAAATTACCAAATTGATGCTTGAGAGAAAAATTGACTGAAACTCACCGTTCCCGGACGAGGATAGGGAATCTTCCCTGTGTATGTGGTCCATTGGTAGTTGTGTCCGTGTTTATGGGCGAAAGGGCCATTAAAGACATTTCGGATATCAGCCATTGAGTAGACACACACGGCTGAGCCTTTAAACACAGAGCTAAGAGACAAAAACAAGACAGATGACTAAAATATCACAGATCCAGAAACAAACAATTCTCAACGGGGAAGAAAACAGATTGGGGGGTTAAGAAACAAAAAGAAGAATATAAAAAAGTCAGAAATTACTATTATTTTGACATTATCACTGCTCCAAATATGCCTACTTCCGTACTATATAATAAAAATAATAAAAAAAAAAAAAAACAGTATGTGAGCAGAGTAGTATGTCCGTTTTCATAAGACTACTTCTTCCGGCGAGATTCATGAGAAGTGCGCGTTCGATGGACACTTTACTATCCCATGAGGTCACGGGAGAGGATTTGTGAATGGAGGTGAAGCGACGCAACTGACGCTGTTGGTCACATGACAATGACAACGACAACATGGCAGATGTAGTACATCCAAATTTCATTCACAATACGCATGTTCATACTATATAAAACATACTTTTTTTAATGGTCGTGAAGTAAGTTTCAAGCCAAATGTAGTACCTACTATACAATATGCGATTTTGGACGCAGTATATGTGTTGATCTGAAGATATATAGAAGAAAATGTATAGATGTATAAATGAAAAAGCAGGTGTGTACCCAGAAGTTGAGAAGACGCCATAGACCACAGGGTTTCGTTCATCCTGGGCAGGTTGGATAAACACATCCCCTGGAGTGGAGGAGAAAAAAATGTGTCAATACTCAGACATCTCTGGAAATACACCAGCATTTGCTATATCTGAAATACTTGGCGTATTTAACACCACTAGATGGCACAATAATCTCAAAACTGCTATGCAACACATCAAAAACTGGAAAACTACTATTAAATAAACTTGGAAAGAAAACAGCACTCACTCAGTTCATCAAAGAAGGTTTCCACCCCATCATCTCCCATCACAGAGCACACCAGCCTGGCCTTCAGAAAAGTCGTCCATTTGTTCACGAGAGACTTCTGTCCGCCCTCATCATTCTGTGAAGAAAAACACACAGCTGTTTATTGACTGACTGAACTGTGAACTGCTTCCTGTGCACCTGCGGTCTCTGGTTACATGAAGCAGGATATTGCTCACCAAGCACACGCGGCCCACTCTGGCCAACACACTTGGGCTCGCTCCTCCCCCCGAGTCCAGACTCTTCTCACGAAAGAAGAAATAGAGCTTGTCGTCGTTCTTCTCTGAGCTGTCAGGAATCTGTTTCATGTGAACAAATACTGGTTCTAGGAAATAAACAGAGTGTGGACGTCACATCCATCCAAATATTGAAATGGAAACTAAAACAGCTGAGCAAATATTTATTGTCAATCTAATTAAATTGACATCTGCCAATTCAAATATGAACAGCAGAGCTATTTACCATTTAGCCACCTAGAGTCATACTGCTCTGATCTCACAGCTGGCCGGCTCCCCATCGTCCTGAAGATGCCTGGATCACTGCTCATGAAGTCCACCGGCACTCCTGCATACAGGTTTCCATCTAGGGGTAGGAGAGGTGATAAATGAATTCATGAGTGCAAGTGAAAGCTTCATGTTTCAGATGATCTGGGAAGTTTGGTGATCTGTTTACACATTAGACAGGATATTTAACCTTCGATAAGTTCTGTTGATCTTTCATGCTTTACTGAACATCAGATAGGGATACATTGGAGACTCCCATATTTACCAGCATGGCTTTTAGTAAACTATGCTTATGGTAAATTAAAATGTATAATATTGAATTATTATATTTGTGGTGTCATGTTGTGGCCATTATGTGAACTGCACTCCAATATAAAGTATTGTTGTAAGGATACCACAATATTCTTTATAAATACATGGGCTAGACTGAATTGATGTCACAAAGCATTTTATTTATTTAAAGTAATCGTTAAATTACGTTAAATTAAGCCAAAACCTTATCCCAGTCAAATATATCCATTATGACCTGAATCAGCAATGTAAGCAAATGTAAAATGTAAATATCAGTAAGGATTCTGATATTATCATTCTGTTATATGTTATTATTCTGTAATTTTATATGTTGCGATATGTTATACTATGCTATGGTCTGATTTTATGTCATGTTAAGATATCTTATGATTTGGTTATGTTATGATTCTGTAATGTTAAGTTAAGATTTTGTTCTGTTTTGATGTTATGATTCTTTTACACTGTTAAGTTACGATTCTGTTATGAATCTGTTATGTTATAATTATTTTATGCTATATTATGTTCTTGTATGTTACGATATCTTATGATGTTATGATTATGTAATGATATGGCATGTTATATGTTATGATTGTTCTGCTATTTTGAGGATTGTTTGATAAAATGACAGATGACAACAGTTGCTACAGTAGGATTGGCTATTAATGTGCTTAGTGAAGGATCAATTACATAAAATCTAAAAGTGATATAGCATCTTCATTAATCGTTTCTTACTAATCAGGGCTGCGACATTCTCCTGGTTTGGATCGTAAGAGCATTTTCCCTTCCCAGAGTCCACATAACCAGGAATCAGCCTGAAGAGGTAGTCCTGTGGACATCAGAGCAGCGAGAGCATTTGGTTTTTGTCACTGCAGATTGTGTATATACACTATTGAGTACACTACCGTTCACAAGTTTGGGGTCAGTAAGAATTTTTTTTTTTTTGGAAAGAAGTTAAAGAAATTAACACTTTTATTCACCAAGGACACATTAAATTGATCAAAAGTGGCAGTAAAGACATTTATAATGTTACAAAAGATTCTATTTCAGATAAATTATGTTCTTTTGAACTTTCTATTCATCAAAGAATCCTGAAAAATAAAATGTACTGCGGTTTCCACAGAAATATTAACTGTTTTCAACATTGATAATAATCATAAATGTTTCTTGATCATCAAATCATCATATTAGAATGATCATGTGACACTGAAAATTCAACTTTGATCACAGGAATAAATTACACTTTACTATATATTCACATAGAAAACAGCTGATTTACATTGGAATAATATTTCACAATTTTTACTGTATTTTTAATCAAATAAACGCAGCTTTGCTTGCAGAAGAGACTCTTTTAAAAACATTAAAAATCTTAGCGACCCCAAACTTGTGAACGGCAGTGTATATACAGTGCATTTATGTCTGTGTGTACCTCAGCTCTCCAGCCTCTGTTGATGAAAGTGCAGATGGGTTTATAAGCTCCTGTGCCGCAGGTGTACAGGTGAGTCCTGTTCCACGGCTCAATCAGACGCACAAAGTTAGCACATTCTCCCTGAAAAAACACACACACAACTGTTAAAGAGATATTGGTCAGAACAAGTCTCGCATTCTATTTAGTGATTCAGTTACTAGGATGGTTTGATTAAAATAACTGATGTAAACTCACATGCCTGCCTTTCCCAGTCATCTGACACTCTCCCTTTCTCTGAGCTGGAGCTGGCCAGTGGATCTACAGACATAAAACACCCACAGCATTATGACAAGAATTCACTGACACTTCAATTCTTCTGGGGTCAGTGTTCGGGTGACAATTGCAATGCCTTACAATGAGAGGCTCTTTGTTGATGTTTTGCATGTCCAGAGAAACCAGATATTCGCGGCTGCCCAGGTACAACCGCCCCTGGTCCGGGTCAACGTGCAAGATCCGGTAGTCACTGGTGTTGAAGGAGAAACTGAAAGGCCTTGCTGTCCGAGTGTCCATCAATTCTGATGAATGACAAAAGAGAAGCATAGGAAATAAAATGATGAATCCTGTTTATATAACTTTTAAAATTAACTTATTTTAAAATGTAGGCCTAAATTATTCCCAAGGTTTTAGCAGCCATTACTCCAGTGTTCAGTCATTCTAATATGCAGATTTTGTGCTCAAGAAACATTTTGATTTTGAAAATGGCTGTACAATTTTTTCAGGATTCAGGAAAGTACATATATATATATATATATATATATATATAAAATATGTGATGAATTTGACTCACTGTAATAATAGCCTCTTAAATAATAATATTAATCATATTAATGATTATGCTTAATTAGAACACTTTTCTGGCTGCATTTGGTGTCAATAATGTGTTTTTGAGCCTTATTGTGAGGCGGTAAAGGTACTTAAGACAGAAAGGGTGAGAAACTGCTCAATAAATGTACTACTATAATAGTGTTTCATCTATAGGGGGTGCTCTTAACTCTCTCTTCATGCATCTACTATCTGAAATCCACACGCTCTCACTAAACACAGTTCTGTGGGCCTTTCCTTTTTCCAGATGAAATCGTTAAAATAAAAATCTTGTAGTAGCAGTGTTCTGGGCCGCCCCTCTTCAGCGAGCTCTTCTTGAGGGCGTAAGGAAGAGCCGAGAAGTTGGTGGCTCTTGGGAGCAAACTGCACTTAACGCAGTACCAGAAACATTTCCTGAGTGCCAGCAAATAGAAAAACCCTTCCACATGTGGGCTAAGTATTCAGTCTCAAAGGCAAAGATTTAAAATGAAGAACTTCAGCGGGGTTAAAATGAACCGTTTACTCAGACATTCTTGCAGGCTGTCACAGGGCTTCAAAAGAACGCCAGACCCTGATGCAAGAATTGCAGTTAATGTTGTGTGAATGTTTAACTGCGTAGACTTGTGTCGGTTATGAATTATGATTAGATGATTTCAGGCCTGAAAGAGACGCCAGCATCTAATAATAAAAGATTTTTCCAAAACTGAAATTCTGTCATAAATTCCTCACTCAGGATGAACAGAAACAGATTTAAAACAAACTTTTCTATTTGTTCCCCTAAGCAGGAACAATCTGACACACACACACACACAATTGCATGCTCTCCTTTGAGGATGAAGTCCTGTAGCTCTTTCACAAGCTACATTCATAGATGACTAATTATACATCTGATCCTGACTAGATTCATCTACATCATGAACTTCCTGTTATACTAAACTGTTATGCAATACACTACCATTCAAAAGGTTGGGGGTCAGTAAGATTTTTTTTTTTTTTAAAGAAATTCATTCTATTCAGCAATAATGCATTAAATTGACATTGAAATTGAAATATTTCCATTTTAAGTAAACTATGTTCTTTTGACCTTTCTATTCATCAAAGAATCCTCAAAAAATGTATTATGGTCCAACAAAAACATTATGAAACATGTTTTTCCTGAGAGATGTGTTTTCTCACCTTACAGAGCAAGTATAAAAGCAACATTTTCTAAGGCAAGTCAGTCAATGCAACACTTTCTTTGTGTATTATCAAATCGAAAGGAATGTAAGAGCGGGTTATAAAGTGTGTCTGATGAGCTTTTAAGGGCTGAATATTTCAAGCACTGTCCTACTGGATCGCAGTGCCTGTAAATGTTCTGAGCGTTCGAATGGAGCTTAATACAATCTCACTTACATTGCTGTGTAAGGCTGCCTTTAACTGGCACAAACCAAAACTTGAAATTACAAGAGGGGAACCAATTTGACATTGAGTTTTATCATCCTTCCCTTGGACGATCATCCGTACGGATGTTTATACACCCACGGAAATGTTTAGGCACAGGAAATGTGGGCATTTTGATGGCGACTTTAATGTTGTACAAGTAAATATATGTTTAAGTGTGTGTTTACAGGATGCTCTGGAGATGGTGCTAAAATAACCGCTAATGATCGGATATCTGTTGGACACGGAACTGGGTGGGCAAAAGGGAAAGAGTTTGTGTACAATCCTGTTCCCCTCTCTTCCCTTTACCGTCAGGAAAGAACACCGGACACGCCACCACTGCCAAACCTGCAGTGGACCAAAGTGGACACAGCAGAGAGTTCATAACAATCACGGGTGAAAGACGCTGGTACAAAGGTGAGGCACGTAAAGTCTAGTGATACAACATCCTGCAGGAAGTCTTTGTTGTGAGAAGAATTCAACAGGGACTCAATACAGGGACTCTCGTGTACTTTCAAAATATAACTAAACATAATACAAATTAAACATTTTATGACATAAAAATGTATTATAACTTAAAATGTTTTATTAAAATTATGAAAATGTTATGTGCTTAAGTAAATTATTCAAATTTCTATCGATATTATGTAAAAATATATATTTTTTAATATTTGTATAAATGTTTATACAATATATTATATATTATAATATTATATTAAAATAATATTTCAAAGTTAGTTACTCAGCACACAATAGAATAATATCTAAATTAAGTCATTTTCAATCATTAAAGGTGCTCTAAGCGATGTCGCACGTTTTTTAGGCCGCAACATTTTTTGTCACATACAGCAAACATCTCCTCACTATCCGCTAGCTGTCTGTCCCCTGAACACACTGTAAAAAAAACGCTGTCTCTGTAGACAGCCCAGGCTCCACAAACGGCAACAAAAACAAACTGGCCCAGCCTGGACCTCGAAACATAACAAACAGTGTTCCAGCCAATAACCGACCAGAATGATTTTGGGGTGGGGGTTGGGGGGTTACTGCGCGTGCACATGAAGGGGGGTGTGGGGAGTGGAGGAGTGGAGGAGAGAGAAGCATAAAGAGGGAAGTTAGCTAGAGGAGAGATGTCCTGACGTTCAAATTATATTCTCTTGAATTTTGATATGGCCGACACACGACAAAAGAGACAACGTTCCGATGAACAAATAGAAGAGGGAAAAGGAAGCACGGAAGGGAGGGGGAGGGGACGGGATGAGGAGGAGGGAGTGTCGAGCTAGCCACCGTTTTGTTTGACAATACTTCGAACGTCAACAAGAAGTGACGTCACCCAACATCGCTTAGAGCACCTTTAATTATTTAATCAGCGTATCACAATCTGAATAAATTATTAAATTGATTGACAGCCGTAGTAAAATGCATAATCATAAGGTAAGGTTACACACTGGACGCACTAGGGACATTGTAGAATATCACGTTCCTCTTTCACTCTTTCTGCCAGTTTCTCATAGTCTCTAATTGGGTACACTTTCTAGAATTACACAAAGACCTTCCCTCATCTGCAGGCGCCTCCGAAACAAAGACCATCCCGCTGGCAAACAATGAACAATCCATCTCAGATAACAGAAAATAGAGAGGCCAATGAGACAAGTGGATTTTTCCGCCCAGCTATCCTGGATGTGAAGGAGAGGGTGGAGACGAGGGTGAGAGGGGGTTTAATAGTGGAAGGGGGATCTTTCCTGGCGGGAGCAAAATACATGGCAAATGAGGAAAATGGCCACGCAGAAACGGACTGGATCAGAGCCAAAGAGTTTCAGTGGAATTACAGGGACGGGTGATGAAAGACGAGACAAAGCTAACAATAACTAGCTAGATCCAAATTACTGAGGGTGTATAATTCAGCCCGGTCATCTCTTCAATTAGGTTTTATCAGGGCACAAGCAGGAGGAATATGAGCCCGGGGCAATTGGAAATATGAAACATGAGGTGATTGATATCTGAAACAGCTTTTCTTTTTTCATGAATCCTGTTAACATCCTTATGAATTTCCTTCAAGGCACTTTTAACCCACATCTTGATTGGATTGTTTGTGAAGAACAGGAAGGTCAATTGAATTCTCAAAATCTCAAGGGTCACTAAGAATTGAGGCATAGATTCACTATAAAATAGAAGAACCTCTATTTACTGGTTATGAGGCAATGAATGTTTTCTTATTGTCAGTTGTCCATAACCATCATCAGACCATTTCACGTCCCACCTTATGTGTTCCTGTGACAAAACGAGGGCTGCAACAATAATACAATTCTAGTTAATAACCAATAAATAACCAGCATAAAAATGTTTACTATTTTGTCTAAATTTAAAAAATAAAATACTAAAACCAATTGTTTTAGTGCAAGTAGAAAATAAATAAATAAAAAGAATACATGTAAAAATGTATTCTGAGATTTGGTAAAGATTAGGCTACATTTAACAGTGTTATTACATTTTTTTGTGTTTTTAAAGATTAACTTTGAGTGTTAGATGATAGCAAAGGTCATCTAAATATAAAAATAATGAATTAGTGTTTAATATCGACTGATTATTTTATATTATATTAATATAAAATATTCCTGAAAAAATTATATTCTTTAAATAAATTATTTAAAAAACTAAATGGTTTACCAATTAACCACTATGGTGCCAATATTTTGTTCCTTACAAAGAATAAAATGAGATGAGATGAGAAGTTTGAAATAAAACATTTGTAAATTCTAGAAGGTTCACTAGAAGAGATAAATTGGTCAGTTTCCAAGCTTGAGTCCAAGTAGAATGTAAATCGTCAAACAGGTCTGGACACAGCTCTTGTTCTTTGAGTTTACACAGAGCAAGTTTTCTGAGTCAAAATTGCCAAATGACCTAAAAACAACTTTAGAATATTCAAAGAAAGGCCAACAATGGTAGCTCTGAGTGCTAACTTGAGTCAAGTCAGCTTTTTATGTAGGTCATAGTTATTGTACCATAGCAAAGAATGAGGCCCCACAGAAATGACAAACTAAAATAGAGTGACTTGGGGAAAATGTGGCTATTGGAAAAAAGTTGTTTACAGTCCAGCTGGTACAAAACAAACAAATCCAAATGTGTGCTTATATTCTGGTGGGATGCTGTATTTTGATGTTCACTGCTGTATTTAATCTCAGAGTACTTTCCAAACAATCATGCGCAGGGTTATAATCCCATATACATGAGAGACGGGCCGCTCTATCATCTTTGTGGTAATTATGTGGCACAGTGGTATTCGCCTCTCCACATTCAGCTTATTCAGAAGAAACATTATATGAGAGGATTCCTCTTAAGTGATTCACACTTTTAATACCTGTTTACATCAGGCATGTGTGTTAAGCAGCCCATATTTCAACCTGCTCCCAAATTTTAATTAGAGGGGCTGTGGATACATGTATGTTAGTTGTACTAATGTGTGTGTATGAAGTGACTGCATGAATGTGTTTGTGTTTGTCATGAACAGTGGTGACAGTTAGCTTGACAGCTGACAATGACTATAATTGTTCAAAATGACTTTGATTTTGACCTACTGCATACGCTTTGAAGACGTACAACTATCAGACGAGGATGGTGGGAAAGAGTCTGTGGGAATATCCATCATAACTTCTCCACAACAAGGCATTTGTGTCAGATTCTCCTTAAAGAGAAAGATACTAAAAGACCAAAAGAAATAAATGAGGATAGCAAATAAGGAAAAGATGAACCGATGTGAAAGGAACTGTAAACCTTACATAAGGAGTTACAGCACTGGTTCTTGAGACATCTATACCTGCCATTAGATTTTAGAATATCAACATATCCAGTATGAAAATAATAAGGGATGATCACTAGAATGTTCTTAACACAAATGTAATTTTATTTTATTTTTATTTTATAAAAACAATGACTTTGTTCTTTGACTTTGAATTATGACCCCAAAAACCACCTGTCCTCAGATTCAATACTTATTATATTTAAATATATATTAAACTTAAGTCAAATAGAAATAGAAATATTTATGTAAAGAAAGTAATAAATGTAGTTTTAAAGTCTTCAAAAATCTTATCTATTTAGCTATAATAAATATTTGAAATTACAATACACATTATTTTTGTATCTGACTGTGCTGACAAATACTGAATGATATCAAAGCTAATGTTTGAAATCTAGGAAATGACAAATATTACTATGAGCTCTTGAATTTTTGAACAATAAACAATATACAGGAATCGGTGGTTCTCTGGAATACATGTACCACAGCTCAACCGTGCTGACAACATCCACCATTTGTTTTCAGCCAAGAACTGGAAAGGAAACTATTCAAACACATTTATTATATGTGTGTGTGTGTGTGTGTGTGTGTGTGTGTGTGTGTGTGTGTGTGTGTGTGTGTGTGTGTGTGTGTGTGTGTGTGTGTGTGTGTGTGTGTGTGTGTGTGTGTGTGTGTGTGTGTGTGCGTGCCTGTGTGTAATTAGCAATATTTTGGGAATAAAAATGTTCTTACAAACTAAAACACTTCCTACATACATCCAAGTACATCCTGGATACATGATTCATACATAAAATAAATGTTTTGTTTTGTTTTTTCTAAAAAAGTGCGTCCTAATTTGCATACTATTCTATGTTGTTTTGTAGTATAAATAGTCCAAAAAATTGCAACAATAAAAAGTGATCTTCAAATACCCAGATGATGCACTTATTCACCCCCCCCAAAAAAACACTGTCTCATTTCGAAGACTGCACCCTCCGGAGGTTGCATTTGTCGGATGAATACGTCATTGCGGTTGCTTCGTTTCAGAAAAGTAACCATTACAATCCAAAGCATAAAGACATTACGACAATTTCTGATTCACAAGGAATAACGGTCAATTTTATAATGGTTACTTTTCTGAAATGAGACATCCTCGATGACGTACAGTATGCAAGCGACAAATGCGACCTCCAGAGGGCACAGCCTTTGAAATGAGACACAGCTATAGTGTGGAATGTTGTACACTTCATGTCCTCAACTGTCGCAGCTATAATTACGAAGCTGAGGGGGAGGGACTATCAAACTTGTCATCTAAATCACTACACGGTAAAGTACATAGTACGTAGTCTAAGTGCATAGTATGTCATGTGGGACACGATTAAATGTTTTCTTCAAGAGGTAGGGTGTGGGTTATGGTTAGTCTATAGCATACTGCATATAACTAGCTCTATATAACAACAATAGGAGTCTGTGTGTGTGTGTGTGTGTGTGTGTGTGTGTGTGTACGCATGAGCATGTGGGTGTATGCAAAAGAGAGAGGCTGAGTATGCATAGACAGGTAATAAATAAGGTTTGCACTCACCTTTAAAAGCCAGGTGCACTCTGGGAGCGGAGCGATGTGTGCAGGCCACTTCAAACACAAACAAAGCCCACAGCAACAGGAGGAGTCTTGTTTCCATAACTCTCATAGTTAGACCCATTTGCAGGCAACCTATACAAACCCACACAAAAGAAAGAAAATAAAACAAGGTGGACATAGAAAGAAAAGCACAAGAGAGGCTAAATTTATCATTGATTTCAACAAAGGAAGAGGCTGAAATGACAAAGGAAGAAGGACGAGAGAAGGGAAAAAAATAGCTTGGAAATAAATGAGAGGATGAAGACGAGGAAGAGAGACGGAGACAGTTCGATTTAGACAGACAACAGAAGGAACAGAAAGCAAACATGACTACGTACTACACTGTTGTAAATTTAGCCTGGAGTTTTAACACAGACAAATCCCAGCCTGTCACACCTTCTTCCATTCAACTCCATGGAAAGACAAAGGTTTCAGGCCTGCATTAGAGGGTCAGCATTTATGATACATGGTGTCAGTTTTATTTTAGGAAAAACAGCTGCCGTTAATCAACTTTATCTACCCGGTACAACTGCACAGGGCAGTTTTTCAAAAGCATTGCGAGCTAAGTTGATTGTTTGAGTTTGCAGCAGAAGTCACAGTTATCATTTCATATAAAATAGATGAGTAAACTAGTAAATAAACGCGACTGAAAACATAATTTCATTAATATGACAACTGAATACAATAGAATCACGATTTCGTACATATTTGTACATTGTTCATACATAATTTGCGTTTAGTGGTGTCAATACATCAATACTGTTGTTTCAGTTTCTATGGAAAAGTAAGTACATGTACGTGTGGTAGAACCACACTTTACGTAAAGATAAGATACGAATGAGTTCAAGTTGAATTATTAAAGGTTTTCTTTTAATGAGGCTTTTTTTCATTATCAGTTGTATCAACCTGACATTTTTAACTTCATGCTCTTCCAAAAAAATAAACAAATCTGAATAATTGTAATTCATTAGTGAATTCCCATTATTGTATGTATGAACTGCACATTTGATGTACTTCAGAATAAATGAATAGATCACCCAAAAAACAAAAATGTGGCCATCATGGACCCAAAAATCACTGCTTGTGAAAAAGAGCTTATGATGCCAAGCTGGAGGTGGCAAATCAGTTGCTGCAAAGCCCCGTCACGCTGCTCATTGTTATAACTTGGAAGATCTCGCTGGAGTCCAGGGCTGCAACTGCTGCCTCTTTTAGATCAGTTTCCATCAGGTACTGATCCTAGGCTCCTGTTTATGACATCATCAGCTGGCCGGTGATGTATGGGGGTGATGTCAGCACAACAGGCACCCGCATACTTGGGATTTGACTGTCCATGCGTCCTCTTCATCGGAGATGCATGATTAAATCAGCTATGTCAACTTACATCTTTTTATTAGCACTTATAATTACTGCACCTGTGTGTGTACACCACAGATTTGCCCTCAGCTCTTTGTGTGTTTTGCCAAAAGTACATTTGGAGGCAAAAGTTTTGACACTAGGCAACTCGCTTAGGCTAATCCTTTTCCACAAACTCACACGTGCACAAACAAACACAAACACCGGTCCAGGCTCTGCCAGCTGTCACTGGTTCAAATTCACATTCAAAGTGCGTCTAGGGGCTTGTCCAGGAATGTACTACATGTCGAAACTGCAAGATGACAGAGAGAGAGTGAGAGAGAACCATAGACTACACAGAAAAGTTGGTAAATGAGAGCGGAGAGTCAAGAAAAGGCTATGAAGATAGGTATCTCTCTGTAAGTTCATGTAGATCGTGGCTCTGTAGACATAAGATTGGGATCATAGTTGCTGTGCTAGCATTAGACAAGAGCAAAGAATTATTGGTCTGAAAGCTTCAAACGCACATTTGTGATCTCGGGTGCACCCGTGAGGGGTTACGAAAACCAACAAATAATTGATATCATCTTTTCCAGCTCAAAGCGTCCTCACTTTTGAACCTGATTTCAAAAATCCTCTGATGTTTTACTGTGTATCACTGGCTCCTGATGAAACTCACACCGTGCAAGATCAGATTTGTTTTATGTCTCCTCTACTTCACATATTCAACATCAGTCACTCAGGTGTTCTTACATGTTGGTTCTGGCACTGGTTTGAGGTGAAAGAGTAGGAAGCACGCGCACACACACACACACACACACACACACACACACACACACACACACACACACATTGCTAAACATCTAACCAAACTAGATAGATAGATAGATAGATGCATGCCTAAATCTCTCAAGTAAACTGTTAAGCGTGATATTTACTGTTTTAAATTTTCAGTGGAACTTCACAGGTGTAAACTGTTATACTTTCTTGTTAGCATGAATTATGTATCAGTCGTTCTCTGCCGGAATGGCCAGAATATGAATTATGGATGCACAAGCGCAATCTATGACGTCCATTAAATCCAAGTCCAACGTGTCCGTTTTTGCCCCCTTTTTTGGTGAATGACAAAATGTCAGACTGCTGTATCTCTCTTTCTTAACATTCAAATATATAACTTGAGGTAAATACAAAAAGAATAGTATGTATAAAATACATACAAATTGTAGGGTGATGTCAGATGTTGGGGTGCAAAACTATTAAACAGTTGCCATAGGCCTATATATTATTTGACAATTATCAACAGATTTGATAGGTCTAGTTTTAGTGGGCAGGACAAATCATTTTGCTCTGTAATGTTAATTGCAGGTTTTCAAATATCAGCTTTATATTCATCGGAAACTTTTACAATTATGATACCATGAATTGTTAACTGATTATCTCTATAAAAAAAAAAGAAAAAAAAAGAAAAGAGTATCTGCAAAATAATTTAATTATTTTAGGCAAATCTTTATGAAATTATGTTCAAGGGATATTTAAATTCCTTTCATTAAAACTGTTCATATAACATTGAAAGAATCAAGGCCAAGCTTGGATATAACATACTTTATGACTAAACTCACACACACACACAAAAACATCAGGAACATGTGCGTATAGAACCTGAATTCAATGTATTCTAGGCTAATCCTCAACCCCCCTGCTAAATCAATTTATATTTTTTTCTTAGGCAAACGTGTCTGATTAGATTTCCTTATTCTGTATGCAGTTTATCTATAACACTGATTTAAATGGATCTTTAAAAGTAGTAGCCAATTAGACATTTTTTTTAATCTAATCTGATGACGACATTATAAATTACAGTAAAAACGTAAACAATTGATAGGTATGATGAAAACCCGGCATGTTCGCACAATTAGCAACTTACGTATTTGACAACCAATGACAAAAACTACATTTAATATTTAATATTAAACTTTAATATTTCCATCCTTACCAGCGAAAGCCGCTCTGACTGTGAAGTTTGAATATGAGAAGTAACGTTAGCGTTTATTCACCTGATTCGCTGGTCTTGTGGCTCAGTCGGTCTGTTGCTCCGTGTAGCTTATTTGGTGTCTTGAAGATCAGGTGAGATGTTATCGTTACATTCCTTACAGTCTCTGTGAGCACAGCTCGTGCCTTAAACTCTGAAATCCGTCCAAAACCTTCTCATAAAATCATAAGAGCTTTACAAGCTCTAGCTTTTTGAATTCCCACTTTTGGGGCGTGTCAGTGAGTCCGAAAAACGGACGTAAAAGTTGCAGAACGTGCTCGCAATTCCTCAGGATACTTCTGTTATCTGGACAGTTGAGGAGATAAAGGCAACAAAAGCCCAGATGTTTTTTTGCTTTTTCGTGACAATATCTCCAGCGTTTGCCAGTTTGAATACAAAACAGAAGATGTGTTCGTCGTCTTGTCACGTAAGCTCCACGCTGCACGGCGTCTAGTGTTGAAAGTGTGCGCGGTGGCAGGTGTTTGGTTTATTCGGCCGGTGAAGTGTCACGGTCCAGCCCCCTCAGCAATGCTCCCAGCGAACCAAGGGCAGGAAAACATGAACATATCAATGCAGATAGTAGTATATACAACAGTGTATTTGAACATTAGGCTATTTAAAAACTTAAATATTAAACGTAATATTTGTCTAATGATGGCAAGGGACTTTTTATTCCAGCAAATATTTTTAAAAGTAGGTTCATTTCTGTATTGGCTCACACCCAAGGGATAATCACCCACAAATTAAAATTCTGTCATTATTTACTCACCCTCATGTCATTTCAAACCCGTAAGTCTTTCGTTCATCTTCGGAAAACAAATGAAGATCTTTTTGATGAAATCTGAGCGCTTTCTGTCCCTCCATTGAAAGCTACGCAACTACCACTTTGTTTGACGCCTCAAAAAGTTCATAAAGAGATCGTAAAACTAATCCATATGAATTGAATCCAAATTTTCTGAAAAGACTTGATCGCTTTATATGATGATGAACAGATTTAATTGAGGCTTTTATTCACATTTAAACATTGATCAGCGGACAAAAAGAAGCTCAACTGAACCTGCTTGACGTGCAACCTCATTGGTTCTTGCGGAAGCTCAAACATGCTACGTAACACACGAGAATGAACCTCATGGTTCTCACACGTCAAGCGAACATGCTTGAGCTTCCGTGTGAGTTGATGAATGTTTAAATGTGAATAAAAGCTTCAATTCAATCTCCTCACCATATAAAGCGATCGAGTCTCTTCAGAAAATCTGACATAACCGTTCAATTCATTTGGATTAGTTTTACGATCTCTTTATGAACTTTAACAGAGGGACAGAAAGCACTCAGATTTCATCAAAAAGATCTTCATTTGTGTTTCGAAGATGAGTGAAAGTCTTACGAGTTTGGAACAACATGAGGGGAGTAATTAATGACAGAAATGTCATTTTTAGGGGAACTATCTCTTTAAGTCTGGGTTACAAAAAACTACTGAACATTTCCTCTGTTATTACCCAGGAAAAAAAAGATATAGTTTACTGAACACACGGTATCCAATACTGGGGCACATTGTAACATTATTTAGGGTAAATTGTCACAATGGAATCCAAGCTTTTTAAAGACGATTTAAAATCCCTCTGAAGTGCCTTGAAACAGCATTATTCAGAGTGTCATAATTTCCACTGAAACAGGAAGAAAGGGTGAGACATATCGATCAGCTCCTCCCCTTTTTGAAAAATAGCCAATAGCGTTTAGTTTATATCACAGCTCGGCCATCGCCGTTGAACTCAGTAAAGCCGCAGTTTCCTCCTAATCTCTAACCATTTCTCCTCCTAATATCTCCTTCATCTCGCTTTAAAATATATAATTCTGTGCAGAATTCAAAGGATCCGATACGTTTTGTGGTACGCGCCGACTCGCGCATATGATTCCGTATGCATTTTATGAAATTACAACATATAAAACACGTGACAACTTGCCACAGTCTGACATTGATCATGAGACCACAGTTTCATTGTTTATTTGTTTACCCAATAGCTATTGCATATATAATAAAGTTATAATTAAAAATATATATATTAGAGGTTTATTGACTTCTTAAATCTTAATTTTAAGATTTTTTTTCATTGCACTGTTCAAAATGTTCAAAAGCGCCAGCAGTTCAGCACTGTCTACTTGGTATGAAATCTATGAGGTCTGTCCTGTCCATCTTTCTGGCCTCTTTACTAACTGCTGTAAACAGAGTGAAAGACAGTCGTCAAGCGTTGTGTAGGAGACCCACTGCAGTGCATTTGTAGCGGCTCCATTTGTCCCGCCAGAAAGTCTTCTGAAATTCCCAAAGTTCTTTTGCACCGTGCTGTGTGACTCACGACGACGGGGACGAAACACAACAGAGGGGGTGGGTTGGGTGAAAGGACGTTCTCTTGAACAAAAAAACTTGCGACTCGGTATTTTAGACACAAAAGGCTTTTGGTGTGCGTTTTCATCTGGGGCCTCCGACACACACACATCAGGACGCCAGTGCTTAGTCTAAATGTACAAATGTTGTATATTGCCTTTATATATAATTCAAAAGTCAGTGGAAGGGCGTGTAAAAAGTGTTACCGTTTCCTTTTCAGCTGATTAAAAAAGACGCTCTGCTTTTCATGACATCACACAATGTGCCCTTTTCTTATACTGCTGCGGATGTGGAGGTGGTTTCTTGTCTTTCTCTCTCTTTGTGGGAGGCATCCTTTATTCTCCTCTGAGAGGAAGTGACTCAAGTCGGCTTTAAGTTCAGGTTTCCGTGTGATTTCACCCACAATGCACCGAGCCCCACCAGCTCCACTATCTTCCATTCAGCCCCTCACTCTCCCACGTCAGAGACACTTTACACAGTCCGGAGTTTTACAACCGTCTACGCAAACCAGTGAATCACCTAAGTTTAATTGGCTAATATATAAGGTTATTTGTTAAACCTCACACTGGTGAGAATATACCACACTGAAGGAACAACATGGTGTGGCATGAAAAAGAATGAAAATTTTCTATATTAAGAAAAAAAAAACGTTCTAATATTCTAATTCACATGTGACCTTTGTGTCTTGAATGAACATGCTGTTGCAAAGGCAACTCAAAAGTTGATGAATGTTACAGCTATATTTTTCCCTTTGTTACTAACTTTGACAGGCCTTTTGAGTGACCGTCTCATGTTTGTGAAAGCACTGAATTTGAACTCTATCCTTTGTGTGGAAGAGCGCATGATTTATCCTCCTTTAAAGTTGCATTTATTTGATTTAAATATGCATTGTAAAGATTGAAAAAGGCTTTATTTAAATCTTAAAGCTCTCAAATGCATTTGGTCTACAAAAAGCGTCACGTTTTCATCAGTAAAGATAGTATATGGTCAGCAAGTCAGTGGGGTTTTGTATATGGGAATTGGGAAATGATTGTCTTTCTTTCACTGGAGTGTATAAACAGGGATTTGCAGGCTCAAAGCAAGAGTTACAACAACAAATTTATCATCGTGAGTTTGTGGCGCTCATCAATCCAGGCTGCTCTTCTATGAAGCACCGCAGGCTATGTGTCAGTGCATGTTTTGGGTTGGGGAGGGATTCATTTTTAAAGTAGACTACTGGGTCAATAAGATATAAGAGTCTCCACAACAAATGAAGAAAATAAATGTAGTTTAAAATATGTGTTTTACAAGTTCTTAGAAATGGACTATTTGTACATGTTGGTTTCATATGGTTTATTATTAAAAAAAAAAGGTTTTCTCAGGGATTTTTTTCAAGCAACTACAAATATCATATGAATTCACAAATATCGCTAAGTTTTTGGGGAGTCAACCCACATGGTATTATACAACCTGAACTGACCTTGCCTTGTCATAAAAAGGTCAAATTATCTGATATTTTATTGAAGAGAATTATTGACCTTGGTACACAGTTTTGCGGGTCTGCTGGGGCCCTCTGTGTGATGTCATTTCCTTTTTTTTCCTGTATTTTATGCTTGTTAGACCATAACTTTTTCAGTTAATAAGCTGCAGTTTTGTTTAAGTATTATTCTTTGCTATTAGAACAGTTGTATCACCCTGACATGTTTTACTTTATGATACACTGTAAAAAAAAAAGTTGCTGCCTTACATTTTTAAGTATAATTAACTTGTTTTATTTAATTGTTTCATTGTTAAGATGTTTTATTTCAACTTAAATTACATTAAACTGACTTGAAAAAACTACTACTAAAAAAAGTTGCTTATAAGAGAATAGAATTATAATAGAAAATTGCTTAACTTATTTTGAGTTAAAGCAATTTAAAAGATATAGGTTGTCATAACTTATAGATCATATCATTTTTTACAGTGTACAAAACAAAAATTCATTTTAATTCAGAAATGAAAATATGCTTATTCGAATTATTAGAGCTCTGCTGACATATTTTTGTAAGCCAACCTAAAAGATCGCATCACACTGGTTCCCTCGACTTTCCATTGGCTTTTGTATTATTTCAGAAAATAAGCTAAAAGTTTACGATTCTTACATGTTTTGTTCATAATGATAATCTTCTCATATTAACACAAATTTTAAAGCCTAAGTGACTACAATCGCAAGAAGTAAAAAGCTAAACGTATAGGCTATAAATGAACTATAGCACACGGTCGCATGACTTCTGAGTCACTGCTTCGGACAGATTTTTCAATCTTCATTTAAAAACACTTTTCCTGAAAGTTTGAATAGTTTGCAAGAGTGCGCTTATAAACACAATGAGGCTGTGAAAGCAGATGAGTTTACCTGTTCGGTTTGAGGAAGTTTAATGTCTCCAATGAGCTCTAGTCCCATTTAGCCACTTTTTCAAGACAAAAATCACACGGAGTATTATGATATATTTTATGCTGCAGAATAAAACATGAAAATATCATGAGCTTGTGTTCACCACAGACCCTGTTTCAGGCATTTAATCAAAAACCCACTGAAAAACTAGCCTAATTTCCCGGTTTTAGCTTATAAAAAGACATAATCTCGGCACCCGTCTGTTGTATTTTAATGCGTTTTCATGTCATTAATGTCATGTCACTGACCCTAGAACCATTTAACTCCATTAAAGCAAAATGTGTCATTTCCTCAGAACAGTTCTCTCCACCTCCAATAGATCCCCGCACGAGTCAGTATCCAGGGCAGCCCTAGAGCAAACCTCCAAAATGCAAAGAAAAGGAAAGTACACCAGGAGCCATGGAAAAGTTAAAAAGCTGGAGGGGTGTGGGAGTGTACAATACATCTGTCTTAGGAGATAAATCTGTCAGCACCTTAGCTGCAGCCCACGGGATGCCCAGGATGGATGAGCGTATAAGCGCCCTGCCTCATCAAAGATGGATGCAGTGCCATGAGATTTTGGGATGATAAAAGTCCCACTGAGGTGCCTTTTCCCTTTTTTCCCAGTGCATTTCGGTTTCATCTTGATTGCAAACGCAATCGCCCGAGGCGTGATGTTCTAAGAATGGGTAATGGGCAATTTATACACAAAAGCAGAGAAACATGCACACACACACTTTGTTTAGTCGAAAAGGATGTTTTTGATGAAATAACAGAATGCACAGAATACTCATGTCGCCACAGAGTGAGTCAAAACACATATTGGAGAGCAGACGGGTGGAAAGAGTGCAGGGGACGCCTGAAGGCTGCGACTCCTGCTGCCACTGATGATCTTTCAGATAAAAACCATTTATCTGCTCGCCAGGGCTGTCAGAGGCCCTGCTAATTAGCTTTACCATTCATCTCTCTCTTTCTTTCCTTCTGTCTTTCTCGCACTCTTTCCATTCCCTCACTCCATCACACTCTGTCTCTGTCTCCTTCACTCGTTGACCTTCTATATTCAGTTCTGCCTGTTACATTTGAATATGCACTTTTTAACCTGCAAGTTATGTGACAGATGATTTTTATATCAATTTAAATTGATCTATTTTGATCTAATGGTCTGGTATTATGGATACTTTACTGAAATGTAAAGAGAGACCAATATAGGATTTTAAAAAATGTTATTGTAAAGGGTAAAAATAGTTTAAATCAAGATATTCGTTCCTCACATATTCTTCCTGACTAAAACAGCGACCTGAGTTATAACTTATATGAGCAAGAGTCTCAAAGCTCCCATGATCAACAACATGGAAATAATGTATATAATTAATTCATGATTTGAATGTAAATGGTTTTGAGATTCACTGCACCTACAAATAAACACACAAGAAGAGTATGAATGTGGAGCATATTCAGTAAAATATCATAAAATAAAATCTTGCTTATTATGTAACTTAAAATATTTTATACATATTTTTTTAATTGAATTGTAAAAAATTTTATGTATTATCATATATATATATACAGTGCAATGCATAAGTGAATACACCCATGCTAAAGTTGACTAAAAAGAGGAATAAAAAATCATATTTTGGAAATTGAACTTAATGCCTTAATTTAAAAAAATTAGGAAAAATCCAACCTTTAAGGACACCAATTTTCTTTGTGAATGAATAATGTATCGTAAATAAATAAATGTTCTTCCTTAAAATACATGGTGCATAAGTGAGTACACCCCTATGTTAAATTCCCATAGAGGCAGGCAGATTTTTTTTTTTAAGTTTTTTTTTTTTTTTTTTTTTTTTTGGATACTATGCATCCTGATAAAGTTCCCTTGGCCTTTGGAATTAAAATAGCCCCACATCATCACATAGCCTTCACCATACCTAGAGATTGGCATGGGGTACTTTCCATAAGATCATCTCTCAATGCAAATCAAACTAGCTATTAGGCTAACTGAAATAAAACCATGCCAATCTCTAGGTATGGTGAATGCTATGTGATGATGTGGGGCTATTTTAATTCCAAAGGCCAAGGGAACTTTATCAGGATGCATAGTTCAGGTTAATTGAGACACTTTTTGCCATTGAGATGACTGGGAAAAAGTGTCCCGCTCAACCTGAATTCACCCCAACTTCCTTCAATCTTGATAAAGCGTGTGGTATCTAACAGTAGTACGGCTCCTCACCCGCTGCCTGCATTTAAAAACAGGGCAGGCCTTTGCTAGTGGAATATTTATAGCATTGCATTAAGCATGAAATCAAAGGTTTTAAGTGTACCATTGCAACATCGGCACTCCTCTGTTGAGGCCTGCCCAAAAATGCCTGCCCTTGGGCTGTTTGCAGTGCAGTGCTGTTTCCATACGAATCTAACCTTCATTACACATTGACCTCTCATGAGTCAAGATCTAAGCTACTGGTTAACATGCAGCCGGGGTGACGAGGGCAAAGTAAAGTTTACCTCAGGGACCACGTATTTCCATATTCTAAAGGAAATATGCGTTGCGTTTAATCCATGCATTTCCTAAGAGATGTGTGCTGGACCTCTGAAGGTCAAATCTCAGATAAAGCCGCTATCGACCTGTAAGAACTGTTGAATTCATCATGAAAACATGAAACGCATCAGTTCACGTGATCAAGCACAGCACAGCTGTCTGAGCACAGGCATCTGAATGGAGATAGGAGCATTTGACAATGACATCACTCTACGCTGCGCTCGGAGGGCTTATCTCATCGCCTTTGCAGTCTCACAGACCCCCATAACTAACCAACAGCTTGCTGTCTGCAGGCGCTTCACATACACAAGTCAAAACAACGTCTCTATGGGGGGGGGGGGCTGGAATCCCAATATTTCGCACCAGAGTTGTTGTTCCATTTATTAATCTTGGATATGAAATCCATAAAACAGCTTTCTTTTATTAGTCTAGCAGCTTGAAACGGAACCAATTCTGATTTCATTATTGTCTTTGCTATACTGCCCCCTTGTGGGCAGACATGAAAAACAATGTCTTGAAATGTGTGTTTTCTTTTTTTAAAGCAGACGTTCCAGTGTAATTTATGAACAGTTTGGTGCATATCATATAATTTCTTATTATAGTTTCCATCTTAGAGGAATTAGAGATGAACACTTCTAGAAATGAACACTAAATATGTGTGTCATCAGGACACAAAGCTGTATTAAATTTAATACATTTTCTGGAGAAACTAAAGAGACAGAATGCCACATTGTGAATGAAAAGACAAAAACTTTATTTGACATGGAAACCAAAAAAAAACGAAAAACAAAACCAAAACATTTAAAAATTGTAGTTCTCTATAAAATTTAGCACACAAAATATAGCTTTTCTTTGATATTGTAGGTCAAATCTACCCTAATAATTCAATAACATATTATAAACCCTTCATAAGGGAAAGGATTATGTACAAACCACTGGCCTTGCAGGAAAAACAAGTACAATCCAGTATACTTACAATGAGTTAATAGCTTTTCAAATTTTTAAACCAAGCTTTTACAGGTCAACACTCAAAATCAATGTAAACTAAATATGTTTAACACAGTTTCCTTATTACAGATTCCTATGACAACCTACTGACTGACCAAAGTTAAGGAAAAATATATTATTGCAAAGGAGCAGAAGTACTAATAGAAAAAGAAAAGAAAAAAAGATGAATATGAAAAGTCAAAAGGAACAAATGTGTACATACATATTCACTATCTTTACATTATCTAAGCATTTAACAGGACACAAAAAAGTCTGAGTATTGAGTGCACACATCATGCTGTCAAAAGAAATAACACAACGAGATGGCCTTTCCAAAAATTTCGCTCATTTAAATAACATTACAATTGTTATTCAATGCAGTGAATAAATGGTAACGTGCATGTGATGATAGTGTGTAGATATCCAACTCAATTCCTAGAAATGACAAGTTGTTTGAAGTATCACATGACACTGAACCTCATAACAATAGGAATAGTGTCAGGATTTTAGCTGCTTATGTAAACAAGGTGAAATAAACCTACAATTATTTAAATGTTCATCAATAAACAATTCATAAAGGTATGTATTAAAGACACGAAGTTGAATGAACGCGACTCGTGAAGGGAAACGCATCTATAAGGAGGGTAAAAAGAGGAAACATCCCTGAGTTATCTAGTTTTGGTTCAGAATGAAGTGCATTTGAGAATGTTTGACCTTTTCCCTTATACTGTAGCTAAAATGTGGTGATAGAGTTTATGAACAATAAAAAGATAAGACTATAACAATGCCGTTCATGATGCTAGAATTCTGTAAATGTGGATTTAAAAAAAAAAAAAAAAAAAAAAAAAGTAGTAACAAACGACAATTAACCAAAAATATTATAGCAATGACTGACTAAATGTTTTTATAACTGGTCATGATTCTGTGGCCTCCTGCAGTGAAAATGTACTTGTTGGTGACAGACGATGTTACTGTATTCCATACAACAAAAGACAACAACAACCAGGACTCTAAACCAGCCAAAAACAACTAAATTAAGTGAAGTCTGTAATCCCCAACTTTAAACAGTCAATTCTGAGATAAAAGAGGTGTCTTATGGGTATCAGTAGCCCTCTCTGTGAATTCTGTTAATGCAAAGTTACGTGTAAAATCGTAAAGAAACGACGTGTTTTTGGAGGAGTGCACACACTGAATCTGAAAATTCATCATCTCTGATGTATAGAAAGTACCATCTACAATGAAGATATGGTTAAACCATGATCATCAAGCAACATTAACACTTGTTAATTTATCCAGAAAACAATCAGTAAAATAGATCATAGAAAACTCTAATGATGCTATTCTGCATAAAAAGAAACGGAGACAACACCACATCCTAACTCTTCTCTTCATCGACATCAATATCTTCTTCTTCCTTTCCCTGCTCTCTGACCTCACAGCCACCGGAGTCACGTGACTCTTCTACTTCCTCAACATCCACTTCCTCTTCATTTCTCTCCTCATAGGAGGATTCCCCCTCATCTCTGTCATTCTCTTCTGAGCCTGGGAGAAATATTTGATCAATCAT
Organism: Rutilus rutilus; assembly: GCF_951802725.1. NCBI lineage: Eukaryota > Metazoa > Chordata > Actinopteri > Cypriniformes > Leuciscidae > Rutilus > Rutilus rutilus. The sequence goes on along the minus strand of NC_140232.1, from coordinate 21,807,270 downwards.
AATTGTTTAGAAATGAAACACTTTATATTACATAATGTGTGACGATCGTGAAAAGGAAAAGCTCACCTCCAACTTGGTCATCACGTTCATCATCATCATCATCATCCTCATCATCATCCTCCTGCTCCAAGTTTTGGCTGTTCTGCTCTTCATCTTCGTCTGAATCGGAGATGATCACACACTCGTCTCCGTTATTGCTGCCCTTAGGTTTGGGAGCGCTGCTGGCATGGAAATTAGTTAAAGATAATTCAAGTTTAGGAAAACCCATCTCATCTGGAGGAGGAAATCAAATGTTTTATTCTGGCGATTACCTGCCATTCTCTCGTGGCTCCCACAGTGGAGTCAGGTAATACCTCAAAGGGTTTCTGTACAGATCTTCCTTCAGGATCTAGAGCCAAGGAGATGGAGTCAATGGGTTTATAAAACATCATCCTTACTGTGTGCATTTATTTAAGGATTTGCTGGGTTATAGTGCTTTTTTTTGTTCATGTATTTTCATTTCCTATACCTAACCTCATTAAGAGATGTACCTGTGCTATGTCATCCCTCCCTGGGGTGCTGTGGTCACTGAACCAGTGGAAGAAGCTCTGGTAGACTCCCTGTGATGTTCGACGAGGTTCTCCACTCCCGACCAGATTCTGCCCTCTGTGCCACAAAATTGGGTTTGAGAAGGACACCGGAGACCCTGAGCAAAAAATAAGCACATACAGATGATAATGCATGATTATCTCATACATACATACACTCATGAAAAGAGAGGTGCTGTGATGGTGGTCAGCTCACCTCCCATTCCAAGATGAAGTTCTTTCACTATCATTTTGTTTTGAAAGAACGGATTTCGCCGGAAATGGAAGCAGATGCGGTATCCAAGTTTGTTGTTCTTGAAAGATTCAATCTGTTTAATGATAAGCATTTAAAAAAATACAAATAATTAGCCGTTTTGAAAACAGGTTTAAGCCAAACAAGGGAAAAAAGGCGGGGAAATGTTTTACCTCTAAATTAGTCATGTAACTAAGAGCGTCTTCATCAGACTCGTCGATTTGCGCTGATAGATGTGGGTGATTCAGAAGCTGATTGGTTCCAAGTTAAGTGCACATTATGTAAATGAAGACATCACACTTCTAGAAACCAGCATCATTTGGTTCAAACATTTTGATGCAAATGGAAAAACAACAACAACAACACGTAAGGCATATACAGTCTACACATAAACACTGCTATACAAGTACCAAGTGTGATCTTTGGTGGAAATTCACCAGGCATGGTAAAGTGGACATCTAATAACATCAACTTGTGAATCTTTTGACCAATTAAATTCCTTGATTTTTTCAGTGACTTGAAAGATTTGTAAAAACATTTTATAGAGACTGCAGTCAAAATAAGCTTATATTTACAAATACATACATATTGACAAATATCTATATCTGTATCGGATAGTATATGGACAAAAGTAGGAACTGTTACTACTTATCAGACCATTAAAGATAAACACAAATGCACAAAAGTAGTTGACAGCGATAGGGCCCACAAAGGACGACCTCGGTGACTTCTGAAAGTCATTGAATAACTCGCACACTGTGTTAAAGGATACAGCAGTAACCCAGAAGCCTGGGATCGCTTGCGTGATGGCGCTGCGCTGGTCCAGGTGAGGGCGTCGCTGGCGGCTCACTTTCATCTCCAGACGTTGATGAAGACGCGCGCCTTTCTTCTCCAGAGCATCCAGACGCATCTGTACCTGCGCGAGCAGCGCGACGGACTGCCGCACCTCCGGGGCCATCTTCACCGACACTATGGCACACTCACCGTCCTCGTTATCCTCGTTCTCAGAGGCGACAGACGAACTGGCCGTGGAAGAAGAGCCAGGAAGGGAGTCTTCTTCATCTTCCTCCTCCTCCTCCTCCTCATCATCCACAAACGATGCCTGCTCTGGATCATCTCTGTTCTCGCGGATCAGCAGGGATGAAGAGCTGTCCGCCGCGGCTGCCTCCGTCCTTCTCTCGCTCTGAGAGCAACCTGGACGATTGGACTTATACCTTGATTTCTCTCGGCTCGGTTTTTTGGACGAACAGGGCATTTCTTTACAGTCTTCGTCCCCGTCTCCGCCGGTCAGACTCGCGAGCGCCTCCGCTGCGGCGATGGCAGCGGAATCTGACGGCTGGCGCGCGCTCTCACCTCCGGCAGCCTGTCTCGTGCTCTCCTGTGCGGCTGCTTCATCCTGAATTACCACCTCCTTCTCTTCAGTTCCTTCAGGGAGCTCAGCTCCGGGTTTTGGCTCACCATTCCCAACTTTCTCGGGTTCTGCATCTTCATGAGACTCATTTCTTGGTTCCTCGTCACTTACTTTCGCCTGCTTGAGCAGCGTGGTCTCACACTCTCCACTCGGACTTGCGCTTCTTTTCATCTGGTTAATTTCGGACGGCTTGCTGCTGTCCGGGTTTGTACTCATTATACTAGCTAGTTCTAGATTTATCCGACGTATATGATGGTTTTAAAACAGATTCTAAGTGATACTTGTTAACTGTGCGGGTCTCTGTCCCTCGTTCGCATTACAGCACTTCCAATATCCAATTCTGCGCAAATGTCAGCAGGCCTAGATAGCTTCCCAACGCTGAATGAGGCTAGTTCATATTCTCGCTGACTATCGCACAGCAATTATTTCCGTTTGATTTTGACACAGTATTCCCAACTTTAAGCTATTTCTCTCTTAAAAGTCACAATTCGTCTAAAATGTCCAGTTCTGTAGTATTTGTTTACAGTTTGCCCTTCCGTTCGCCATTTATCTGAGGCTTTACATACGAGCGAGAAAACAATGCTCTGATTGGCTGAAATGCACCGCGCAAAAATCTCTCGACCAATCATAGACGTGGTATTGCAGTTGGTGACGAGCCATTTCATTGAGAACATCACTATCGCGTTGCAATTACGCATTGTAAAATATTTCTTACTGAAACTGTTTTATATTATATTTTAGTTTATGAGAAGCAAAACTTGATTGTGTATAGTGTGTACAGCTCTGGAAAAAAGTCTAAAAGTGCTGATTACATTTCAGTTTTGATCAAATATTTTATTTTCAAAGAAAATAATGTACAGCAGTCGTTTTACTGTAGCTTTCAACAATAAGTACCATATTAAATGTATTTACATACTTTACGTTGTCATTACTATCATTATTGGTGTACAAATGTTAGCATTATAAGGGTTATATACTTGTGAATTTTTATTACATTTAAATGTGAGAAGGATAATGAAAATTTGCTGAACTTCCATTTCTTAACTTTATCTTTGGATGAAGTTACATTTATATTGATTCTTAAAGAATTCATTACACAAAAAAGAAAAAGGTCTGAAATAGACTGCCTGCTATACATTTAAAACCACCATGTCTGTAATTTATATCACATTGACTATTCTTTCTAAAGTTGTAAATCTTGTTAGTGATTGAATGTTGTTGGAATCTCGTAATCAGTGTCCATTTGGGCCAGGCATCTGGTAAGTTTCACCTTGTGGAGTCAGGGGAAACAGGTGAAAAGGTGCCATCCAGGCCATATCCTGGTCCCTAGAGGAAAAAGTGCTGTAATTACAATCAATCTCTTATGATTCAGAACTAAACAGCATGCCTTTATTAGTCCATGAGGCTGAGGTGTCTCCCAGCTCCAACAATAAAGCTTTTATTAGATCCATCCAAAGAGCCCAAGGTAGGGCTTTTTAATCTTTACTACTCAGCCATCTTTTTTTTTTTTTACTTATATTTATACATACAACCAACTTTGTGTTTCTCCACATGATTTTTTGAGACTGGTGGGTGGACCTTGGATGGTCTTGGGGCATTCAAACTGTCAAAGTTATATACATATCTATAGCATTATATAAAATTAAACTCATCAATCTGGTACACTGTGAGTACAAAATTAAATGCTCCAACCCATGTTCAGTGTGCAAACTGAAAGAAAAAGAGGCAATGAATTGACTTGTACCTGAACTTTAAAGGGGACTCAACCTTCTTTTAGTCGTGATATAGTGGCCCAGTCTACATTACAGTCACAATGTTGTTTTAGGAAGCCAAACAATTAGAATATAAAATATAATAATAACATATTATTATTATACCTATGACAGTAATAGCCATATATTGTGAAACAAATGCACTGTAAAAGAAATGAAAATAAATATTTCACAATTATATTATTTTACTTTATTAAAATACTTTTGTCCTAATTTCCTGAGCTTTTATTTTGGTGGAAAACTGCAGCCAGTTTCTCTGAAAACACGTTTACAAACACATCTCGTTACAAATCTAGTGAAATGTTGTAATCATCAGCCCATAAAAATGTTGGAAATTATGCAAATGTGAAAAAGCATAATTGGTGCCCGTTGCATTCCCAAATGCACACTAAACTCACATGCAGAATGGAGTTTACTGCATTCATTCACTGTGAACCGAGTCATTCTGAGACGCGGAAAACGAGAGGCTGCTCACTGGAGAGCAATGTGTGGAGCGTGAAGTCCAGCTCCCCCTCTCTGGATGTAATTTGGGTGTAATGGGTGGAGCTTGAAGATAGAGAGAAGATAGAAGAGCTAACCACACCCTAACTTTATCTCTCCACCCCTTAGATCCACAGAGGTTGAGCTAGACTCGGTCAAGGTCAACTCATCTGGCTCTACAGTGAGCACCACTTGCGGAACACCAGGGGTCTCATTTATAAAACTGTGCGTAGGAACCTTACTAAAAGTGTACGTGCGCCCGAAAGCCAAAAATGGCGTACGCAAAGAAATATTCAGATTTATAAAACCGTTCGTACGCCAGAACCTGCGCAGAATTCACTTTATAAATCCCAGTCAGCGGAAGATTGTGCGCACATGCGTCTCCTCCCCGAAATAACCATATATGGAGCTTACAACGCCTCGTTTTACTATGCAGATCCTCATCTGCATATCATTTGCATATGATTATTCATCCACGTGATAACGTTTAACGGTACAGGACACATTACATTAATAAAAATCATGTAGTTGCCTATCCTTGTCTTGTTTTTGAATACATAAATCAAATAGTGTAAAATACATTTCAGAGAAAGTTTTTCTCAATCTTTTCCACTGGCCGAATTGTATTTTTAATTGATTTATATTTTTAATGGAAACAGATAGGCCTTGGGCATTATTTGCACGAAACTATTTTCTCAGACAATCTGGTATTATCATGATAAGCAATTATCTCTGTGGTTAAACATTAAAGCACAGCACGCCACAGGAAAAGTGTTCAAAAACATCGCATCCACAACAAATATTTCTATTGACTGAATTTGAATATAAAAATGTTGTAACTTCTCAGTATTTCATGTTTAAGTGTTTAACTCCATTAATTTGAATGGCATATTTAATCTAAATGTTTATATCAGAAGTAAAACAGTTTAAATCATTATTTTATTTATTTAAACTGTTATTTGCGTCAGTTTCACTAAACGGCCCAACGCGCTCGCTGGCGCGGACATTTAAGAAGGGATGGATATTTGCTTCAAGTGACAGGCTTGGTGAGTGAAATAATATTTGTATTATCTTTCTGTATATGTTTAATTTTCTTTAGATTTTCTGTCTAAAAGTGACCAAAAAGACACTTAACTCCAGCTCACCATCGGTGTCGCCAATTCCCTTTGTCTCCAGAATGTGCGTACGCACGGCTCAAAGTTTGCTTAAAGGTGCGAACATTCTCCCGTCAAGTTTGTTTTTTATAGATCACAACCTTTGCGTGGGAACTGGCGTACGTACGTTTCCAGCCCCGTTTTGTGCGTACGCACGCTTTATAAATGAGACCCCAGATCATGAGCTGACCACGTGAACAAAGTGCGTGCTTCGCTTTAAAACACGCAGCGCAACAGACTTAAGTCACAGCCTTTTGTGATTTGATCCATATTGAATTTGGATTTATCCATATTGTGCCTTTGATTTTAGATCGTTTGACAGATACTTTGCATTAGCAATGGCGCAAAACAACATTAAAGACCTTTTATGTTATGAGAAGTTTAAAAATATTTTTGGTTCATAATGAATGGGCCGCCACAGTCTAGTTAATGAACGGGTAAACACTGCAACGATCCACAAACTGTAAAAAACCTGTAAGAATTTACACAAAATGATACGGTCATCCTTACAGAGCAGCAAGTACAGTTTACCTGTGTAACTTTTGTCCTTTTCTCCTGAGAAATTCCTCTTCATCTACAGTCCAAACAGAACCTTTCCTTCCTTCAACGCGCACAAAGCACTTATGAAGACTGAGGTTATGCCGAACAGCATTCTACACACACAAAGCAATACAAGAATGACTTATTCTGTGATTTCACAGCCAGGTCATCACTTTGTCATTGATGTGCAAGTTGTGAAAGTTTTCTGGTATGTAAACGAAAGGATGTGGCTTTCAGGAGTGGCTTGTTTGTGGGCAGTGAGTCATGGAATGACAAATACCATATCTCAGAGGTCCCCAACCCCCGGGCCGCGGACCGGTACCGGTCCGTGGGACATTTGGTACCGGGCCTCACAGAAAGAATATATAACTTAACGTATTTTCCGGACTATAAATCGCTCCGGAGTATATGTCGCATCAGTAAAAAAATGCGTCATGAAGAAGAAAAAACATAATATAGCCTAAGTCGCACTGGACTATAAGTCGCATTAATTTAGAAATGTAGCCTATTTCACACAAAATAATAATAATAATTGTTCGGATGGGACAGTTCACCCTTACGGACGTGAGCGCTCTGAAAGCGGCACAAAAAGACTGCTTTAAAACTTTCACAGAGACCTCAGACAGAAAGCAAAAAGCCTGTCTTTAAATTGTATTTCGTTTTGTATTAATTGTATCTTAATTTTAATCAATGTTTCATCACCCAATTGCCTGGATTTAATAAGAAGTAAATATAATAGAACATATTTAATCAGGACACGGAGGCGCGGGCGCGTGAACTGGAGCTGATGCTGATCTCATAAATTAACCGAAATTCAGCGTATAAGGTAGCCTACTTGCCTCACAGACCTGAGACATAGAAAGCTTGAAATGTCTAATTTTAAACAGAACAATTCAAAACAAAAGAAAACTGACTGTTCTCTGCTTATGTAATGTAATTCGTATGAAATGTGCATTTCTCTCTGGCGCGTTCACTAGGCATACTGCGAAGATCGAGTCAGCATTGTCAACTTCATCTTTGCACAGAAAACACTTGTTTATTATTAAACAATTAAAATGTCTCCTGCTATATTTTACATATTCATAATCATTCATTTTGGTTCTTAAAATCGGTTCTTTGTGACAACTTTTAGGTGCTTTATTGGCAGCGCCACCCTTACGGCCCCTGATCGCATCAGCACCGTAAACATGGAGATTTTTTTCTTTTGGGGGGCTTTTTGTTTGTGTTCAGGCTTTCTCAGTTGTCTTTAGGCGCGATATTACGAGTACCCTGCTAATAAAATTGCAAGTAAGCCTACACATTGGATTCACGTTTATTATTATTATATTTAATTATTTTTTATATTTTGTTGTATTTATCCGCCGCACCTTAAAGGCCGGTCCGTGAAAATATTGTCTGATATTAAACCGGTCCGTGGCGCAAAAAAGGTTGGGGACCGCTGCCGTATCTCATACCTTCCATGTGGCAGTGTTGTGACGGAAGTAGAAGAACATGCGGGTAAACCAGTGGTAGATTTCATTTAGAGTTAGCTGCTTCTCTGGGGACTCCAGGATTGCCTGGCATAGAAGACATCTTTAATGTGACTGACAGGAAATTAAAAGGTAATATAGGCCTACAGGATATTTAATTCAGCAGTGCTTACCCATCGTATCATAGAGGCGTAGGTGAATGGTGGCCTCATGTTTGTTAACTTATAATACTCAAAACTGGGGATAATCCCTGTGGACAGAAAAAGAAAAACATCATTTGGTGTTGTATTGTGTGTGGATAATGTTTTAAATTGAATATACACGTTCAGTTTCTGAATCAGTGTTTGAAAATATGTATAGAACAACAGTGTGTTTGGCTGCTGAATGACCTGGTATAACTTGTGAGGTAGAGATCTGCCAGTATCCTTGTGTTAACGCATCAGCTGCCACTCTCTCACTGTCATAGAGACCATTTGTGTTCTGACATGCTGCAGGTTCCAGGAGTCCTGACAGATGTCCCGGCTTCTCCACACCGTCACCACCCTGAGATCAGAAGGATAAAATTGCATTAATACATAATTTTGTGCATAAAACATCTGGCCTTCTTCAGGCCCTAAAAGTAGGTTAAAAAAAAAAACTCAAATGACAAACAGAACATAGACAGACCCTGCTGTCATTATGGCACAATTCGATTAATGGCATAAGTTTACGTGCCGCTCACACATGGTTTTGGCTTGGCTTTTCGAACGCTCCCTTTTTCAGTTTTGTAGCTCAGTGGTTCCTGACCCCAGTCCTGGAATGTCCCCAGCACTGCACATAATGATGTCTTCCTAATCAAACTCACTCTTCCTTATTCAACTCATAAAGACTCCAAGACCTCAAATGGCTGATAAGACAGACATACACTACTCCAGGACCACTACTGTAGATTGGCTGAGGATCATTGTTGTCTGGTGTGACCCAATTTCAGCTCAGATTTAGCTGGCAGACAGATGGCCTTGCATTTGTCTCAAGAATACACTGGTGTGAAGAAAAATCCATAAAACAGTTACAAATCAAGATATCCCTTCATCAGCACGCTTGATGGTTATCTGGTAGAAAACGTTAGTGGGGACAATATTTGGTCCATACTTTCCAGACCTACCATTTTTGCCTGGCTTCCTTTCTATAGCATTATATTAGTTCGATCTTTAACATAGGTCTGTAGATCAACTGATTAAGCTTTTCTCAGAGCAATACATATCCTTACCGTAGTAAGTGACACAGCACATCTTAAAATGTATTACCAATCTGTAACTTTACCCAGACAGAATGAGCAGTAACAATCACATTTCTGAGCTTTGTGAGCAGATTATTTTTCCTTTTTTTCTTTATAGAGAATGAACCACTCCCTGATAATCGTTTATCAAGTGTATGTAATTACTAGCACCTGGCTGCTAATTAACGTCTCAACAAGCAATGGTATGCCTATTTTTTAGTCATCTGGCTTGGTTAATAATTTTGTTATTGTGTGTGTGTGTGTGTGTGTGTGTGTGTGTGTGTGTAAATATATATATAGTTATATTGTTTTTCGCAATGCAAACAGCTATATGATATATTTTAAATATAATTTAACATAAGAGCGCTTACCTCAGAGGTAGATTTGACATCAAACAGGTGTAGCTGCATGGCCTGCAGTTTCTGTCTCTCTGCTGTCAACTAACAGTAACATTTACAAAGTAAATATAACACAGTGTCATAAGCAAGCATTCATCTATCATCCAGTTTATCTTATAACTTCCTGACCACCATGTTCTTTATTTTCACTCTGCATTTATGTACCATTAGCCTCTGTGTTACATGATAAATGGGTTCTGTGTTTCCCACGTAAGCTGGTTAAATGTAGAACAAGCCGTTTTCAGTATGTTGATCATATTTTTGAGTACTGGGGTTATATACCTGATTCTCCATGTATTGTACTTTGTCTTTCTGCACCCTCAGCTGGGTTATACTTCTGTCCCCAGGAGCATGGTCAGTAGAAAGGTGTCTAGATTATGAAAAACACATAAAGATGTACAGATATCGGGTATTGTTGGAATTATTTATTAAGTTATAGAGTTAATTTAAATTGTTTTGTCTCACCTTAAGAAATGTCCATATTCTTTGAACACTTCCCTGCTCTTTGAGCACCCCGGCCATCTGCATTGTCCTTTAATACACAGAAAACTGCCTGGAACACTGAATGGATGCCTAGAGATATATAAAAAAATGCTTAGTTTAGCACAAAACTGAGACCATGTGGACATTATGTATTTTTATTTTCTTGTTTGTGTGTTTGTTTACTCAAACCAGATACTCACTTCCCAGAATTTTCTGGGCTTCCAGGCTGAGGACTTGACACAGAGGCACTGAGTCTGTTTTCAGATTGGCTGGTGTAAAGTGGGCCCGGGTCTGACAGGTTGCTGTCAGGTTCTGTCTTACACACAGTGTCCAAAGCCCAGTCATGAACACCACATCCTGTGGAGCATTATGAAAAGTTTAGTTTCAGAGAAAAATGATTTTAAATTTTTCAGTTTTGATAGAGTCTACAGTACCAGTACCTTGTGGGAAAGGCTGGTTGCCTTTGCGTAATACTGATGGTCTGTGCTGTCTAAAACACTTGCTTGTATTTTCACTGGCACTCTAGATAAAGACAACAGAAACTCATCATGCATAATTTTTATACTACCCAATGCTACATGTTTCAGTTTTTAAAATGCAATTCTAATCAATTCCTTTTAAAGGTACAGTAAGCGATTTCTAAGAAAAGCTGTTCAAAGTGGATCATACCGACCACCACAACACACTTGTAGCCAATCAGCAATAGGGGTCGTGTCCACTCATGATGGGGGAGGAGAGAGAGTGAGCAAGAGGGAGATTTGAAGAAAGACTGTAGAAAGAGCAATGGCTGATAGACATTACAAATGAGGTCATAGGAAATCATTGGAAAAAGAAGGGTTATGAGATTCAGGACCCGCGTTAATATTAAAAAAGCTTTCCAGTGCCAAAGAAGTGACCCAAGTGGAAAGACCTGAAAACTTGATGCAGAGGTTGCGTTGTTTCTGCTCCATACTGTACATGAGTAATATTGGTTTTGCTATGTTTCACAGAACCAAAATATGCTGATGTTTTAATGTTAGCTTTAGTAACAGGACAGTTTAGTGTCATTGTTTGTCTGGAGCTAGTGTTATGTCGGCAACTAACAACAAACTCTTGCTTACATATACTCTTGTGTACTATTTGTTAATTTTTTTGTTCTCCCTTGTTGTTCGTCATCTTCACTTAATTTTTTCAGCTATTCTTCAGCTATGATAATGAGACATCTACTCTTGCATTGCATGTTTGTGCATTTTGGTGGGCGGAGCAATGACAGGTGGGGTGTGTTTGTTTGGTGTTTCTCAGAAATTGCTTACTGCACCTTTAATCCTTTAGTTTTTGGGAAAGGTGTTGCTATGGAAGTGAAACCTTTTATGATTTGACTGTACCTGCTGTTGTAGAGTGGAATTTTGAATGTGAGATGAGCCAGCACCTCTGAGATCACTCTCCATAGCAACAGATACCTTTGAAATCACAATCACAAAAAGATACAATTTTAAAATTTGCGGAATGCATTTTTTAATTTATACAGGCATTTTGTGTTATAGCACTTGTATACATTCTTCAGTATGATGTTACTTGAGCTGTGAATTTCTAAAGTTGTCAAACTATGTTTGAGGACTGTTTTTTTAGTGGAAGAACTTAAATTAACATTATTAATATTCCTTTAATTTCTAAATATAAATATGGCAGTTTCCAGTCTGTTACCTTGGTAGCCATGTGTTTAGCTGAGCTAAGAGGTGATCTGCTTCCTCTGGGCTTCATTTGTATGCTGGAAAATGTGGGATAGTCTTCCTCTTGATACTGATGTTGGTGAATGCTTCGGTTTTCTTCACCTCTGTATGTTCCAGGACCATTTTGAAGCATTCCTATATAGAAATAAATAGGAAGTTATACTTAACTGTAAGAGCTTACAGTTCATTAGCTTTAACGTACTACCAAGGACTGAAAGTGAAATTAATCAGCCCTCCAAGTACTAGCGCAAAGTATTTCCTGTGCAAATACATTTACCTTTTGCTTTGTTTCCAAATATAGTATAACTAAACTCATTTGAATTCAAAACAGCTAAATGAAATGGAGGTTGTTTTTCTTTCTCTTGTTTCACTGTGCAGGTTCTCTAAACACAAACTACACTTTCCCTTGAGCAGGAACCAAGAGGTCAGGAAAAGCAGTGGTGGGCCCTTCGTATTTTAAAGGGGTCATGACATGATCATTTAAATTTGCCTTGTTTTTTTTATCTTTGTGCCATTAAAACATTAATAGATTAAAATGTCCTCCTCATTTTAAACAAAGCATTTATTTAACCAAGCTACAAAAACATCTAGTTTGGATATTGTGAAATTTGTGACGTCACACGGGCAAATACATTTGCATATGACTGCCTCCAGAGCAAGACATCGACGAATAGTTATACACCAGCGCACCATAGGCTCCGCTCACTGGCATTCAGTCGCTTAACGGATGACATTTGCCTACACCGGATGTGAGGGTCACGTCGCATCAAGCAGTTAGAACCCATTATTATCACTGACGCTGTCTACACTGGATACAGTACAGATGTGAGTTCAGTTTCTGACATACTCCACGCACTGGAATCTGTCGACAACAGGACAAATGGAAAAGTGAAAGAACATTCGCTTTGACGTGTCCAGTTTAAATAGCCCATTTGCATCTCTGTACAGACTTCAGAAGGATCCCAGCATCAGAAACAAGTGGATGGTTTATTGTAATGACGTCCCGGATCACGTCGGAGGATTATATGTTTGGCTACTAAATATTAAAGGACTATATGAGAATCCAGCCTGGACCATTTATCTGATTCACCCTCAATGTGTAATACTTCTATATGTGTTTAGATGTAATGTGATAACTTCTGTTGGATGCTTAATTGTGTAAAAGTATGAATTATCAGTGTTATGATTCTTAAAACCCTGGATGGACTTAAAACAAGAATCTTGCACACGTAACTTCTGAGAAAGAAAGAAAAAATCTTCATCTTTGGATTTTAGAGCACCATTGTCATTGCGGTTTTCTGAACTTGTTTAAAAAGTCATGTGTGGATGCTGTTTCTCTGACATTTGACATTAACCACATCAAGTATGATAAATGTCAAATTTTTTCACCTGGGGGGTTTTTCAAGTAAGCAACTTGGTTTGATAAGAAGGAGATACAGATGTAGGAAATCAGAGAAGAGCCTTATTTTGGTGCTGAATAGTAACAAATGTTTTCAAATATGCTTTTTTCCTCCCTAAAAAATATAAATTACAGCACATTTCTAAAATTAGCAATGTTATTTAATTACCCTTTTTTCTGCGCTTCTCAGAACTCTGTATCTTTCTTCATCAAGACTAATTATTAGATGTTCAGTTTATATTGGCTACATGCAAGGGTGCAACTTTCCAGTCATTTGCAATGTTGTGCCATTGTGCCATGTACATTGATACAAATTTGTTCAGCCAAAAGTTGATATTGATGAGGATTACTCAAGGCATTGAAACTCATTATTCATCTCTCAGTCTGAATATAGCCTTCTCTCAGTTCCATTCACCAAGATAAACCCCCTCAAGATATGAGAATAGTCTGGACTGACAGCAAGTTTCATTTATGCCACTACAGATACTTTAGCCTTCAGTAAAATCAGTTTTAGTTTCCATGTTATTTTGTGGAATTCATAGTCGTAATGATAATCATGGAATTAAACCTGAAATCTAATTAAAAAAAATATATATTACAGATATGGAACAGAGAGCAGGCCTAAATTCTCTCCATTTCATTCTGACTCACTTTTTTTCCACTGTATACCCACTCACTTGTTATAGCGTGTAGCTTTTCTCTTAACCCACATGAATCAAAGACCAATACATTTGGGGCATGTTACTGTACATTCAAGAAACAAACAAATGATAGTGTTGGATACTTGGGCACCACGCTCCACCCAGTACCATCTTGGCTTATTGTTTTTGTAGGCAAGAATTAATTTAGGTTAAAGTGGCATCTATTCCATGATCTGTGGCACTTGCTGAAGATATGCAAGTTAAAGCATTAAAAAGTGTTAGATTTAAAAGGGGGTTAGATTTCCATGCTTTTGAAAAATGACTAACCAGCATCAGTATGAATGTCTCCACATTAGTGTATTTTATAGGAATGCATATACAGCAATTTATAATGTCTTAGTTTACTTAGTAGACAAAATAGTTTGGAATAAGTATCTGCCATTTATTTGTTATTGGCCATAACAGGAAAATAATCATTGTCTTATCATATGCATCAGAATTGTACAGTGCATCTATAGAATTTTATCTAGTGTTTCTCATCTAAGCTGCACATTTGAACATATTTCCAACATAAAATGTGGTTATCCAGTAACTATCATACAATTATTTTATTATCCTAACTAGCTAATGCTATCACTCTTAAAAATAAAAGTTCAAGTCAAGAAAGATTATTTAACTTGATGTAAAAAGCAGAACCTTTTCAATTTCCTCGAAGAACTGTTTGTTCTCTAGCTGTTTCTAAGACCATGATGCACTGATGCATTAAATATCCCAGAAATCAAAATACTGATCTGTAGAACTTTTTGATAAGAAGTAGAAGGTTCCACAAAGAATACTTTTAAGAACAACAACGTGATTTCTTGGTTATAAACTAAATAAAAACTCTTCTAAATAAAGAGGTGGCCCTTTAAAAGACAAAAACAAAGTCATTTTGTGTAAAAAAAAAAAAAAAAAAGAAGGTTGCACCTACTCATTTCTCCTCATGTAGAGCTCTCAAACCTTTTTAGAGTTTTGTAACTTACCCTTTATATCTGTTGGCTGGGTGATCCAACTATGATTTCATTTGCAGTAGTTTAGCTAACACAAAAGGATGTTTTACCTCCCACACCTTCTTTGTAGCGTTTTCCTATAGCGTTTTCGTTCTCCTCAGCAAATGTCGGTAGTGCCTCTGAACAGGAAAAAAAAAAAAAAAAAACACTGAGTTTGTAAGATCCACAGACCTCAACTGCATCTGCACTTTAGGAAAGGAAATCATTTGGTTGCTTGTCTCTTTTTCCTAGCTGTTTTAGTCTGTCAGGTTAAACAAAAAACTACAGCGTAATGCAGTGTTGTCAGTAAACAGAATGTAAATTGTCACATCACCTTGATTTTCAATGCTATTTTATGTGTAACATGAATAACAATTAATTCAGTGGTTGGTTTGAGAAGTGCGTGATTATTTTAACCAATCATAAGGCAAAATAATCTAGCTTTGAAACATCTAATGATTATTAAAACACTTGTCATTCAAACTGCAGATTTTTGAGTGTTAAAAATTGACCAAAATGTATCTAAATTTGATGATGTAATGATGTGAGCTTTTCAATAATCATAATCTAAATAGATTTTGAAAACAGTTTTGAAAACACACACACACACACATATATATATATATATATACATGTATGTATGTATGTATATATGTGTGTATATATATATATATATATATTAATTCATATTTATTCCAGAAAACAAACAAGTCACTAATTAATACAACAAGGTTAAAAGAAGGAAAGTAAAAAAGAACTCACCTGTTGGTGCGAGTGTTGGATAGATGTGAGTGAGAGAGCAATTATTAGGGCGAATGCTCTGGAAATGTTCGTGTCTCCCCTTTTATAATGTTTAGCATGACATTTAGTGGAAATTAGACAACAGACTGTTTCCTCACTGGGTGTTGGTGTATGTGTGTGTGTGTGTGTGTGTGTGTGTGCGCGTGTGTTCATATTCTATATAGATGTGTGCATTTACAGGGTGAGTTGTTACTGCTAGTCAGACTGTCTCCACAAGAAATGTTTGCTCCTGTTCATTTGTTTTTAATTCACTTTGCACTTTTTGCACTATGCAATCCAGAATTATTTTCTTTTTTTTGATAGACTTCTGTAGTCTGTGCTGAATTCAGTGTGCGGCCAGCCACCTTCTGAAGTTCTTCAGAAATTATTTGGCATTTGTTGTTTCTGTTTCTTATTTTAGACATTCTTTATTGCATCATTTTTTCCCCCTGAGTGTTTTCTGAGAGGTTTCTAGGTGTAAATGTTTCATTATTAGGGGTCACATACTGTATGTGTATTGGTAAGAATTATTCCTCTGGTGTGGAGGAGCCAAAGCCCAAATTAATCTCAAACATCTCTTGGTCCATTTAACCACAAGACAGCAAAAGATTCTGCCAATTTCATTTTGACAGATATCTGTCTTTCACCTCATTAATGCTGTTTCATTTGGAAACATCCTACTTATCTTATAAGCTAACTTATCTTCATTTATCAGATGTTTCAGGTCACATTTGAAGTAATAAATAAAATAAAAATAAAAATAAAATAATAATTGTGCCCTGTGCTTAAAATAAGGGATATTGTGCCATTTTCAAATCAAAACCTGGTGAAGTCCATTCCGGAAGACCGGAAAATGAGATTGCAAAGAAAATAACCCATTACGTGTTTGGAAAGTCCGTTTGCAGGGTGTGTGACGTTGTATTCGGGCTCTGGGGGGAGACTGAACATATGAACATGTACATAGCATGTGTGTCGATTAGAATAACGCAGGAAAAAACATCCTCATCCTGTGGTTGAAAAAGGTTATTTGAGTGTTTTTGAACAAATTGTTCTTCAATAATGGCACTCCCAAGCACATGTACCGTATATAGACGTGCAAGACTTTTTTTTACAGTCTTTTATGATACAAGTACATAACTATATACGAATTAAAAATATTTTTGAAGATGAAAACAGAGTAGATTGTTTGAACATGTATCTCAGCAACAGGCACATTCATATTAAAAACAAATGCTATTTAGGGTCATAATTATATGTCTAAAAAGCTAAAAAGAATTTTGTATGATATAAAATACATATATTTACATTGTTAATAAACTTTCATAAATAAACATTTGATAACTGGTCATTCTTTTGGATAAAGTTTCATGTTCAGGGATTCAAACCATTATCTTAATATTTTAAACTTTAACCTTTTAAAGCTACTATAAATGATTAATTTCATTGGACTGTGTAAGGGATCAATGCAGAATGATTATGAAAAGACTATTATAACATTTATATACTGAAAAACCGTTATTGTGTCCATAAACTTTGAAAGTCTTTATCTTCTATAATTGCACCTCTTTCAGCTCTTCTACATTAATTTACACCTTTTTCTGCTTGCTGAATTAAACACCATGTGATGTTATATAAGCCTTGTCGAGACAAATAATGAAACAAAACATTCAACCACTTCCAGGTTGGATGTTTTGCATTATTATTTAACTCTATGTGGCTTATACAACATCACATGGTGTTATGTTATACCATATTCTAAGTCTTCACTCAAGTTTTGTGTCAGCAAAGGAATATAAAACATTTGGTGGGCAAAGAACCAACTGGTTAACAATATAAAAAAGAATCACGATTAAAGAAAGGGGTCATATGTTTGAGGTGTCTTTAAGCAGGTGTAATCTTAACACAGGGTTAGTTGTAAAAGCACAAGTCACTGGAGTACATACCCACTTTGTTCCTGATGTCACTCAAGTGTTTCGAGACATAAAGCTGTAAGTGATTTTTGAACCAAGTCTGCATAATTGTTTCTTTATATTAGTTTTTCATTTTAAGCATAGAACTTGTGTTTGTAGGGAAATATGGGGATGCATTTAAATCATGATTATTTCTTATCCTCGTTCAACGACAATACCTGACAGGAGTGGGGAGAGTTGTAACAAAACCAATCTCCATGGAAGACTTTTTCCCTATTTTCTTGATTTTTCAGCATGCCTAGACAGTAGACAAAAGGAAGATGTTTCAGAATACAATTTGAAAAAAGCTGTCAGCAAAGTCAACATGCAGGACAAAGAATCTCTTTTTAAGACAGATAATGTAAGTTTTACAGCTGCTGAAAAGCAGACAGTGTCAGGTGGTCTTGACTATTTGAGTTATTTGATGCAGGCAGCAGACATGTGCTATGGAGTTATTTTAAAATAGATAGATAACATACAAATATAGGTAACATACAACTTCAATATTAAAACGGTTACGAGGCAAACTGTATAATGCTTGTTCAATTTTTGCTGTTGTTCTTTTCTGCCCCAACTAGTGTAATACTTACTAAATAGGTTGCAACAATGGAATTCTTTTTATTCAACATCTATTCTTGAAGTCTGCTTTATAATCTTAAGGTTTTATATTCTTTATAATCATAACTGATATTTGTAGCTGACAAGCAGAGTATAAGAGTTCAAGGACAAAATCTTATTCATGGTTAGACGAAAAGGGTTTACGATCATCCCCGGTCTCCTTTTATACACAGCAAGCCAAAGTTCTAATGCTGAACCTGTTGCACATATTGATTTCACTATGTTAAGCAAGACTGATTGCTCCATCTAGGGGTTAAAATAGCTTACCAATCAATATCTTTAAACAGTAATGGTCCGTAATCGAATATGCCAGCTATTCTTTGTCACCATTGGATTTCACTAGCTTAATGATTATTCTATATTGTTTTTATGGTGCAGTTGCATCAGTTGCATGTCTGTATATAATCTGTGCAATCAATGACAGGTAGGCAAGCTGATGGACTTTTGTGCTTTAATTTTTATTTATTTTTATGAATGAGGAATCAAAACTGCTTTTTTAACCATCATAACTGCTTTTCTTGATTCACTTTTGTTAGCACTTCACATATTTCATAACTAAAAACTTCTGTATTACTTCTGCTCTTACGTTTCAAACCAAACAATTAGTTGCAGTTGTAGTGTTTAGGAAAGTGCTGTAGTGGTATTTGCCTTTTTGATTATTTTATTTTTTATAATATTACAGGGGCCTGTTTCTCCAGGTGGCCTTTAACCTCATTTAACCCTATCATGGAGAAGAGTATGTGTGAGTCTTCCGAAACTATTTAAAGCTGCATAACATGCTGGAAGGCCACAACTGGTGGTTTAAATACAGGTCAACTTTAACCCGCAAAGGCCACAGATAAAGCACTTTTTAAAATGTAGCCTATTAAATAATTGTTTTTATAAAAGAAATTGTTCTAAAAGAAATTGCTTTGGGTTTACATATTCTTGACAGTGACACAAAGTAATGTACTATTTACTGTATTCTTTGCCGAAAACGTGTTTAAATGACCTGAAAACAATAGAATGGTTAAAAATGAAAAGTTTGGCATCATTTACTCAGCCTCATTTTGTTCAAAACCTGTATGAGTTGAATAATTGTAATAGTTAATATATTTCATATGATAACAATAATGATGATGATAATAAAAAAATATTATAATCATCCATTTTATTCATCAATTTTGCTGTTGATTATAATGATGACAATGAACTTAAAGGGATAGTTCACTTTCAGGGAGAGTTTATTTCTCCTGAGAACACAAAAGACAATATTTTGAAGAATGTTGGTAACCAAACAGTTTTATTTTATTTTATTCTTTATTTGACAGGGACAATGGACAGTAAAAAAAACTGCCCCAGAATTAGCTACAAAGCTAAATTACATCTGCTGTCCCTGGGCAGGAGAGTACCAAATCACATTACATGCCAAATGATCAAAAGATCATCACATACGATAAAAATCCCCCCACAAATGAAAAATATATACAACATTATGATCCATCACATAACAATAAAAACTGCAATCCAAATAACTACGGAATATCCATCCGAATATAAGACATCACACAATGTTACAAATTCAATCCCCCACAACTATAAAACCATTACAAAACACAAAAGTATTCAATGATCACAAACCTGACTCCTCTTTAACCACATTTTCAAAAAACTGTGCAAAATCAGGACACTGTCTAATATTAATTGGTAAATTATTCCAGTTATTAACAGCTCTTACAGAAAAAGCTGAAGTCAGTGCAGTCACCTCTTGACGAAGCTCTTGTTTGTCTTATATTTTCTGTACGCGAAGAAACAAATGCTTTTAAGGGTGAGATTATTAACAATTTTGTACGTTAAAAAACTATTGTAAAACAAAATGAAATTGTCAAAAGAAGTGCTTTTGAATTATAAAACAATGATGATATCTATTAGGTTTCTTGTCAAATACTTTTAAAGCACGTTTATAAAGGTCTAAGAGTAGATTTTCCTGCTTGTGACCATACAGTAAGAAAAGTGAGGAAAAAAAGTCTAAGAACGCAATAAATTCTTGCAGCTTTCATTGAAAGTTGACAATGTATAAATTTAAAATTTCTAAGTTGAGGTGTCACTGCACAGACAATTTTTTTAATATGCTTTTCAAATGTTAAATGAGTGTCTAAGATAACTCCAAGATATTTAAATTCTGGCACAATTTGTAATTTTTCACTATTAACTAATATAACTGGTAGGATCATATACATACAGGCAGTTTTCTGAACATTTAATGTTGAACCATATGCTGTCCATTGACAGTATTTTTTTCATAATATGGGGTCCATCGACTGTTTGGTTACCCACATTCTTCAAAATATCTTCTTTTGTGTTCACCAGAAAGAAAGAAAAACTCATACAGGTTTGGAGCAACTTGAGGGTGAGTAAGTAAAGACAAAATTTAAATTTTTTGGTGAACTATCCCTTTAAGTTCATTGTTATCATTATAATCAACAACAAAATTGATAAATAAAATGGATGATTATGATAATTTATTATTATTATCATCATTATCATCATTAAACAATACTTTTTTTATACATTTTAATATTAATTATTATTATTATTATTAGACAACAGATCGATCATTATTTTTTATTTGTTTGCATTTAGTATTATAGGGGTATTTATGCTCACAACAAACTGCAAGCAAGCAAACAAATGAGCGTGTCTATAAACTTTAAAACAGAAGTTGGGGGCGTGTGCGGTTTGGAGCGACCAACAAGAGATGAGGGGAGGGATAAACAACAGAGCCCATCTTCCTCCTGACCTCTGGGGAACGATGGACGTGCCGCTTCCTTCTAAATTTAGACACTCATTCGTGTCGGTGCACTATGCGCTTCAAACTGTTGTTCTCGTTTATGTCAATAGTTTAGGCCTAGTTTGGTCGAAACGAGGTGACAGACCCTCGCGGGTCTCCGTTGACAAAATGAACGGCAGCTCGATCTGACAAACGCGCACCATCGCAGTAACGGCACCTTTCATGTTTACGTGGCTCAGAAACAGACGTAATGGCGCAGGGGAATAATGGTAATTTTCTTACTATCCCCTCACAAGAGGGGCTTTTCAAGACGGTGAGAGTCGAGCGTTCCGAAGATAACAGTAACGATGAAGAGGAGGAAGAAACAGAAGAAGACGTCCGGCTAATACCGAGGTCTTCTCCTGTTCCCAGAAAGCGAGGCTCCTCGATCGCCGATGAAACCGCCGAGTACATGCGAATTCGCCTGGCGTTGCCGGACAGAAGAGTGTCGTTTGCTGACAGTACTGGAGCCGAGCTGTTTGATGTCAGAACGTTTGTTCCGTTTGATTCAGACGAGGAGGACGATTCAAGATGGGAGGAAGAGGAAGCGCGGTACCAAAAAGCCTACCGCGAGCCCACTTACAGTGTGTGGCCAGAGTTCCAGGCACTCGCCGGAACGGAGCTCTCGCTCGCTGTCCACACCAACAAGCTGGAAGTGGAGAGCGTGACATCTGTGGCAGATGAGCCTTTGTCCTTCGAGGTGATTATTCGTGTGCTCAACATTTCTTTTCACAAATCGGTCTATGTCCGTTCCACGATGGACGGTTGGATCAATCACTTTGATTACCCAGCCGAGTATGTCCAGGGCTCCAACGACAGCGAAACGGACAAGTTCTCCGTGAAGTTGTCTTTCGCGTCACCGTACCTGTTCAACGGAGCTCGTATTGATTTTGTTGTACGTTATGAGACGTCAGATGGAGAGTTTTGGGCGAACAACTCTGGCAGGAATTATTCGGTAACTCTCCTACAGTCATATGAAGACGAAATAGCCCAGACCACCACAGAGGAGAAAACTGAGCTGAGAGGAATCCTGAAACCTCCCAGGTACCGGTAAGTGGGCGTCAATCGACTTGTGACACAGAGGTAAAACCCTGTTGTTAAATCTCTGTCTAGCCAGCAGTCAGGATTATTCCTTCTAACAAGAAGAAGGAATAATTCCTTATCCGCGCAATTTACCTTTCAAACAAAACATAAAATACAATTATTCCGCAAAAAAACATTGTCTGTCAACGGAAAGTGCGCAACAGTCGGGTTCCGGAAGAAAAAACTCGTGTTTTAACGATAACTTATAGACCTTTAAAGACAGCTCTACTATGAGCTACGAGGTTGTTAATCGATAGTATTTGCTTCTGTTGAAGCCACCAGTCAGCATTATTTCGACTTTGTTTTAATTTTGTGGTGAAAAACTACATTACCCATGTTGTACAGAAAATTCCAGTAATCAGAGTTGATACAAGAAAAACGCGCCAAAGATGTCGTTAGCTCCGCCCACTCCCATAAAGCACCGCAAATTACGTTATCGAGTCACACACTCAAAATAATTGTAATATTCGGATATATGCATATTTTTGCTATATATATATATCTATATATATATCAACATTTTTAAATGAGTAGTTGTTTAGAATTTTCAATTCTATTATGCTGTTTGCAGTTCTTTTCCTCATTTACTACGGATCACAGAGCCATACATCACTGACAAGCTGCGCATCAAAAATAATCGCAGCCTTTGAGATTTCATAATAATAATAATACAAATTGGTTAAGTGTGATTTCTGTGTTAATTGCGATTAATCGTGCTGCCCTAGTTCCTGGCTTATAAAGTTTTAATAAATACTTTTTTGAAATCCATATGGGAAAATGAATGGAAAAATACTTCCGGAACCAAAACATCTGAAAGAAAAAGCAGGGGGCACTGTTTTACTCTCTAGAGTGGTGCAGGGATGACATCAGAACCCGGAATACTGTGGTTCTTTCGAGATTGGGGTTGTTTTATTATGGGTTTTTTCAATTTATCAGTAAAATAAAGCCTGTGGTAAACATAACTTGGCGATACTTTGGCGTTTTGTTCTACAGCGTAAATAACACACACCCATACCAAAAACGCAAATTTTATGCATTTGTTTATTTTTGAAAATGTAGGCTATGTTTCTAATAAATAACTAGATACGACCGTTTCGGGTGTAAGTGTGTGCAGTTTACAAAGGAAACAAGCGTTGAATTACTGACGTTATCCCTGCACCACTCTATAGACCTTATTTTCAGCGCTGGGCTCGTTGTGTTCTGTCTTCCGGTTGTTTGTATTTCCACAGCATGACGGTAAGATCTTATCGATTTATGAATGAACCTCTCATTTTAAACCGGTCTACTGACAATTGTTATGACATCTGTTTCAAACATTACAATGCCCATGATAACTATTGTTAACTCTACAATAAGTAAATTCACTTCACAATCACTAGCTTATTATTCTTCGACAGTGATGCCAGAGACACATACAGAGCTACCGCAAAAATGGAAGTTCAAACACACAATTCTAAAAATGGCGGCACTCTTGTTTGTCTGGCACATAAGGTCATCTTTGAAGCAGATGTCATAACAAATGTTAGTAGACCAGGAAGATTCTAAAACAAGCGGTTAATTCATAAATCTGTAAGATCTTACCTTCATGCTGTGGAAATACAAACCGAAAGACACAACAAGTGCAGTGCTGAAAAGGGGCGGGGCTACATAAGGTCTAGGCAATAGTTTCAAACTTTCAGATTTGGATGTCGCCAAGCAACGGGCAGACTAAAAGCTTGTCTGGAACACCGTATATTAAGTGGAGTGGATATATTTAGACAATCACTCCCTCCACTACAGCTCCACTCCGGGTTTTGCATTCCTCACTCCCTGCTTACCTGTGAGAGAGAAACCCTGCTCTGAGAGACACTGGAGCAAGAGAGCGCACTAGTCTGCGCCTTTCAAAAAAGCAATGCCCCTTAAAAATACTAAAATATGATGCTCTAAGCCACCCCAGGCCCTAGTATCAAGTGAAGCAGCATCAATGAAGCTTATGACAGTGTGTATTTTACAACTTATCATTTTTAGATTCACTTTAATGATTTAATCATTAATGATTCTACATTCATTGTTTCATATTTAAAACAAAAATTAGTGATGTTGTTACTGAAATTTTAAGTCGCATTGCTGCATAATTCTCACGATTCATGTTATATTTACATGCAGCCTTTGCAGTGTATGAATGTTACAATTATACAACATCATGATCATATGTTTAAAATTTCTGGTGCTAAAGATGGAACAACACGTCATCTTGGATTATACAGGGCTTGTGTTATACAGCATCTGTATATTGTGTGAGTTTTGGGGTTGCAGTCTCCCCACCCCCTCACTCCCTTTGAGAATGGCAGCCATTCAAGGGTGTGTGAGGAGGGAGGATGAAAATAGGACAAGGCAGGTGTCGCTTTCAGCTCTGGTGCACTGAGACCTTACCTCTGACTTTTCTGTGGGGGTTGCATAGTAGAGACACAACAAACCACCAAAAGCAGACACAAACCTACGCCGGTTCCCTCTGTACGCCTGGAGACAATCTTTTTACCCACTATTTTCACTTTTCACATTCTGTCTGGGATACACACAACAACAAAGAAAGTTTGAGGGGAAAAAAGACTGAACCCAATGTAAGCATTTTTTTCATGCTAGACACAACAATGTCTCGGAACTCCTGATTTGTCAGGAGATAAAAATCAGAAGATGAGTTTCGACCTTATGTTCCAAGCAGACTCGCAAGTCTTCCTCGCAACCTTTCCTCAAATGTCAAGCCTTGTTTCTATTACATTGCTCAAACATGCTACAAATAGAAGTTCGTAGAAGAGGATGCCAATTGAAGCGCTTCACGCAACTCAGAATGTGTAGCGAGTTCGACATGAAATGGAAAAGTTTGTACAAAGAGTCACATGACCATAACATCTGACCATCGTGCTCTGCAAAACTTTTGATGACATGTAAGAACACATGTAATATTTGGACAAGTCCTTATCCCATCATAGGATCTATTCTATTAGGATCTATCATGGGGTTTAAGGAGGAGTGTGGACTAGACAGTCTTCACCCACAGCTCTGCAAAAATATATCAAGCTCTGGAGGCGGTCCGATGTTACTGTAGTTGCAAATGTCACAGAGGTCACAGTTATTTTCCATTTAATGGAGCAATCGTGTATAACTCTGGCCAATGGATGATGCTTGTACTTTAAAAGGGATAGTTCACCAAAAAAAAAAAAAAAAAACAGTTTTAGTTGCCATTGACTTCCATTGAATGGGCAAAAAACAGACATTTAAATTATGTTTCACAGAAAAAAGTTCAGGTTTAGAACGACATGAAGGTGACAATTTTAGTTTTTGGATGAACTATTCTATAATGAACAATTAATAGTCTTATATATATATATATATAGTCTTATATATATATATATATATATAATTTGTAAAATGGATTGTAACTGAGTAAATTCTATACATTTCATATATAAACTCTGTTGTATAAACAATGTGTGCTGCTGAAGAATGATTGTTTTGGTGTGTATGTGTGTGTGTCTTCCTTTTAGAGCTGACATTGGTTACGATGACTCTGATGATGGAGGAGATGGTATGTTTTAAGTGTCATAATGTTATCCAATAGCTTTTTTTATCTTGGGATAAATAAAACAGACAAATGTCAGGTTAGTCGTTTTATGCTTCAGATTCCTCAGTTGTTGTTTTTCAGCAGATCCGAGCAGCACTGAGTGTGAAGAAGCAGATAATCAAGCCTCTTTTGCACAGCCGCCTATTGTCCAGCCAGATATCGACATCGAGGTGAGTGAAGTTTGCTTTATAATCACCAGTTCTGAGTTCAGCTTGGATAGCAGGTGGAAAAAGACACGGTGTATCACAAACATACAAAAAAAAAGTTTAAACAAAACATTGTTTCCCCTTCTGTCTCTAACCTTTACCAGATTTCCATGACGGTTTTCATATGTGGTGTAGCAGCCTTTTTTCTACATTTTTTTTTTTTGTCGCGGTCTGTCGGAAAACACATTGACCTCTATGCTGTCTAGACACGCTTACAGTGAGTCTTTGCAAGGCTCAACGATAAGGATTTTTTCTACTGGCCCAGTTGAGTCAGTGGCTCAAATTTTTACTTGCCCTGCCACTTGACCCCTCCACAGAAAAAGTAGCCTAATAAAATAAATAAAATAGGCCTAGTTGTTGTATTTGTTGTTTTTGACCCTAGTTTAGTTTAGGACACCATAAACTACTAGCCATACTCTTTTAAATTTCTAATATTTTTAAAGTGAACAATCAGTAATAAAATAAGAAGGATTATGCAGCTTCTAAGCAGCAATGCAACTTGAAATAACAAATAATCAAACAATGAGCAGTAGCACAAATAATTACAATAGAACAAACGTACAAATGAAATAAACAGTGCTTTTCAGGTTGGTCTAACAGTATTTTTCAGGTACCGAAATTGAATAAAGTAATCAAATGTAAAATAACACAGCATAGTCTGTGTAAATTAAATATACATTTGGGATTCTTTGTCCTTTGTTGTTTAATTAACATTTAAAAACCCAGACTGCAGCAGGTTTATAGGCTGCTGTCACTTTAAGACCGAATATACTCCGATATACTGTTACACATGCTTTTTCTTAACTGTTTGCATTCACTTGAGACATAATCGACTGTGTTTATGAGGATACTCGCAAAGATGGGCATATTGACAATTCATTTTTGAGAATATGTCCTAGTACAAGGAAAAGTGAAAGGTCCTGGGCCATCAGGCAGTGCTTATTGTAGAGCCCTGCTTTGTATGTGGTTACTGTCTATGCTGGTATACAGTTATTTATCTATCAGAGCTGTCTTCAGTTTTTTCTTTATTTTTATAAGGGATTCCTGTCTGTCACTATTGCAGCAGATGCAAAGCTTTAGTGTTTTTCAGAGCAATTCAGACTAAAGATAAATCAAGAATCTTGATATAAACTAAATTGTCTATTTAATACTAGCTAAAATACTGTCGGTTTTCATCATACCTGCTTACTCACACTATTCAATTCGCTTGTTAAAAATCACACCGACATTTCAATGTCCTGATAACCACTTGCTTGTGTCTATTTGCAGTGTGTTGATTTGCAGCTGTTTTAAGTAACTGAATCTGGTATTTATAACAATAGCATCACCATCTCGGTTTCTGGTCTGTGGTCAACCCATTACAATAAATAGACAGACACATTATTATTTCTTTACCAGAGATCTTAAAGGGATAGTTTGGGCAAAAATGTCATAATTTGCCATTCCTAATCTGCATGACTTTCTTTCTTCTGCGGAACACAAAAAAAGATTTTAGGAAAAATTAATTGACTTCCATTGTATGAGCAAAGAAACACTTAAAAAAAAGAAATGTTCAACAGAAGAAAGAAAGCCATGCAGGTTTGGAACGATGTGAGGGTGAGTAAATGAAGACAGAATTTTCATGTTTGTGTAAACTATCCCTTTAATTGTGAACTACTGCTAAAATATACACAATTTTGATTTTAAAATCTATTTAAGTGTATTTTTTCATGTGATGACAGTGTCATTTTTGTAAATTAGCTTATGTTAATCATCAAGAATGATTTAACCTATTCTCCAGCATATATTAGATAAAAACAAGATGTGTATTTGTTGATATTGTTATTCTTTTCATCTGTCCACCTGAACAGCTCATTGAAGCTTCAGCATCAACTTAGGTAATGTGCATGTGACTTGCTAACTTAACGCCTTGCTAATGTAACCCATTCATCGTGTTGCATGTAAGGTGCATCCTGTATCGTGACTCATAATACATGATATCTAGATCAACCATGTAGAAGGTATTTGTTTTCATGCTTGGAGTTAAAAAAAAAAAGCAGTAAGCTTAGTGTATACTACATATGTTAATTTAAACAAATCGGTTTAGTAAGGTAGTGTAATCTGAATTGAAATCCCTGATATTTTCCACACAAAACTGTGGGAATATCTTGTTTTTTAACAAAACATTGGGCTGTTTTATTGGGCTCCTGGGCTGTTTTCCCATTGACCATTTTGGCTGGGAGTCTTTGGAATGAAAAAACCCTGCGTAACTGAAGTAAACACACAAAACTACGGAAAATAAACTAAAACTAAAATAAAAGTGGGGAAAAAACGGTATAAATTGTATTGCTTTAATTCTGTGTATGTTCCATGTAAATATTGTCAGTATTGTTGCATGTTTGCCATGTACAACTTTAAACAGACAAAATGTATAGAGCTAAACAACATTCTTGCATTTTCAGCATCACCTTTATCATTTTTAGTTTTTTAATCTTGTGTAATTTTGTCACAAACATTCAGAACAGTCTTTTGAAGGCTTTGTATTCATTGGTGCAATCTTCCCTTTTTGGCATGAGTTTCTGTGAAAAAGGCCAATGGGAACTGGCACACGGTTCATGCTAACACAAATCACTTTCTCATTTGCACTTAGCATTTTAGTAGTTTAACCTTTTCTCTTTTTTTGTCAAAATCTCTAAAAACAGTGATATACATCTTCATATTCATATAAATTGTCTCTTTTTTTAATTTATTTTTTATAAAATTATCTTTTTTTTACCAGTTATTAGTAATGATCGATAAACTGATATGGTCTGAAACAACAGCATGTATTAAACATCAGTGGAAAACTATACTAATATTAGTAGTGATGGTGTCAATAATAATAATATGCATTAGCAAATTCATTTACTGTTGACTATGCATCTACTTGCAATCAAGAAATTATTTCTAATTTCTCTAGCAATGAATATTCAATTTCAAGTTTGTGCCATTCACCTTACACTTTTTGTTAGTATGTAAAAATTCAAATTCATAATTGCAAACAAATGTATAATGCCTACAGCTTACATTCTTGGTTAAAAGTTCATAAATTATTTGGAATGGACGCTTTTTTTGTGTGTTACTTTTCCTCTCTGTTGTAGACTACCAAAAATGTGTCCAGTTCTCCAGAGTCCACCAGGAATTCCTCCGAGGCTGGATGTTCTCTATCCACTTCAGATACTCCCTTCGGAGAACAACTTCCACTAGAGTCAATGTCATCCAGTAATTCACCACAAACAGAAGAGTCTGGACTTCAGTCATTAATTCTATCCATCCCCCAATCACAATCAACCCAGCAGTCCTCTGAGGCACATGATCAAGTCTATAATGTTGTCCCGTCCGTGTCCCTTTCCCTTCCTGCAGTTCTCATCCACTGCTATGATGATCCAGAGACAACCAAGGATGAATTTAAGGATACCAATAAACCCAACCAATCCCTTCATCCACAGAAGGATGATTTCCAGCTTGAGATCTTAGTGCAAGTGCCTTTCGAGTTTGGCCAACCATCACTGGCTGGGATTCCAGACACGCCACATATCCAGGAAGAAGGTATGAAGGATGTTAAGGAGAAGGAAGATATTGAGGAAAATGAGGGCACATTGGAAGACATGCTAGAAGAACCAAGTCAGAATATAGAAGATAAAACAGGAACTAACTTCCACGTGTTGGAAGAAGCCAAGCAGCCTCCTTCTTCAAATGAGGTAAACAATACAACTGAAGGCATGGAGAAGCTAAGTCTGTCAAAATTACAGCACACTCTGAAGGAAGGAATTCAAGAGCACAAAGTAGAGCTTGTCTCTTTATTCCGAATCGAGACCACCAAGGCGGTTGAGGTGGAAAGCACCAAGATGGATGATGAGGAAACAGATGTTTTAGTGGCTTCCTGTTTGTCTCCCTCTCATTTAGGTCCCACAAGACCGAACAGAGAAACCCAAAGTTTACTCATCCAATCAACATCTGATAAACTAGCAATCATGCAACATCAGCAAGAGGAAGTATTTATTTTGGATCCGAGCGTTATCGACTCAGTCCTCCTTGAGGATCCAAAACTTGACAACCAAACTATTTCCATGTGTACTTCAGAACATCCAACAAGCAAACAAGAAAAGCCAAAACTGGTCTGCGTTTCTGAAACATCACCAACAGACTTTGATCTTCAACCTTCAGCTGTTCACTCTTCAGCAGAAGATGATTTAACTTTTCAGGGTGATGAACCTTCCACTGCTCCATGTCAGACATGTAAGAACTCTGAAAACCAGCACGCACTGCCAAGAACCGGCACTGAACAATCTCAAATATCAAAGGATCAGACTGAGGTTACTTTGGACACGTGTCTGATGGTCTCTGTGACCTTCTTCAGTGCTGTTATCTGCCTGGCTGTTGGGATTCGAGAGCCTAGTGTTTTTCTGTATGTGGGATTATTCCTGTTGTCCTTCTGGTTCTAATATATGTGCCAGTTTTCTTTCCCCTTCCATAAAAAGCCTTAAGT
Organism: Rutilus rutilus; assembly: GCF_951802725.1. Classification (NCBI taxonomy): domain Eukaryota; kingdom Metazoa; phylum Chordata; class Actinopteri; order Cypriniformes; family Leuciscidae; genus Rutilus; species Rutilus rutilus. Next base: position 21,777,156 of record NC_140232.1, on the reverse strand, counting down.
CTTTACCTTCTTCCTTTCCTCCCCAGTGCCTTGAGAAATTCCAAAAAAAAAGAAAAGGAAAAAAAGAACCATTGTAATGCTAACAGATCTGGTGTTATATTTGTGTTTATGTGGTTGCAAGTAGAGTGAGAGTTAGTTCATGTTTTTAAATTTAATAGCTGAGCTTCTGCTTGATATATTGTGTATCATTCAGACTTATAGTATAAAATCTGCAGTGGTTAATATACAATCGGAAATAATAGTTTGAGCAAGCAATGTGTATTTTAGCTGGATTACTGAATTGTGAGTTTCTCTACATCTATGAATAGCTACTGGCTCCCTAAAGATTGCATTTGGTTCTTTTATATACAAACTTGGAGTCATTTGTGAGTGGGATGACTTGATGATGAGTGTATGTAGTTTTGTGTGATAAGAAATGAGTCAAGCCTGGACAGACGGTGCAAGTTATTTCAGATAAGAATTTTAGGAAAGTTTGAGTTTTAAATGTAGTTATATCTGAGGTTTTGCTTATACCACAATGTGTTCTCAGTGAGGAATTGAATTTGTAGGCGTCTGTAAATCTAACCAGAACATCTTATGAAGTATTTTAAGATACTAAGTGTGTATGTTTATTCACTTAATGACACTGTGAAATTGTTTGATGTTATGTGTGATCATTTTGTAACCTAGATTACAATCTATATACTTAAAATAAGTAAACGTTAAGCTTTAAGAGTATGCAACAATTTTGCACCCATCTGCTTCCTTTAAAGGGTTAAAAAGCATTTAAGGCACTACTATCTTTTTTTCTTGTTAGTTAGCTGGCAAGTATATGGCCTTTTGCAGTGCTCTTTAGAAGCGTGCCCCAAGCCTCTGATGTCACCCCAAAAGGTCACGCATTGCACTGAAGTCACTGCATCAGGTTACGGGGTGACTAAACACCATTGTAAGTAGAGATGTTAGAGTTGTTCCTTACTTGGTTCCCTTCATCCAAAAACGTAAGCCTTCGGGTCACTCATTTTAATGCTTTGTCGTCTCGCTGAATTAATGTGCAAACAAAGGTTGTGAACGCATTCTGTTCTCAATAGCATATATGTTCACATGTATTTTGTCAATGTCAAGGAAGAAATAAAAGTCTATATAACTGATCAATTTATTTCAGAGCATTTTTTTTGGTGTGCAGTCCTTCAATGTTAAAATCAAGCTTGCTGTCAATGTCAGTAAAACTATCCAAACTGAAATAAATCCAAATTTGGTAGTGAAGTTATATTCACAGAGCTGTAGAACTCATGATTTAATCAACAAGGACACAAAGTTTGTTGCACATACAGGGAGTGTGTGTGATAAATGTGAGGTCTGACAAAGTAACTCGATTTTCTTTAATACAAAACATAAAAATAACAAGTGGTCTTTTAATATATACATATGCACAGATTTGGTTGAGGATGATAGTTATAATAAAACTGTGTGAATTTAATAAGGAAATGTTCCTGAGCATAAACTAATCCAGAATGTATGTATTATCTCATTCTCAATCTACAGCACACATTCCAGCTTCACTGTCCAGTTCTGAAACACCACCTGAGCTGTTTCCCAAAAATATTGCAAACATAAGTAGACTAGAAACAACATGAGACATTTGGGGGAAAACAACCCTGAATAGTAGTCAGACAGATCGGTGAAATAACCACACACTCCCACCCATTTATGCATCCATGAAGTCCAGCTCTCAAATACATTCAATGAAAGACCAGTTTGACAGTATGAATATATTTTGTCATGTGTTAAGACTATATTCACATAAAACAGAATAACATTTTGCATGCTTGAAAGGCAACATCTCATGTAGGTCCACCTCCCTTTGCCTAACAGACTTCTCTTCTGTGCATTAATAGTAAAATTTTGCCACCTGGTGGTAATTTAAAGTCATTAAAAAAAAATAGAAGGAAGGACATTGACGATTTAGTCATATTTTACACTGGTCTAAAGATACGTGCTAAAAACAGGGCAAAAAGTTACACTACAAAAGTTTGTTTGAAAAAGTAAAAAGAATCCCTCCTATTCAAACAAATAAAACACATGACCGTTTAAATGTTTAAAAAATTAAAATCATTTGTGTAAGACTTTGATATGATTTAAAATATGATTTTAAACAATTACTGAAAAGCCCCTTTTTTTTTTCCTTTACACATCTTTTCTAACGGAAAAATCGAAAGATTAATGGCACATTTTATAAGCTATTTAAAGCAGACAACAATTCTGAGGGGGAAAAAAGTATCATGGGGAAATAATAAAAAAAAAACTTAAATATATACTTAAAATTCAATGAAGTTCAATTCAATGAAACACCTGCCAAAACGGTTCCTAAACTGCAGATGCTTTCAACATATTCACTTGAACACATGATCTTCTTTCAGTCCCTCTTCAGCATGAACATCCTCTAAAAGAGGTATTTTCGACATGTCGCCACCCCACATTTGCACTCCATGCGCATACGTTTCTTAGGGGATCCTGGGAGTCCCGTCAGACTGAAATTAGAATCCATCTTCGTGCTCTCTGCATCTACTGGATCAACTATGGGGAAAATGAGAAAGAAAAAATTGATTTTACTCCTTCAAATCATTCAATAATTTGGTATGATTCTTTTAGTGTTTTTGAAAGAAGACTCTTTTGCTCACCAAGGCAGCATTTATTTGATCAAAAATGTAGTAAAAAACAAAGCCAAATTGTGAAATATAATTCCAACTTAAAATAACTTTTGTATTTAAATATATTTTAAAATTAGGGGTGTAACGGTTCACAAAATTCACGGTTCGGTACGTTTTCGATACAGCAAAAAGAAAAATGCCAGAGAAATATCCTTGATTTAAAAAAATATGTTTTTATTAAAACTAATATCAAAGTTTTTTTTTTTTTTTTTACTTTGAACAATGATGGAGCTATACTTGACCCATCTTCTGGGGTGTCTTCTCAGCAGCATATAAAACAAAAACAGCCACTAATAAAAAAATGAAATGTAATATTGAAGTAGTTTTAAACAAATACAAAGAAAATAATTTTATATATTTATATGGTGTGCTTTTACTCAATTTTTAAGTTTTTTCTTTTCCCAGAAAGATGAGAGTGTCCACTAAATGCTGCGGGGATAGTTTGTAGCGTGTTTCTCTCCTTGTTTCCGTCTAGTTCCAGTTATTGACACACTGGGGTGATGTCGGCATAAATGAGTAAACATGTTTGATGTATTCCCACTGATGTTGCCTACTGTCATGTGCAGGGCTCCAGACTTTTGAACATTTTAGGCACACAAGTAGAAAATTTAGGGGCACACCGTAAATCAACCTGTAGCGCAGTTATTCACATTTCCCCCCATTTTGACTTTATTACTGACAAATGACTTAACTTACAGAAATTACAATGTGCAGTTTTATTTTAAGTTTGCAAGGCTCCAGATGAACATTTGAGGGCAGCATTTTTTATTCATAATGTCAAAATAATAATTCAAAAGCAAAACGATTAAAAAAAATCATATTTGGGAGTGGAAATGCAAGTCACCTACTGGTTACAATGGTAATTTAATATTTTTTTAATATTTAAATAAGTGTGAGTTTTCCTACATGTGGAAACTTTTAGTTTTATAAATGGGGGTACTCTTTGAAGGATGAATAAATAATGTTATGGTCATCACATTAAAAATAACATTTAAATATGTACGCATTACACGCATTACAAACCCAACGCCTCGTACAGAATGGTTCAATTCGAATACGTGTATCGTTACACCCCTATTTAAAATTTTATTTATTTCTGTAATGGCAATGCTACATTTTCAGCAGGCATTATTCCATTATTCAGTGTCACATGATGCTTCAGAAATCATTCTAATATAGTGATTTGGTTCTCAAGTAACAGATGAATATGAATAAAATAACCGCATCTATTGGAAATATAACTCTTAATGACATACTGTAAAATTATAAATGTCTCTGTCACTTTTGATCAATTGAATGCATCATTACTGAATAAAAGTATTAATTTCCTAAAAAAAAAAAAAGACTGACCCCAAACTTTTGAACGGTAGTGTATGTCAAGGCCAAGATAATGACCCCAAATCACTTGTCAAGTTGCAAAGACTACTTTTTTCTATACAGTGACAGTCCCATACATACTCTTCATTTTGTAGTCAAAGGTGAGCTCCTCTCCTGCCTTTATCCCACGTGTGGCAAAGAACGCTATCCGTGGCAGCCGCTCATCCAGGTTATCAATAAACACATTATATACCTGAAGGTTTGGGTCACACTGAGGACACAAATGAAGAAAACACTTTTGTGACATTCAATTTACTGCCTTTAAATGACAAGCTACAGTTTAAGTGATGTCAAGTAAAATGTTTTGTGATTATTGCTGACATTTAGGGAAATGTAAGATTCAATTCATACATATAAAATAAAAACACGTCTATTTCAAGTAGATGCAAGCTCAAGTCCACTCACGCTGTGATTGACAAAGTGGGAGATGTTTCCATAGTAAGCAGCATCCACAGTATACTCGTCGTCCACATAATCCAGGTCAAAAAGGTAGGTGGCGCCTTCTTTATCATATATCTGACCTCTGCGTTCTGCTTCTTCTGTCGTAATGATCTAAAGAAAAACAGAAAAAAGAGAGTTTAACAATCATGAAGCCAGACTTATTATTGGGAAAGACAGATAAACAGCCAATCAGCCATCACAAGGAAATTGAAACCATTGGTTGCTTGATAATGCCACTAATCTACTAGTGAAGCAAAACATGTTCCCATGATTACAGGGCAATGATCACCTGAAAGTGAACAAAATGAACCACTTGTCTAAACCAAAATGATAAAATGACACAAAAATTCATAGAATATTTAAAAAATATCTGATCCACTAACTATATGACTGAAGCCTCCGTGCTTCTTACCTCCCCAACGTACTCCATGACGAAAGTGTTCTTGCGAATGCGCTCCATGGTCCGTACCCCCCAGCCCCTGCCATTGTCTGTTCTAAAAATGCAGAGGGAATAGCGAATGCCCTTCTGCACCACTCTGTTGAGGCAGTCGAGCCCGCAGCGGCACCGCTTGTTGCATTCGTAAATGGGCAACCCGGGCCGAATGCGGACCTGGCCTAATTCATTGTAAGCAAACTTGTGCTGTGATGCTCCGGCACAGCAGCCCTCCACGGGGTTGCCTAGGCAGTCTGTGCATTCGCAGCCCACAGACACCTCATTCAACATGATCCCATCACCAACTTTATAGTCATTTATGTAGGTGAAGTTCTTAGGCGGGCCCTCAAGGTCGACCAGGTTCCGGACATAGATGTGGCCCTTGTGGGCGCCCAAGCTGTTGAGGTGTACCTCCCACTGTTTAAGGGTCTGCCGGAGTTTGGCCCGCTGGATGAGCTGCGACACGGTGGCAGGGTCAAGGCGACGAGGGGCGGAGCGCTTATTCTGTCTCCGCATCTCCACATTCAAGTCCTCCCAGAACTGGCTGAGCAGATCTACACACTTCAGGTTCTTCCGAGGTTCCCATGTGTTGCTGGATTCAGGGAACCCCTTCCATTTCACCAAATATAACTCCTGTGAAGGGAGTAACAGGGATTGTAGCGAACTTAAATGCATTTAGATCTGGATACATTTTTGCTTTGATAAAACTAATTTTACCCTTCATGTAGTAGAATTTACTTTCCCTATATATATATATATATATACATATATATATATATATATATATATATATATATATATATAGTGGCGGCGATATAAAGTGATAAAGATTTTGCAATATTGTTTATATCATGGTATGTAAATTTATCCACATAGCGCAGTACTACTTAAAATTGTTGACACTTTACAGTGATGAAACATGCATGAATTAGAAAATAAGAATGGGACGTGCATGATATTAAAATTAATTAAGCGCAATAAGGCATGGAAAAGAACTCAATGCTGTACTCGTGGTGACTGACACACACAGCATGCAATCCCAAATTCAGTTCTCTTTGTGCTTGAATGGTCACATTCACTTGTGTCAAAATGCCCATTGTTTGGAGTATTCGTGTAAACAGTTATGTCTTAAGGCGAGACAAAAACATCGATTTTTCATGCAGTGGTCAGTTTTGAGATTTTGGGCTAGTTTACTCCTTCAATATGTGTTCTTTCAAGCTGCTATAAAGAAAACATTGAAAATATACATTAAGATGTTTATTTTATTACATTTTGTTTACTTGCGGCAGTAAATTTCTCCCGAATTTACCAAGTAGTCAGCATTCCAACGCGACACGCCGAGATCCGTCTGTTTACTGAAGTCTGTCATGACCGGTATCGTTGTAAAGCTCCGAGTCTCCTGCACAACGCTATGTAACCCAAATATGGGCATTTCCTATCTATCAGTAACCAATCGTGAATGTCCAAGGGGGGATTTAAAGCTAACGACGAAATCTCATTTAGAGCTATTTAAATCTTTAACTGCCGTTTTCTCAAAATGAGTTTTTTGTCATTCTCCAGTACAAACATCTCAGCCTATGTAGCACCTGTGTACACCAAACTTTCCAGTTATACACTTAGCAGTATTCTGAAGATATTTTCAGAGGGATTTGTTAATAAATCATTCCTGGCCTGATTTATGTGACATTTTAATAAAAGAAAATATGGCGAAAATCGATTTTTTATGGCTATGGACAGTATATATTGATTTCCTAGGTAATAAAAGCATGAAATCCCTCTGAATTTTTTGTTTTTATCTTGTGTGTAAACAAAATGAAAAAATAAATTTGCACCTGGCTTTATCATATGTTCAGATCTATCTACCGAAAATATAATGCAAAATCGTGCATATTTAATGAGATAATGCCTAATTTGCATAATTAAACATACAAATTTCCAAAACTTGTAATACATTTTTTTTATATACTTGTGTAAGTAATCAACTGAGGAAGTTTCATGGTGATATCTATTATTTAAAATTTTTACCCTATTCACCTGTAGTGTCTCGCCTTAAAGGGACTATGTGTAGCTTTTTAGGTATTTTATTATCTAAAATCAATATTTTTATTAATAAATATGCCCTCAATGGTGTACAAATACCTATGCCAATGATCAGACTAATCCTCGTAAACGAAGAATTTATTATCTTTATATACATGGGACGGGTAGGTCCACGGAGGCTTCCATGTAGTTCCGCCATCTTGAAAAACTATAATAGCAGAGAGGGACAAAAAGTACTTGGCCAACGCGTTTTCGTTCAGAACCAGCTTCACGTGACTGAAGCCAGCAGAAGCGGAGGAGCAGAGCAGTGAGAGGCGCTTGTCACTGGCGCGGCAAGTTTAAAAGGATGCACTCCACGGTTATTTATACACCGTTCATTCATACATATGCTGAGTCACAGGATGAGTCCTCGTCGTCGAAAAAGTCCAAAATAGACCGTAAAAGGAAACGTGACCGGAGATTACAAAAACAAGGGTTAATGTCGGGATTGCTAATGCAGGAGAAAGCTTTCAAAAGAGACGCTGAAGTTGCCTGCTTTCTTCTCGACAGGCAAGTCAATGTTACGGTCTTAATTACAAGCTTTTTTTTCATTGCTTGGTTGTGCACTTTATTATATAGACAGTAGAACATTTATAGTTAAAAGTTAAACAGGCTCTTTGATGAATAGCAGCTATTGAGTAAAGTAACGTTAGAGAAGGCTCTGATGATGATGATATCTAACAATGCACGCACTTCAAAAAATATAACGAGTAAAGAAGGCATTACTACTAATTACCATAGTTAATGTTTTTCACAGTCAGTAATTTATACTGTAACATTCTTTTTTTCGTTGTTTCAAGTTTCAGTTTGTTTTAAATAACAAACCTGTTCACCCGAAGAAAAACTCGAAGTGCTATTATAAGACATCCTGTCATAGCTTTTTGGTACGTAACGGCTACCGCAGATGCAACGCGCATTTGAAAAAGTGAGGCGCTGGAGAGCATTATTCGTTTGAATGCAAAATACAATTTCACCAATAGATGGGAGAAATTCCTACACACAGTCCCTTTAAAGGGTTAGTTCTCCCAAAAATCCCATAATTTACTTACCCTCAAGCCACCCTAGGTGTATGACTTTCTTCTTTCAGCCAAACACAATCAGAGTTATTTTTTTTTTTAAAGAATAAAAAAAGGCTCTTCCAAGCTTTATAATGGGAGCGAATGGTAACCTAGATTTAACCTAGCAGTAAGTCCAAAAAGCGCATCCATCAATCATAAAAGGTTCAAACAAATAGGGCTGGGCATCAAACTCTATCCTCTCGTTCGTGAATAAAGAAGACTGAAAGAACAAGAAGAAAGTCATATACACCTAGGATGGCTTGAGGGTAAGTAAATTATGGGATAATTTTCATTTTTGGATGAACTTACCCTTTAAAGGGGTCCTATTGTGCTTTTTCATTTTTTCAATGTGTGTAATGTTGCTGTTTGAGCATAAAAAAAAGATCTGCAAGGTTACAAAGCTCAAAGTCTACTCAAACGAACGACTCTAGTTTTTCTTTATTTCGGAAGGAGGCTTCATCAAAACCCCAACTAAACAACACGTTCGGGACAGACTGGGAGAGAGGAGCTGTAATAATGTACAAATAATGTGTTTTGTGAACAATCAAGCATGCAAGCATATTCTAGTTACTCTAGTTTTATGCTCACCTGTACTGTTTGTGTCTTCCCATCGGTGATAACTTTCCTTTTGTAGTCGCAAAGGTATTCTACCTCATAGTCGCACAGGTTGTTCTTGTTGATGCCCAGATCGCCGCATACCACCCCCTGCTCTCGACAGATCACTTCCAGCTGGTCTGCGTTGGCAATGCATGCTACCCTACACACTTGACCTACAAGAACAATTACATGTTAATTGCAGGAAAAACACATTATGAAATTTGTGATGGCAGACGTGTGCAAAGTTTTGATCAAAATATGAAAATATTTCTGAAAATAAATTCAGAAAATAGCTGAAGTCCACATGCCTGTAAAGCCTGTAAACTAGGGAGTCTGCTGAGAATTTGACGGCAAAAATTACAAAATGGATTTTAAGCGTAATATATATACACATGCACATATACATTTGTACTGTTCAAAATTGTTACAAAATATTTATTTTAGGATTTATTAGTTAACTAGTTGTATGGAATTCATTTTATTTCAAAATAATATTTGTGAAAAGTGCTACCCAAATCATTTTAAATTCAATTAATCTCACATTATAATATTGGGGCTTAAAAAAATATGTTGCTAACTTATATTGCAAATATTGTCTGTAAAATATTTTAACATTCTTCAGTAAAATTACAAACAAAAGCCAATTTAATTGATTTTATTATTTCACATAATTTTCCATACAAAATTTAAACAGATCCTTAGAAATGAAAATATATTACTGCTTGTATATTGAAGGAAGGGAATATATATTCCCTGACCAGGGAATCATCATCATAGACCCCTAACTCATGATTATTTTCAATAAAAAGCTCGAAAGACTGCAGTAAACCACGCAGCACCACAGAACAACATGAAAGTTAAACATTTATTAAAATATTGTACAGATAACTGGATCATATTGCAATACGTTACACAGGAAATCAAACATGTATCATCACTAACCAATGGGCCATTTATTAAACTCGCTAAGACTAATCGTAATTATTAAGAATAGACATGAGATGTAACTTAAAGCTAAACTAAGTGGGTAAACAACGACAGAGGCGTAGATTAACATGTTGAGGGGAAATGTGCTTTTTTACATTTGTCCAGCGTTCAAACATACGGAGTAACGTTAGAACATATTCCTCAAGAGAGCGTTACAACGGGAAAGTTAGCTAAACACTGAAAATTATGCTTGCTAACTACTGAACGTACCCACATTTGAACCAACTGTGACATTGTACAACTTTACAAAGTTAATTCAAGTAAGATAATGAGTTAAGGCATTCACAATGAGCTTGTTGAATGTGTTGCGTGAGCGCGCGGTGGCCATAACATCGACCATCGATGTGAGTTTTTATCAACAACTTGCAGCAAAGATTCTTCCAAAACGGAGTGTTTGTTTCCGGGGTTTCTTTGAAAAGACATAATTTAACGAACAACTCATGTAAAATAGATGACATATATTAAGTAAACCGTTGTTTCTGAACGATTAAACTATATATTCTTACCTTTCAAATTTTCCGCCATCTTCCGACCGCCGCCAAAATTATATATGATTAAAAGGCTGCTCGATGATTGGAGGTGGCACAGTCTGAGTGACGGGTTGGGAAACCAATAGAGACAGAGTAAACTGTTTATGGGAAGTTTGAACAAAGTTGGGTTTATGTATGAACTTATGCCTAGACTTTTTGCGCTTCCTCAAAAGATTAGCGTTCCATTTGCTGATTTATTTCCTTTCTGATGGTTTACAAAATCTGAAGACTGCGTTTCTTATTTGTGTGCAGTCAATAAGTAATTATTTATATTTTTATTATCTCTATTTTATAATATAAATTTGGGGATATTACAACTCATACATATATCATGAATTTGTTTTTCTATGGAACAAATAAATAACGTTATTTCATTTCAGTTCGTATTAAAACATGTTGTGAAGTCTTTTAATTTGCCTTTCAGCGGTCATGAAGGCGGGACATCTATCATCACGTGACACAGTCTCAACTTCCGGAGAAAGTCAACATATATTTGATGGGCATTGATATATTATTAAAGGTGCGTATATGCATTTATTTTTACGTTTGCAGTTGCGCATGTAACATTCAGTTTAAACATTTGATTTTTTTAAAGATTTAATAGTATTTTCTTTTTAAATACACAATAGAGAGGGGAAAAGGCCTAAACTGTGGAATTGTGTCCCCGGGTGTCTATCAGCTTTATACAAATGCTACATAAGCCACTCAATACACAGATTGATTAGGAATATATTGTTTAGGTCTCACATGAATAAGAATTTCAACCGATGACTAGCTTTGTTTACTTTAATACTGATTGTCCCAGTTCAATTTAAGCAATTGCATTCAGTAAAACAATAAATAAAGTAAATTATGTTTATGTGCAGGCGTCATGTCATCCAGCATTGCTCAAAATCTTCGAGCACCAGCACTCGTTCTGCTGTTTCTTGTTCTCATAGACGTGATATCAATTGCACATGCAGATAAGGTACAATTTTCCCCTAACACATGTCCATTAAATCATATTTTCCCGCTTATGTCAAATATTCCCTAAACATGTCACTTCATATGTTTCTTACACAGAGTTTTGAAGATGTGCGTTGCAAGTGCATCTGTCCACCTTACAGAAACATCAGTGGACATATCTACAAAAGAAACGTGACCCAGAAAGACTGGTGAGAGTCTGCATAGACCTGTGTTGTCTGTAAAGGAAATTATAAATAGATGAATAAACTGTCTTATACGATTTTTTTTTTTCTATGAGTTATTTATTTTTTATATATTGGTTTGTAGTAACTGTCTGCATGTGGTGGAGCCCATGCCAGTGCCTGGTCATGATGTGGAGGCCTACTGTCTGCTCTGTGAGTGCAAGTATGAAGAACGAAGCAGCAACACCATCAAGGTATTGAGCAACTTCCAATAATCAATCAATCAATCAATCCTACTTAAAATTAAAGATATGTTTATTATAATCTGCTTTCTTGCCTTTTATAATGTAGTAAAGGGTATTAAAGTCAGCATGAAATCAAAATTGACTGTTTTTTTATGGAACTTTGCAGTTTGTTATAAATTATTTATCTTTGCACATACGTTTTTTATTTATTTAAAAAAAATTTTTTTATTTATTTATGTGCCCTCAAAATCTTTAATCAAAATAAATTTTTCCCTTCCACTTGCAGCAACTTCTCTTATCTGATGATGTGTTTACTGGCGTGAGGGCGGGACAACCTGTCACTCACATGACATCACAGCAATAGTTAACCATAACAATCCAATCAATTCTCGAAGGACAAAATCAAGTCAAAAGTTCTTGTTCGAGAAGCCGTTTCACTCGGATATACATCACAAAAGGAATGAAAATACTATTGCAACTTCCGTTTCTTGCCTACTTTGATATTTTTGTATACTTCCTAGGTGACCATTATCATCTACTTGTCAGTGGTTGGAGCTCTTCTGCTGTACATGCTGTTCCTGCTTCTAGTTGATCCTCTGATCCGCAAACATGATCAGTACACCATTCCACTGCACAACGAGGAGGATTCTGAGGTATGTCCACATCTGTGCTTATTCGACCTAATTTATTGTTTGAAAAGTTTACATTTGACTTGGAATCTAAATTAGATATTTGTGAGCAAAACAAATCTTTAGGTATAACATTGGGAAACATTTTCTCTAAATAGCACAACATTGCTTAGATACATGTCTTTCACATACACTTCACAAAAATGAAGACACATTTTCTGTTGAATGTGTATTTACAGAACAAAAAAGTTTTTCAGATTTTGGTCCCTCACTCACTGACTTCATAACTAACAAAAAAGTAATTGTATTACTATTTAACAAGTAAATGGTATTAAGGATAAAATATTTGTGCTATAGTTCATATTTTTGTTGACCATTTTGTTAGGTTTAGATATTAATTTTGCTCGTTGTTTCTCCCGACAGGACGTGAGGCCGCATGTGGATGGTCGTGGGAACACGGTGCTGGAGAGGGTAGAGGGAGCTCAGCAGCGCTGGAAGAAACAGGTCCAGGAGCAGCGAAAGACTGTGTTTGATCGCCACAAGCTGCTCAGCTAAGCCCTCAGACTCCAGCTGGGGAAAAGGACAAAATGGGCACCACTGACTGAGACAACATTCGCATGTTTGTCTTACAATTTCAGCTTTTATGGCAATGTATTTTCAGTTGGCCTGATGCTTGTGTATTATTGTTATTATTTTAATTGTACGAAGGCTGACTTGGTTGTATTCAGCTTTCAAACTGCAGCTGTGAAAACATTTAGTAGCTTGCTGTTAACATAAATGATGGGAATCAGCCAGCTCCAGTCTCATTCCAGCGGTCACCTTTACATTTCTCACCCAATAACTTGAATATATCAGTGCTGCCACTACTTTGCTTTGAAATTACATAGCAAAGGATGAGATTGCAATAAAAATAGTGTAATCTGGGAGCATTGATATGGAACTGTTTGCAATGCACATATGAATGGGTGGAATGTTGTAGTTTCACTTTGAGTTACCAAGAAAATGTATTGAATGATTTCCATTATTAATGTTCTTTTATTATTTTCTTTTGCCATTTGATAATACCATTAATGACGGCATATATGCCTCAAGAATATATCTTTAAAAAAATGTCACATTGTAATAACCTTATTTCAAGATGTATATACTCTTCGTAAGACTGAAGAAAATAAGGGTTTGAGTGGTTGTTACTGTTGAATGGTATCCTCATAAGCTTCCTCTTAGATGATTGGCACTTTTGTTGAAGAGTCTGATTTACAGACATCCAATAATATTGATTTTGCACCTCAAAATGTGAAGGAATTTGTAGGACTTTGCTTGACTATCGTATTTGTTACTACAAGAATTTATTTCCAGTATGTATCCAAAATACTTGTAGCTGTTTTACAGCTGGAGCATTCTTGCTTATGTGAAAATGCACTGAAATATTAAATATACAGAATATTGTCAACTTTCTTTGTACAGTTATTTTCTTGAGCAAGTTCACAAAGACTTAGAATTGAGTCCTACTATTGCCACATCATGAGTGTAACTCAAAGTTTGACGCTAAAATGCAGTGGTGAGATATATTTAGTTGGAAACCACCAACATTGGATCCTGTAAACATTCCCATCTGCTGTTTCATACAGTAAACTACCTAGTACATAAGCCTGGCATATTTCAATAACACTATTATTCATATTTCCGTCTTTTTAATGTCATATTTCATCTGTTGTAAAAGCATCTGAATTTCTCTTATGGATCCTTAATTCTCTTTCTTTTTTGTTTCTCCGTCTGCTGCACCCCAAGGCCACCCTTCCCCTCCTCCACCTGCCTCCGCACCCCCAAGAATGGACACTGACTGCCTGTCTATATATATCCCTCAGAAGGGGCCAGCTGTGCCTAAATGTTCCCTGCCCCTCTGATGCCGCCTCAGCTGGTGTAGGTTTGCAGCAGGGGCCAGGGCTAAGAAGGTAGACTGTGCCTTCCTCAGAGAGGGCAAGATGGTGGATGAGGCTTAGGACCATGCTGAAGATCTGACCTGGACTTAAGGAGATCAAGGATTTGTTAAACTAGGAATCTCATTTCAGGTTTTTGAGTGAATTTCCATCACATTTTGTGGAAAATAAGAAGATTTTACATTTGGGAGATTCAAAATGGAGTCAGGTGGCGGCGGTGGTGATGGTGGGGTGGCAGCTTTGGCCTCGTTCATCATGAATGAAGAAGAACTGAAGAGAAAGCAGAGGGAGAAGATCAAGAAAATGCAGGCCACCGGAGGAAACCCTCGACCTCCGCGTTCCTTGTTCTTCTTCACGCTCAAAAACCCTTTCCGCAAGACCTGCATCAACATTGTGGAATGGAAGTATCCTTCAAACTAACTTGATTTTTAGTTGGCCAGTTCCCTTTCCATATAGCTTTGGACTGTGGTTTGATATTCATCTAGTTATGTTATTGAATCGTAAGCTGAGATAGGCATGTTTTAGAAAGGCATCCGTCCCCCAGAGAGATGGTTTAGCATGCATGCCAGAAAAAGCACACAGCCACGGCTTTGTCTTACTCAGCTTTTTAATGTTCAACAAAACCACAGCGAGATATTTTCTCCATGAAAGATATCTTGATTTGCGAGGTGGAGAAAATAAAAGAGGCGCAGTTGTTTTTCGTAATCCCCAGGTTTAGTGTCTCTTAAGGTGCTGAAATCTCTGTCTCAGTTGTGAACTAAAGGTGTTAAGCTTTTGTTATGTGTCAGACTCAACACGGTCAATTGGAAGCAGTAGTTCCCGGCCTTAACTTGGAAGATGATAAGGATAAACCCCAGACTATTTACAGCCAGTCAGCAAAACACTATTAATAAGACTTTAAACTAGTGTTAATTGTCCCTATTTAGCCTACAGTTTTGTTTGTTTTAACATGGCTTCATTCCCCCAGTTTCAGAGAAAAGGTTTAAGCTAGTCCCAGACTAAAATGCATGTTTGAGCTGGTTGAACGGTAAGCAAATTGCACTGAGATATCTTAAAATATGTCACTGTCAGTGTCATTGTTTTCACTCAAGATTCAGATCAGTAATGTATTTTTGTAAGACACGTTTATAATTGCTTAGTCAAAACCCTGTCAGTGAAACCAGGCCATAGTGTTTTTAGCACTTAGATTGGCAATTTTGGATATGCAAATATGATTAAATGCTCATACAGATATTTGTAAGAATGCTTTCTCTTTCACAACTGTAAGTTCCTAAATTACAGCCAAGAACAAGAATCGGCTGTGCTGCAATTAAAACAAAAAAGTGGAAGCGGCTTCTTTGCTTCCTCTTTTGAGATCACCCTTGGAGACAAAACAGCAACATAAGCCTACAAACTGAAAACTTTTACTTGATTAGTTCACAAGAGGCATATAAATGGAAGTGTGAATAGGAGGTGTAATTTTGGAGCTATTTGTCTACGTGTATTTATACAGTTTAATAATATTCTGGCTGTGTACAGCTGTTGTGTAGGATCACTAGTGAACACGATGCTGAGCTGGCAGGGAAATTCTGATTCCACCCCCTAGTGGCAGAAATGCACACATAATTACAGTTAGTTTTGTTTTTGTTGTTTAGAATTACAGTTAGTTACAGTTACAGGCTACATGTAGTGTACAGTTTAAACGAAGCAATAATAGACGATTAGTAAGTATTTCCGAATTCTGAAGCCAAGAGAATTGAGAAAATTTATAAATACTTCTTATTGGCCATGAAACTATTTCTAGCATGATAAATAAATTTGTAATATATACTGGATGTATTTTTGAAAATTATTTTATTTTATAAATATAGCCTATTTATGGTTTTTTAAATCGTATATTTATTATATTATATATTCTGTCCTAGCAAATGCTTATTCTGATGTACAATCTGATGAGTGAGTCCTTGATTACAATTTACTTACTGTCCAATATCCCTTTCTTTTATTTAAAAACTTAGCGTAGCACTGGCCAACTGTTAATTTATGGTTAAATCTAATGTACGCAAGACCTGCTTATATTCATCACAAAGTTGAATGTGAAAATCTTTACTTCAATTTTCCAGTAGTAGTTTGTGCCATGTTTGCCCAATGTTTTCCTGAGCAGACTCCATCAGACCCTTTGAGATCATTATCCTGCTAACTATCTTTGCTAACTGTGTAGCTCTGGCTGTGTTTCTCCCTATGCCTGAAGAGGACACCAACAACACTAACCTAACACTGGTGAGATGTTCTTAAATTACACGTCTCATAGGAGAACATACAGGTTAAACAAATAATCCCTGATTAATTCAATTTTCTAGTAATTTGCAGTGATACATCAACTCATTTTGCAAATAAATGATATCATTTTTTATGGCTGGATTAAAGGGATATGTGCCTCAGACGCCTCATGTGTTACCAGATAATCTGAGAAACTTCCATTTCCAACATCAAGTGTTGCTCAGATCTTTGCCTATTCAGGTCTTTTAACGTACATGTGTTTTGAAACTGATACATGTGCGCTAAAGTTTTCTCCCAGTTGGTGTTTGCACCGGTTTGCACTGGATTCCTTTGGATTAATAGCCTATGTGTGATTTATATAAATAAGCTCTTTCTAGGTTTAAGTTAATATAGGCCTACCAACAATGCATTTAGAACATGTTTTAAAACTGGAAATATACCATGCTAGCAGCAGGTGCTGTTTTGTGTCGTGGGTTTTATATTTAGTCTTTGGTTTGAGATGTGTGGTGTGTAAAAATATACTCAAATCATAGGAGGGGATTTTCATGACGCATTAATCTAGATTTTATTGGCATGACTGTAGAGCAGACTTGCAAAATAATGAAATCATTTACCCCATGTGGCCACAGAACTTTGCTGTTGTTGACTTAAAGTCTAGGTGCCAACATTTATTTCCTATGTGTAACCTTTTGGTTTTGGCTGTATAAACACTTAAAAAAAGAATGATAAATCCTCTTTGCACAAGCTTATTTCATGACTCAAGCTTCATTGGCGGTATGTAGGTCACACTCTTTCCACTAGCGTGTGCAGTCATATTCACCTCTCTCAGAACACAGGGTGTTATTACATTTCAGATTACACAAATCTGAGCCCCACTCACTTATTTACTCCCCTGGGGTTACAGTGACTGTCGGTGTGGGTCATCCATTCCTTAGATAGTAAGTCATGAAAGAGGAGCTGAGAGTGGATCTCAGACATGATCAGAATTATTTTGATATGGCCTGCTAGTGTAGAATAAGAGGCAGTGTGCTGTGTAAACATACAGATTAGATCCTCACTGCACATCTGAGGAAGGTTGTTTGGTTTGGCAAATGTTAATGTTCGGGTTTTAGAGCCACTTTGCATTTGTTTTTTTGAACAAATCATCCATGCGATGTAGTTGAGTGAGTAAGTTAAAGCTGCTAATAGCCCCTCTGAGATATAAAGTCATTTTAGGATGTGGAAATAACAAAACTTCCACGAAATGTTCTTCAGAAAGTTAAAGAAGATGTCCTGTAGTTTATGCTGTAATTTTTTTATGTTAATATTCTTCCAATCCAGCTTAATATGCAGAGTCAGCTAAGAGTAAAAGCTTAAAGTTGGCATGAAACAGAAGTTGCGCTAGTCTTTTCTTCCATATTGTGTCGTGTATAGTAGTGAAACGGCTTCTTGAACAAGAACAAATTTTTTCTTCATCGTGAATTGACTGGATGCTTGTGATTTGCTATAGTTGTGCAGGAATGACGTAAATTTGTAGGCCAAAACACGGAAACAAGTTAGCATTTTAGCATCGAGTTTTTTTAATGGGTTTTTGGTTAAGAAATGGCTGAAATAACAAATAAGGTCTGTGGTGAACTCAAGCTCAAGATACTTTCACGTTTTATTCTACGTCATAAAATACAAGCGATTTTTTAAGCTGTTACGTGTCTTGAAAAAGGCGGTTGCCAGATAAAACTGAAGGAGTTGAAAGAAGCTTTGTGGTGATGAGGTTGACGTTGTGGGACCATGGTTCGTTCGTTTATAGTCTGCATTTAGGCTTCAAAATTCATAAAAGTTATTTTAATCAGAGAAAACCATCTTGATGGACAAAACGTGTAAGTATCATAAACTTTTATTGCTCACAGAGCTTGTTTTTTGTGATAATCCAAAAGCCTAGGGAAATCCCCTATTGGGTTTCTGTGGAGGGAACCAGTGTGATACTAACTGCTGGTTGGCCTACAAAGGGACGTCATACCTGCAGCAGTCTATTGCTGTGATGTCATGTGAGTGATAGGTTGTCCCGCCCTTTTGCCAGTAAACACATCATCAGGGAACAAAAGAAATGTTGCTGCAAGATGGAGGGGAATTATTTTGATTAAAGGTTACAAGGGAACATGAATAAAATAAAATAAAAAGATGTGCACAGATAATCATTTATAATAAACACTGGTGTGTTCCATAAAAAAAACCTGTCAATTTTGATTTCATGTTGACTTTAATATGTAGAGACAGATGACCAAACCCATCACAGTTGCCATTAAATTACAAACAAAACCTTTTTTTATTTTATTATTTGTTACTGCATCATCTTTTACGCCCCATTAATCCCTCCTTTAACACTGTTTGTTTCCTTGCAGGAGAGTCTGGAGTACATCTTCCTGCTCATTTTCACTCTGGAGTGCTTCCTAAAGATCATAGCGTATGGGCTCCTGTTCCATGAAGGAGCCTATTTACGAAATTGTTGGAACTTATTAGACTTTGTTATTGTGTTCATGGGGTAAGATGACTTTCAGAATGTCCAGAAGTCACACAAAAATTGTCACAGAAGTGTGATCAAGAGTTTATGATCAATTAATAATCCATGCAATATAATCTGAAATTGTTTTATTAATTGTTTTATATTCATTAAGTAATAGTCCTTTTAAAATGCTTCCACAGGCTCTTCACACTTTGTGTGGACACCATCAACACAATAGCAGGAGTTCCCAGCGAGAAGGGAGGCGGGTTTGACATGAAGGCACTTAGAGCGTTTCGAGTCTTGCGACCTCTGCGGCTCGTCTCGGGAGTTCCCAGTAAGACTTTTCCGAAAAAATAACATGGCAATAGCACCACAAGTACTGCAACATAGGAATTTAAAGCTAGATCCTAAATATACTCACAACATAATATCATAATAACATTATATATAAGTACACTTACATCATATTTTTAGTCATTTAGAGTCACTATTGAGTGAAAATTGCAGGTTAAATAGGTGCTTACACAACCTATTATACTCACGCTGTTAACTATCATGTAAGATTAGAATATAATGTCTTTGCCAAAAAGGTGGTGTGTTGAAAGTGTATTTGTTGTCATCCAGGCCTGCAGGTGGTGATGAGCTCTATTCTGAAGTCCATGTTGCCCCTCTTCCACATTGCATTGCTAGTCTTCTTCATGGTCACCATTTATGCCATTATGGGTTTGGAGCTGTTCAAGTGTAAAATGCACAAGACATGTTACTACCAGGGCACTAGTGAGTCTTTTTATTTGGAGACTGATAACTGGTCTTTAACATATATTAAAGGTGGTATCAGTGATTTCAGGCCCAAAAATATATATATTTTTTTTTTCCTAACGATCCGCTAGCTGCCTGCCCCATAAGCATGCTGTCAAAAAAACGCATCTCTGTAGGCAGCCTAGGCTCTGAGATCTGCACACAAAAACAAATGGTTTCACCAAACACTCAAAACAAAAACAAATAGTGTTCCAACCAATCACCTCACAACACCCTCCCCCTGTCGGTGATTGGTTGGAACACTATTTGTTTTTGTTTTTTTGTTTTTGCGTTTTTTTGACGGCATGCTTATGGGGCGGGCAGCTAGCGGATCGTTAGGAAAAAAAATATATATATTTATGGGCCTGAAATCACTGATACCACCTTTAAAGTGCATCTCATAATTGAAAACAAGTTTTAAATATGTAAAAGTAAATTCTTAATTCTAATCATAATGAATTGACAAAGCAATACTTAGATTTGTTATCTAAGCTTTCAACCTCTGTTTCAGACATTGTTGCCACCAGGGAGAATGAGAAGCCATCACCCTGTGCTCAGGCTGGACACGGGCGCCGCTGCACCATCAATGGCACTGAATGCCGGGCAGGTTGGCCTGGTCCCAACTTTGGCATCACCAATTTTGACAACATTGGCTTTTCTATGCTCACAGTCTTTCAGTGTATCACAACGGAGAGCTGGACTGATGTGCTCTACTGGGTAATTACTTATGGGCATTATAGTCCTCCTCATTATTATCCTGTAGAGAGACCAGAGGACAATCTTTCAGTTATTTTAATATATAATAAAACAATAATCAAAAATGCTGATGTTCAATTTTTATTGATAGGCTACTATATATCAATCAGTATAGGCATATATATTAGCCTATAAATTATGCTGATTCAGATACATTAGGTATACATTAGGTTTTGATATTGGTTTTATACAGCACACAAGTACACAAGGAATTAATATCAGGTACATTTTAGATACAATATTCCCAGTTACTTTGTCTATTTTTGCTCCGTCAATGAAATAGTTTCAAACAAAGTCAAAGCAGAATTGGATTTCGCACAGTAAACCTGTATGTGAACATGTTTGAGTTAGTTCACCCAAAAATTAAAATTACCAGTATCCCATAATTTACTCACCCTCAAGCCATCCTAGGAGTTATATAAAAAAATATCCTGGCCCTTCCAAGCTTTATAATGGGAGTGAATACATCCATCCATCATAAAAAGAATCCATACGGCTTATTATAATAAATAAGGCCTTCTGAAGCGAAGCGATGGAAAAATATCCATATTTATAACTATAAACTACAATCACTGGCTTCCAGTAAAGACCGTAGCAAGTCTAGTTCCGGTGGAAGAGTGACCTCTGACCCGAAGAATTACATATTGATGAACACTAAAGCACAGAGGATAGAGCAAACCAAAACACGGGTCATGAATTAGAAGTCTAAAAACGAGAATTTTTAGAGACAAATGTCGGAGGAGCTTGAGTTTGTTGCCCAGTTCTATTTGTTTGAACATCGAGAATTTTTTATTTTTATTTGTTTGAACATCTACTCTGTACAAGTTTACGCTACTCCTACTTCCTACGTCATGCGTCTGCCGTCGGGTCAGAGGTCACTCTTCTGCCTGAATTCGACTTGCGTCTGGCTGTTACCGGAAGCCAGTGATTATAGTTTTCTTAATATATTTAAAAAACTTTTTTTTATATATATACAGTACTGTTCAAAAGTCTTAGGCATGTTAATGCAAAAGGAGTGACTGAAAAATCGCCAACACGAATGCACAAGTCTGTCTGGAACGCAATTTACAATAATTTAAAATGACTAAACTACATAAAGCATAACTTTAAAAACTAACACTAAATCCTCATCTCATGTTTGTCAAAATCAAATATTGTGATGATTCGATCTTTCAGATTAATGATGCCATGGGGAATGACTGGCCCTGGATCTTCTTCCTGACTCTGATACTGCTGGGTGCCTTCTTCATCCTCAACCTCGTCCTTGGAGTACTGAGCGGGTATTAGGTCTTTTAATTAAAGTTTTTAATGAACAGTTTAAATACCAGCTGCTCAATGGTTCATCTAAGCTACTTGTAAGACATGTACAAGAATATCACATGACCATGCTGCCATTTCAGCAAATTCAACTACAGGGTGGGCCATTTATATGGATACACCGTAATAACATGGGAATGGTTGGTGATATTAAAGTCCTGTTTGTGGCACATTAGTATATGTGAGGGGGCAAACTCCTCAAGATGGGTGGTGACCATGGTGGCCATTTTGAAGTCGGCCATCCTTAGACCCCCTTAGACTTTTATCTTTGGGGTCATCTGAAGGCAATTGTCTATGTGAAGATACGAGATGTGCAGCACCTGAAACTACGGATACTGGATGCCTGTGCTGGCATTTCTCCTGCGGTGCTGCTATCAGTGTGTGAAGAGTGGGAGAACAGGGTTGCATTGACAATCCAACACAATGGGCAGCACATTGAACACATTTCATAAGTGGTCAGAAACTTGTAAATAACCCATGAACAAATAAAGTTACATTGAAACCAAGCACACCATTGTTTTTCTTGTGACATTACCAATAAGTTTGATGTGTCACATGGCCCTCTTCCTATTGAAAAAACAAAAGTTGTATCCAAGATGGCCGACTTCTAAATGGCCACCATGGTCACCACCCATCTTGAGCAGTTTGCCCCCTCACATATACTAATGTGCCACAAACAGGACTTTAATATCACCAACCATTCCCATGTTATTACGGTGTATCCATATAAATGGCCCACCCTGTACATCGCTAAATGGCCTAATTGAGATTAGTTTTTTCTCTCTACAGGGAGTTTACTAAGGAGAGGGAGAAATCACGGTCCCGAGGAGAGTACCAAAAGCTACGAGAGACACAACAAATGGATGAGGATCTGAAAGGATACATGGAATGGATTACTCTTGCTGAAGTTATGGATGGAGATTCTGAGGGTAATGGTGCTATACGGTTTATCTGTCTACTTATCTGTCTGTTTATCTATCTATCTATCTATCTATCTATCTATCTATCTATCTATCTATCTATCTATCTATCTATCTATCTATCTATCTATCTATCGTCAAACAAATGGTAATTTTAATGTATATTTGTCTAAAAGCGCAAGAACAGCATCCTCAAAGTTTCTTACTACTTCTATTTACTCTCCAGCACTTCTTCTTCTTAGAAAGGACACTAATTCAGAGACAGATAGTTTATACCAGATTGAGGGGATCAACAAGGTGGTCTACTTCTAGTGAGTATGCAATCAAAAACAACATTTTTAATCATGATTCAACTGAAGACTGATTCTCCATGGTCTCACTGTGAAAACAACAGCCGTATTGCACGCCACTGGAACATCGTTTTACGGAGGAAGTGTCATGGCTGGGTGAAATCTAAATTCTTCTACTGGTGGGTTCTCCTTGTTGTGTTACTCAACACTCTGGTCATTGCGACGGAGCATCATAACCAGACTGAGGGCTTAACAAGTTTTCAAGGTCTGTTCCATAAAGCAATACATAGATTCCCAACTCCTATTTAGTTTGTTGGTTGTTGTAAGGAATCTTTAAAGTAGAATCATCCAATAACTTCATATATAATTTGGGGAATATAGTGCCTATACTAAGTCTAATATGCTGATCAATTTTGCTGTTTGCAGACACTGCAAATATAATCCTGCTCATCTGTTTCACGATTGAGATGGTTATGAAGATGTATGCGTTTGGTCTGAGAGCCTACTTTATGTCCATCTTCAACCGATTTGACTGCTTTGTGGTCACGATTGGACTACTGGAGATCTTCCTGGTGGTGTCAGGCATCATGACACCACTGGGGATCTCTGTGATGAGATGCATACGACTCCTACGCTTATTCAAGCTCACAAAGTATGTTCACTTATTTAAACCTACACTAATAGAAAACAATATTAAACTTTGTTTAAGTTAAGTTTCCTTATAATAATAATTTCCAAATCTTACCCGTCTTAACCTTTTTTTCCTGCAACAAATCACAAGAACTGTTTTTACTTATAAAGCATAATTGTAACAATATTTTACTGTGTGATAATACATGTTGCTGTGTTAAATATGACATACATTAATTCATGAATTAAATATTTTTTTATTATTCATTCGTTTTTAATGTAGCATTTTTATTTCTGTTAAAATTTTATGTTATTATTATTATTAATAATATTTTTTTTCTACAATAAATGACCTCCCATACACAAAATGCCTGTTTCCTCCGCCAAGGTTGCTGTTTTCTCTCATTGATCTTTAGGTACTGGACATCACTTAATAACTTAGTGGCATCCCTTCTAAACTCAGTGAAATCCATCGCCTCCCTGCTCCTGCTCCTCTTCCTCTTCATCGTCATCTTTGCCCTCCTGGGTATGCAGGTGTTTGGTGGGAAATTCAATTTCCCTGACAGAGTGGTTCAGCGCAGTAACTTTGACAACTTCCCACAGGCCCTCATCAGTGTCTTCCAGGTACTCCGACTGCTATTTTATTGACATTGTTCTCTGATTACGGAAGCTGTTTATGTGAAGTTGGCCTTTGTGTTCAGGTCCTAACCGGAGAGGAGTGGGACACAATCATGTACAATGGAATCATGGCTCATGGTGGACCTCAATCCCCAGGAATTCTTGTCAGCATTTACTTCATATTTCTGTATTTCTGTGGAAACTGTATCCTTTTGAAGCATGTCATTATTTTTGTGTCTCTGGTATGCATTTACCAGAAATGCTTGGAGATGATCAATGGAAATGCAGTATGGTTTTTTTTTTAAAAGCATATACAGTAGCAAAGCACTTAAAATAAATTGTTTCTGCTTCTAGGTGGGAAGTGTTTCAGATCCAGTAATGTTATATTGTTGTGATAAAGATGTTTGGGCTGTTCCTTAGCAAGCTGTTGATCAGTCGTTCTCTTGAATGTCTTCTTGGCCATTGCTGTGGACAATCTAGCCGAGGCTGAGAGTCTGACAGCAGCACAAAAAGAGAAAGCAGAGGAGAAAGCCCGAAGGAAACTCATGAAGTAAGAGAAAATATACAGTATTTAAACATACACTTCTGTTCAAAAAGTCAGTAGGCTATTTTTTGTTTTTTAAAGAAATTCATACTTTTATTTAGCAAAGATGCATTAAATTGATCAAAAGAGACAGTAAAGACAATTATAATGTTATAAAAGGTTTAAATTTCAAATAAATCTTCAATTCCAAATCAGCATATTAGAATGATTTCAGAAGTATCATGTGACACTAGGGGTGGGCGATATGGCAAAAATATCATATCACGATTCATTTTCATGTTGGTTTAACTATTTTGCAAGTGACTGAGCATTATAGCCAAACTAATGTCACTATTTTAAAAACAAAGCCTTAAAAGGTAACACAATATAAAATAAGAAAGAATGCAGACATTTAGGCCAAAGTGGTGAAGATAAAAATCTTTGTCATTATTTTCTTTGTTACCATACCAATATATCAATTATACTTTGATACTTATTAAAGCTACTATTAAAGTTATCAGAGCAGTCAGTGATTTTACACAAACAAAACTAGACAAGATACAATGGAAACATGAGGGCTATTTATACACCAAGATTAATGACTAACAAGAAACACCTGTGTACAATCAAGACAGTCAACCAATAAGAATATGACACATAAGACTAGGGAAGCAAAATACATAATTACATGATTAGATTAGATTAGATTCAACTTTATTGTCATTACACAAGTACAGGTACAAGGCAACGAAATGCAGTTTAGGTCTAACCAGAAGTGCAATAGCAGCAAGTGCAGGATATACAGTGGTTCATAAGTGCAGAACATGGATATGTACTGAATAAATATAGAGTTGAATACTATTATAAACAAAAATTTACAGATAGATTGTCCTATGAATATAATATACAGATAACTCTTACTGTGAACAGAATTTACAGCTAGAAATGTACTGAATATAATAATATACAGATGGCTATTACTATAAACAGAATGTTTACAGATAGATATGTACTGAATATAATATACAGATGGCTGTTACTATAAACATAATTTTACAGATAGATATGTACTATGAATATATATACAGATGGCTGTTACTATAAACAGAATGTGAGCATAATATACAGATGGATATTACTATAAACAGAATTTTACAAATAGATATATGTATAAGTTAGGCTAATGAGCAGTATAACAATGGATTTAAAGTAGTGCAAATAAAGTTTGGACAGAAGCTATCCGAGTGAGTGCAGTGGAAAGTAATTGCATATTACAGTTAAGGTACGATATTGCAATGTATATATAACAGTCGGTACTGTAAATAAACAGTCGGCAGTGCAAATGAGCATATTCCAGTCAAGGTAGTAGTGCAAGATGCATATGTAAACAGTTGTTACTGTAATAACAGTCAGCAGTGCAAATGAACATTATAGTATTGCAAATAACAAAATGGAGGCAGGTGTGAGGAGGGAGAGGAGAGTCAATCAGTATATAAGGGGAGTGGGATCAATGAGGGTTAGAGTTTAATAAAGAGACAGCTCTGGGGAAAAAACTGTTCTTTAGTCTGCTGGTCCTGGTCCGGAGGCACCTGAAACGCCTGCCGGAAGGCAGGAGAGAAAACAGTCTGTGGGCTGGGTGAGAGGAGTCCTTAAGGATGCTGCGAGCTCGATGCAGACAGCGTTTCCTCTGGATGTGCTCGATGGCAGGTAGTGGAGTCCCAGTGATGCGCTGGGCGGTTTTCACCACCCGCTGCAGTGCCTTGCGCTCTGCAACAGAACAGCTCCCATACCACACTGTAGCACAGTTGGTCAGGATGCTTTCTATTGCACAGCGATAGAAGTTCACCAGGATAGTGGAGGAAAGCTGATTCTTCCTCAGTGTCCTCAGGAAGAAGAGGCGCTGGTGAGCCTTCTTGACCAGGCTGGAGGTGTTGGTTGTCCAGGTCATGTCCGCCGAGATGTGGGTCCCCAGGAACTTGAAACTGGAGACACGCTCAACAGCCATTCCATTGATGTAGATGGTGTCGTGTGTGCCTCTTGACACTTTCCTGAAGTCCACGATGAGCTCCTTCGTTTTGGTGGTGTTGAGGAGCTGGTTATTTTCGGTGCACCATGTGGCCAGGTGCTTGATCTCCTCCCTATAGGCAGTCTCATCGTTGTTGCTGATGAGACCAATCACCGTAGTGTCGTCCGCAAACTTGACGATGGAATTAGATCCGTACACAGGCTTGCAGTCGGAGGTGAAGAGGGAGTAGAGGAACGGGCTTAGCACACAGCCCTGTGGTACACCAGTGTTGAGTGTGATGGATGTGGAGCAGTTGGAGCCTGATCGAACATTCTGGGGTCTGTTGGTCAAGAAGTCCAAAATCCAGTTGCACATGGAGGTGTTGAAGCCCAGGTCTCCTAGTTTGGCTATTAACTTAGTTGGGATGACAGTGTTGAATGCTGAGCTGAAGTCAACAAACAGCATGCGTGCATAAGTGTTCTTATTGTCCAGATGTGTGAGCACAGAGTGCAGTGCCATGGAGACTGCATCCTCTGTGCTCCTATTGCTACGGTAGGCAAACTGGTGTGAGTCCAATGTGGATGGTAGAGAGTCTTTTAGGTGTGCCAGGACCAGCCGCTCAAAGCACTTCATTACGATGGGTGTGAGTGCTACAGGGCGGTAGTCATTAAGGCACTTCGGGCTGGAGTGTTTTGGCACTGGCACAATGGAAGTGCATTTAAAGCATGTTGGTACAGTTGCTTGGGCAAGAGACAGGTTGAAAATGTCTGTAAAAACCCCAGCGAGCTGCTCCGCACATGCCCTGAGTACGCGTCCAGGGATGTTGTCTGGTCCAGCAGCCTTGTGCGCGCTGATCCTGCTCAGTGCATTGCAGACATCTGTGGAGGAGAGTGTGATCGGTGGGTGGTCAGCTGAGGATTTGAGCTTGGTGGCAGTTTCTCTGTTGTCTCTTTCAAAGCGAGCATAAAAGTCATTTAGCTCGTTCAGGAAGTTGACATCAGTGGCTGCGGGGGTGGAGTGAGAGGGTTTGTAGTCACTGATGGCCTGAATGCCCTGCCACATGCGCCGAGGGTCAGCGTTGGAAAAGTGTCCCTCTATCTTAAGCTTGTAGCAGTGCTTGGCCTCTTTGATGCCCCTTTTCAGATTTGCTCTGGATGTGCTATAGGCTTGTGCATCTCCTGATCTGAAGGCAGTATTGCGTGTCTTCAATAGGAGTCGCACTTCCCTGTTCATCCATGGCTTCTGATTTGGGTATGTGGTGATCTGCTTCTGGGTTGTAACACTGTCAATGGTGGTATTAATATAATCCAGTACAGAGGAGGTGTAGCAGTCAATGTCCGTGTGAGAGCCACTGGTGGCTTGAGAAGCAAACATACTCCAGTCTGTGTGTAGAAACCTTTCCTGGAGTGAGAAATCTGCCCCCGCAGGCCACACCTTGATGGTCTTCACTGATGGCTTCACGCGATTGATCAGAGGTGCATATTTGGGGGTGAGGAACAAAGAAAGGTGATCTGACTGTCCCAAGTGGGGGAGGGGTGTCGCGACGTAAGCTTCAGCCATGTTTGTGTAAACATGGTCTAAGGTTTTGTTTCCTCTGGTGTGACAGGAAACATGCTGGTGAAATTTCGGTAGCACTGACTTTAAGTTTGAATGATTAAAATCACCCGCAACAATAAACGCAGCTTCCGGGTGAACGGTCTGTTGTTTACTGATGGCTGCGTGAAGTTCTTTCATAGCAAACTTGGCATCAGCATCCGGGGGAATATAGGCTGCAGTTATAATAGTGGAAGTGAACTCCCGCGGTAGATAAAACGGTCTACATTTAACCATGAGAAACTCAAGGTTAGCTGAACAATGTCTCCCAACAATAGCAGAGTTTGTGCACCAAGCTTTGTTAATGTAAATGCACAATCCACCACCTCTGGTCTTACCGGAGCCATGTAATGTTCTATCCGCCCGGAATGTATGGCGTCCCGCTAGCTCAATAGCGTTGTCCGGTATTCCGCTGTTTAACCATGTTTCCGTGAAAATTAGAACATTACAGTTCAAAAGTCTCTTGCTGTATGTGATGTTGAGTCGAATCTCCTCCATTTTGTTCAACAGCGACCGTACATTGGCAAGGAAAATGCTGGGTAAAGAGAGCCGGTGTGGTGTTAGCTTTAGCTTAGCTCTTAGTCCTCCGCGCTTCCCCCGCCTTTGTTTACGATCTCGCCGGCGCCTGCGAGCACTTCCGCCCGGCCGGGCAGAGTGCATAGCCTCGGGTGATCTGGCGATCTCAGGAAGGAGTCGAAGGTTGTCCATAAAACTGTCGGAAATTCGCAAACCAATATCCAAAAGCTCACCTTGGGTGTACGATGTTAAGGCACAACTGTTCTGGACGAACAGACCCGAAATGAGCAAGAAAAATACTGCTAAATTACAGAATCTGGAGAGACCGCGAGCCTCGCGATGTACTCGCGCCGCCATCTTGGATCTTTATGAAATGTGAAATCCTTGATGGCAAGGGAAATACATGACAAACAGGAAACATGACTATTAGAAATTCAAAATAACAGACATGAAACATGAACATGAATCAAAACCCCATTTTCCACTAAAATCGGACAGGAGGAGCTCTAGGACTGACTCACGGGGTAACCTCGGATTCACTGCCCCATCAGTCCGCACCCCAAAAACTCATTTGTTCGGAAGCTCTAGGAATGGAATCCATCCAGTCCGCACCCCACAGAACCTCGAGTTTAATCACGTCAAACTCACTACTCCACCACAGACCCAGACCATCAGCATGGTTGCATCTCTCTTACCCAATTCTCAGTGCCATTTTGAGTTCAGTTTAGAATAAAAAGGAGGATGCAAAATAAAATACAGTGTAATCAGTCGGACGTACAGTGGCACAGTACTCATTTAGTAAATGCACAGCTAAAGAGATGTGTTTTGAGTCTGGATTTGAATGTGACTGTAGGGGCACATCTGATCTCTTCTGGAAGCTGGTTCAAGCTGCGGCTGGCATAGTAGCTAAAAGTGGACTCACCATGCTTAGAGTGAACCCTTGGTATTTCTAGCTGATGTGATCCTAATGATGTGTGTGATCTGTTAGGTTTATATTCAGTGCGCATATCTCCAATATATTGAGGTCCTAGGCCATTGAATGATTTACATACCAGTAATAATACTTCCTAAATGTAACTGGGAGCCAGTGTAAAGACCTGGTGGACTGGTGTGATGTGTTCATATTTTCTGGTTCTGCTCAGAATCCTGGAAGCAGCGTTCTGTATGAGCTGCAACTGTCTTATGGTCTTTTTGGGAAGGCCAGTGAGGAGTCCATTACAATAATCCGCCCTGCTGGTGATGAAAGCATGAACAAGTTTTTCTAAGTCTTGTCTGGAAACAAAGCATCTAATTCTTGCAACATTTTTTAGATGATATATGCTGATTTAGTTATTGTTTTGACATGACTACTGAAACTAAGGTCTGACTCCAGAATCACACCGAGATTCCTGACTTGATTTTTAGTTGTTTGACCCCTAGCGTCAAGGTATGCGTTCACCTTGAGAACTTCATCTTTGTTTCCAAACGCAATGACTTCAGTTTTGTCTTTGTTTAACTGAAGTAGTTTGCCACATCCAAGTGTTGACTTCATCAATGCATTGGCACAGGGAGTCAATGGTGCTGTAGTCGTTAGGCGATAGGGCTATGTAGATCTGTGTGTCGTCTGCATAGCTGTGGTAAGCAATTTGGTTCTTTTTCATTATTTGGCTCAGTGGGAGCATGTACAGGTTGAATAAGAGTGGCGCAAGAATTGAGCCTTGAGAGACTCCGCATGTCATGGATGTCCATTCAGACTTATGGTCTCCTATACTCACATAATAACCTCTCCCTCTTAAGTATGACTTGAACCATTTTAGGACTATCCCAGAAAGCCCGACCCAGTTTTCCAGCCTGTCAAGAAGTATGTTATGATCGACAGTGTCAAATGCAGCTCTGAGGTCGAGTAATACCAGAATTAATGTTTTGCCTGTATCACTATTGAACCGAATATCGTTCATTATCTTTATGAGCACTGTCTCTGTACTATGATGCGGTCGGAAACCAGATTGAAAATTGTCAAAGTATCCATTTGAGATTATGAAGTTGTTCAGCTGATTGAAGACAACTTTTTCAATGATCATAGTAACTTTCTGAGGATGTGTTCTGATCTGTCGTACCTCATGAGGATATGCTCTGATCTGTCGTACCTCACAAGGATATGCTGATCGCCTTTCTGATATTTTTGACTTTCTCAGAGAAGGAAGCAAACTCATTGCATTTGCTGTCTGAGAGTATTTAATATAATGAACTTTTGTGAATTGCAGTATCCTGTGAGTGTAACTCGACCTCTGCGTTAACATGTGATGTGAACGTACGTCGAATTGTATGTTGGGACGGAGGCGCCAGAACTGCAAATCGTCACCTTGCTAAAATAATTGCCTATGTCATTTTTTGACCAAAAATGATTTTTTTGCATAAGTCATCTCCTCATGATGCTGGCCACCTCTGGTAAAATCGCCCACATCCTCAGTTGAACAGATCATGCAATTCTACCCCTGTAGTATAATGGCCTATGTAAAGAGTGTGACTTTTTAGAGGCCGTTTTATTTTGCCTAAGTCAAAAGACAATGAGACTTAGGCAATTTTACAAGCTTTTCAAGATGGCAGTTGCATCAAGAAGAACGGAAATCTACTCAACCTCTGAAGTTAGGTTCAGTATTCTGTGTTTTCTGAGAAGCCTGAAAAAATGACTTGGGCAATTATTTTAGGAAGGTGACGAAATGATAGAATACACTGTAGCAAGATACTACGATATTTCTTCAAAAGCAGATCGTGGAGACAAAAATCGTGATATCGCACACTCCTATGTGACACTGACGACACTGACAGTAATGCATGCACAAAATAAATGACATTTTGAAGTGTATTCAAATCGAAAACAGTTATTTTAAATTGTAATAATATTTCACAATATCACTAAGAATATTGCCAGAGAAGAGTGAGGAGGAGAAGGCCCTGGTGGCTAAGAGACTGATGGAGGCCAGGAAAGCTGAGGGAATGTCCACCACAGCCAAGGTATGTTTGACACTTCTCAGAGCATTGCTTATTTTACATAAACCTTCTGCAATGCTTTACTAGTCGGTCTTCTAGCTAATACTGTCAAGATGATCCAAAATGCAACAGCACATTGGATCTTCAGTCAGCCACATCAAATTCAAATGCCTAAACCAGTTTCATCATGTGTTTGCCTCCAGCTCAAAATAGATGAGTTTGAATCAAATGTTAATGAAGTGAAGGACCCCTTTCCTCCTGCAGACTTTCCAGGTAAGGTTTAAATAACATCGGAGGGCTCTGCACTTCATAAAATGCTGACACCGCACACACTACATCTCTAAACATGTAAGATAGCTGATCTATTATAAGTAAAATGTATTATTAGTTCCAGCCTCCAAGCTCATTTATGGAGCACATTTCAAACCACACTGCTGGCTATTTTCATGTGGTTCTTGAGCTGTGCAAAACTAAATGATATGTACAGCATCAATGCTAATCAAAATCTTAGTGATACACACATAGACCTGTGAATGTATGTGATGTTTTTGAGTTGACTGAGCTGTAATCCGTCACCCCTGCTCAGGTGATGATGAGGAAGTTGAACCAGAGATCCCTATCAGCCCCAGACCCAGACCCATGGCCGACTTGCAGCTCAAGGAGACAGTGGTGCCCATGCCCGAGGCCAGCTCCTTTTTCATCTTTGGCCCACAGAACAAGTTAGACTTTATGCCCTGTTTTTTAATACAATGTAGAAAGTAAATTTAGGACTATACTTGAACTGTGCCTAACAAATGGCCTCAAAATGAAGTGTTAGTGATTTGCTGTCAGTGGTTATTAACTGATGCTCTCTGTTGAAAGGTTCCGGAAGCTTTGCCACAGGATCATCAACCACACCACCTTCACCAACATCATCCTCCTCTTCATCCTCCTCAGCAGTATCTCCCTGGCTGCTGAAGACCCCATCGACCCCCGTTCTTTCCGAAACAAGGTACCAACATTTTGATTACTGTATTGCTTTGACTGAACTTTTAGTTATCCGTTCATAAAAATCTGCGTTCATTCATTCATCTCACAGGTCTTGGCTTATGCAGACATTGTCTTCACGACTGTCTTCACCATTGAGATTGTGCTGAAGGTAACATGCTTGTCAACTTTATTGAACTTTCAGATTTGTGGTTTGCCTGACATGTAATTCAGAATTGACCTGTGTATTTTTAGATGACGGTTTATGGAGCGTTCCTGCATACTGGCTCTTTCTGCCGAAACTCCTTCAACATTCTAGATCTCATTGTTGTGGGTGTTTCCCTCTTGTCCATGGGCATGGAGTAAGTTCAATAATATTTTATGCTGTTTAAGCATCACCCCCACTCTCTTTTAGAAAAAGCAGCTATCACTGCTTTGACAAAGACAAATTGTTTTGATTCAAACAAGGAACATTATTAATATTGGATATAAACTACAAAGACAGCCCTTCAAATAAAGCATAAAAAATCTGTGAACCATTCACACACATGCATTTTTTCTCTGATTAACATATTCTGCACTTCTATTTAGTGGCTGTTTTATTATTTAGCAACACTCCTAATGAATCTACAGTGTGAGATGTACGGTACATACAGTGTAATCCAATTTGTGAATGAATGACTTTTATGACCTGATTCTATTTGGTGAATCAAAAACTTACAGCACAACCAGTGTAGTGCGATTCCTGAATGAATGATTCTTATGAGCCAGTTCTTTTTAATGATTTAGAAACACACAGCATGCAGTGTCATCCAATTTCTGAACAAAAAAGACATGGCATTATCAACATAGTCCAAATGTTTCTGGAATGAATGACTCATATGAGCTAGTAGCTTTTAATTCACCAGAAACACTTAGTGCGACCAAAGTAGTCCAAATAATTCTGGAATAAATGACTCTTAGTAATCGTTTTTTTAGTGAATCAAAAACACTTAGCATGACCAATGTACTCAAAACCCAGACAAATTACTTTTTTATTAGCTGATTCTTTGTAGCAAAATCCAGCGTGACCAGTGTAGTCGAACTGATTCCTGAATGAATGACTCATATGAGTCATTTCTTTTTAGTGAATCAAACACATAAAGCAACTTACTTCACATGTTAACGTGTAAAGATAGACATTATGAATTTTGTTGGTAGTATTTTAATAAACAAATTAATGAAATATGTTAATGTTTTTGCTGGTTTAATTTTTTTTTATTAATATTCAGTCAAAACCAATAATTGGATTGCATTACTGGATTGCAGGTCTAGTACCATCTCAGTGGTGAAGATTCTCAGGGTGTTGAGGGTACTAAGACCTCTAAGGGCCATCAACAGAGCCAAAGGGTTAAAGGTGTGTATGTGCTAAAAAGCTGCTTTGATTTGTGATGTGGCATTTGTCTGTGAATTTATATATGGATAACTGGCATCAAAACAATTTTGAGGACATTTTAAATGTGGATATTAAATGGTTGCATTAGTACTTAAGCAATCTTAAAAGCATTATCATGTTAGGCACTAAATATACTTAAATTCCCCTCTCCAGCACGTGGTCCAGTGTATGTTTGTGGCTATAAAGACCATTGGTAATATCGTCTTAGTCACCATGCTCTTGGACTTCATGTTCGCCTGCATAGGAGTGCAGCTCTTCAAGGTGAGACAACCTCCATATTGTGCTATAAAACACTGGGTTTTGAAATGAAAGAAAGCTATTGAATGCTGAATGTTTTATCTTTATTCAGGGGAAATTGTTCTATTGTACGGACCCCTTACAAAAGACAGCAGAGGAGTGTCAGTGAGTATTTTTAGCCACATTTCTTTGCTTTTTCCTCCTCATGTTGCTGCTGATAAGTATCTAAAACATGCCTCTTGCTTTTGGTTGGTCTCAGGGGAACATTTTTAAAGCATGTGCAAAATTCTCTTCATGACACGGAGGTCCATCACCGCCAGTGGGTCAACAGCGACTTCAACTTTGACAATGTGCTGAACGGCATGCTGGCTCTCTTTACCATTTCCACATTTGAGGGCTGGCCAGAGTGAGTGTGCGAAAAATCTCATCCTATTAAGATCTTCATATGACTATAATTTGAGTTACACTTATAATATTGTTTCATCTGTCAATAACATGTTACACACACAAAACCTTCCTTCACTCATTTTCAACAGGATCCTCTATAGGGCCATAGACTCTAATGCAGTGGACACAGGCCCTTTGTACAATAATCGTGTGGGAATCTCCATATTCTTTATCATCTACATCATCATCATTGCTTTCTTCATGATGAACATCTTTGTGGGCTTCATCATCATCACTTTTCAAAAACAAGGAGAGCAGGAATACAAGAACTGCGAGCTGGACAAGAACCAGGTAACTAGCATGAGACGGTTACTCTCTGATGTTATTATTCACTTGGGATTTGATCCATAAAATTTGACTCAAAGACTTTTCCTTTAACTCCACTTTTATTGTATTTACACTATTAGGTTTATGATTGTTTTGGGGATTTTCACAATCATTTTTTCTTGCTGTCTCACCTCTCACCAGCGTCAATGTGTGCAGTACGCACTGAAAGCGCGACCCCTCAAATGCTACATCCCGAAGAACAGGCATCAGTACCGTGTGTGGTACTTTGTGACCTCCTGCTACTTTGAGTATCTCATGTTCTTTCTCATCATGCTCAACACACTGTGTCTTGGAATGCAGGTAAGCAGTTAAAAAGCAGTTACATGTATTGTTATGTACACTACTGTACAAATGTTTGGGGTCAGTGTTAGATTTTTTTAAAGATACTTAAAGGGTAAGTTCTGTCATTCTGTTATTAATTCATGACGTTCCACACTCACAAGTCCTTCGTTCATCTCGTACACAAATTAAGATATTTTTGATGAAATCCGAGAGCTTTCAGTCTCTCCATTGGGAGCAACACAATTTACACATTCAAGGTCCAGAACAATAGGAAAGACATTATTAAAGTAATCCATGTGACTCCAGTGGTTTAACCTCAATCTTATGAAGCGACGCAGGTGCAACATAATTTACCTCTATATACAGTACCTCTAGCGAGTTCACAGAACAACTACCAGTCTTGAGTCAATACAACATGCATACGTCATGGTGCTCCCCATACTGAATTGCAGGTAAATTTTTTCGTAATAATGTTTTTTTTGCAAACGTAGCACTTGCGTCGCTTTATAAGATTGAGGTTAAACCACTGGAGTCACATGGATATTATGTAATTGTATTGCTCTATGTAATATTAACTATCTTTGAGTTCAAATTGTATTGGCTTTAAATTAAAAACCATTATAAAACTATTAAAAACCCTTATCGTTTACCATTATCTACAACCATGATTTTAAAGTAAAGCTTTATTGTTCCATTCAGTCAGTATGTTGGTCAGAACAATGTTCTGTCTATATAATATTTCATAATACAAAAATGTCGGCTTTGTTCATCTCTTGTTTCTCTTCTCTCTGTGGCATAGCACTGCAACCAGTCCGATCATATAACCAAACTCTCTGACACTCTTAACCTCATCTTCACTGTCCTGTTCACTGGCGAGATGGTTGTCAAACTCATTGCATTCAAAGCAAAGGTACTCCTGCTTCCTCAATATGAAACTCTGAATAAGAAGATGTGCTATATTTTAATACGTTGTTGGTGTTTTGTGCGTCTTCATACAGGGTTACTTTGGAGACCCTTGGAATGTGTTTGATTTCGTCATCGTGGTCGGTAGTGTCGTGGACGTGGTCCTCAGTGAGGTTGATGTGAGTATGGCAAATATTCGAGGCTACGCAATTATGTAAAAATATTGTCGCAGTGATTTCAATGTCTCTACAAAAAGTTAAGCATTTCAAATGGCGACCAACAATGGCTTGTATTTTAAACCCGTATTTAGCGATACATGAAGCACAGACCACAGCAAGCAGTCAATATCAGCATTAGTGCACAGGAGGTACCGATTTCATCAGCTCCAGCTCGATTTTCTTTTCATCCAACCAACTTCACTCATCAGTGATGGGCTCATTTTCATGATTCATTTCACTTGTGTTAATGAACCACCCTCTTCCCATCTTTCACAGCTGCTTAATACACACTGCTGCACATCCCCGAGAGTGATTTGATGCACTTTTTATTGCCTATATAAATAACCAACTTGTTTTGGAAGTGTGATCCATAATTGTGATGTAATGTTGATGTTCGTCTCTGATTCCCAAGAAGCATTGCCGTTTCTCTCATGCACTACATTCACACCTTTCATCTCTCTGTTTCCCTCAGGCTGCGCTGGAGACCAGCGGAGGAATCTGGTGTCTACATGGTTGTGCTGTAAATATCATTCTGCACTGCATTGGACTGCTGTGAAAACACACACCACTCAAATGATCTCATTCTACAAGATGAACAAAAAGAACTGAATGTGTTAGATAGCCATTAATAATCTTGAGCTCAATCAACAGATTCTTACTAATGGATTAAAAGCTTTCTAAAAAGGTTTTTTTTTTTTTTTCCATTTGCTTGCCTGAATAGTCTGATTTAAAGGGGTATGATTTAGGTAAAGTGTGTGTCTTGACTGCATTTTATTTAAAAGCTTAAATATACACAAAAGATCTACTATGCATGATACCACACTATGTATTTTTTTTATTATATTATATTATTATTTTTCAGGAAGTGAATCCAATGCAGGCAATTGCTGTAAGTACATTTTCCTGGTTTGTTTTCTTTTTAAACACTTTTTCAAATGTCTAAAACTTTTAGCATTTGATTTGTTTGTTAGGTGGAGCAAAATTTTTATCTCTATTACAGGATGCAGAGAATGTCCGAGTTTCCATCACATTCTTCCGGCTGTTCCGTGTGCTGCGTCTCATTAAACTGCTCAATCGCTCAGAGGGGATCAGGAACCTTCTCTGGACGTTTATTAAGTCCTTCCAGGTGAGACAAGAGAATTACAAATCAACAACTTGATCACAAAAGAAAACGAAAATGTTTGGGGACCAAACTGTCAGAGTGATGTTGTTGTTTTTTAAAGAAATTAATATATTCAGGTGCATTAAATTGTTCAAAAGTTATAATAAAGACATGTATAAAGTTACAAAAGATTTCTATTTCAAATATATGCTGTTCTTTCGAACTTTCTAATCATCAAAGAATCCCGATTATGTGTTTTGCTGTGTTTGTGATCAAATAAATGGAGCCATGAGAGACTAAGAGACTTCTTTCGAAAACGAAAAGTAAACCTTGCTTTAGCTTTAAGCGGATGTTTCTTACATTAAATGATGTTGTGTTCCTCCTTCAGGCACTGCCTCATGTGGCTCTTCTCATTGTCATGCTCTTCTTCATCTACGCTGTCATAGGGATGCAGGTGAGCTTCCCTTATCCCTTAAATGTCCTGTTTTTGCTCTCCTTCTTGTTATAATCTTTTCTCCAATTTTCATTCTTCCTCTTTCTTTCTCCTCCTCTCTATAGATGTTTGGTAAAATAGCCCTGGTCGATGGTACAGAGATTAACCGCAACAATAACTTCCAAACTTTCCCTCAGGCTGTTTTGGTATTGTTTCGGTAAGTCAACCATGCACTTAGGGAAATTCTTTTTTTGCTTGTTTGGCTTGCAAAGTCATTCTTTGCAAACCATTTTATGCAATCTCAGCTTGAGAGCTCATATAGTGCAACTCTGAAAAGATAAAATAGCATTTTTGTTGTTGTTGAATAATCAGCTAACTTGTCAATGTGTGGGTTCACAGTGTTGCCACTGGAGAGCAGTGGCCTCGCGTCATGCTAGCCTCTATGTACGGGAAGCTCTGCGACCCCAAATCGGACTACGGCCCTGGAGAGGAGTATACCTGCGGCTCCAGCATTTCTGTCTGCTACTTCATCAGCTTTTACATGCTGTGTGCATTTTTGGTAAGCAAATAATGGAGCTCTTTTTTTTCTCAAGAAAGTTCAAATACAATAGGATTTTATTGATGTTTAGCAGAGATACGTTTTTACATGGAAAACAACTCTAAATACAGTATCCAACATTGTTGAAATCATTCTCTTCTTGGTAGGTTATCAATTTGTTTGTGGCTGTCATTATGAACAATTTTGACTACCTCACTCACGACTGGTCAATCCTCGGTCCGCATCACTTGGATGAGTTCAAGAAGATCTGGGCGGAGTATGATCCTGAAGCAACGTGGGTTAAATCACTTGAGGCTCCAATGCTAATGACATCTTATCATGTAGCTTTGTGCTTCTTGGATGTTGTTAACATTTTATGAATTTTATGAATACATTGTCTACTGTCCTTATAAAGGGGACGAATCAAACATCTGGATGTAGTCACTCTCCTGCGGAGGATCCAACCACCATTAGGTTTTGGTAAATTTTGTCCTCACCGCTCAGCATGTAAGGTAAGAGAATTGGTATTACTTTTTTGGTTTTGTTTAGAGTACACTACCATTCAAAAGTTTGGGGTTGGTCAGATTTTTGAATGTTTTTAATGTTTTCTTATGCTCAAGACAACATTTAATATGAAATATTATTACAATTTTAAATAACTGTTTTCTATTTGAATATATTTTAAAATTGTATTTATTCCTGTGATGGCAAAGCTGAATTTTTAGCAGCCATTACTCCAGTCTTCAGGTTCACATGATCCTACAGAAATAATTCTAGAATGCTGATTTGAAGAAACATTTATCATTACAGATAAAAATTTAATAAATTGTAACAATGTAGAGTTTTTCATTTAGATCAATTTAATGCATTTTTGCTTAATACTAGTACTAATTTTAGTTTTAAATTTAGTTTTTAGTTTTAATTTCAATTAAGTCTTACTGACTCCAGTCTTTTGATTTGAAGTGTATTTCTACACACATTTTTAAAATGTATTTTGAACTTCCACCTCAGCGCCTGATTTCCATGAACATGCCGCTGAACAGTGACGGCACAGTGACCTTCAACGCCACACTCTTCGCACTGGTCAGAACAGCTCTGAAAATCAAAACTGAAGGTGTGGAATTAAAATCAAATTTAGTTAGCAGTTAATTTCTCAGCATAGTATTTAACTGACATGTTTCTGTTAGGAAACTTTGAGCAGGCCAATGAGGAGCTGAGAGCCATCATTAAATCGATCTGGAAACGGACCAGTATGAAGTTGTTGGACCAGGTCATTCCACCCATTGGAGGTGAAGTCATTGAACTCATTCATGTCAAGTTTTTTCAACAATGATCCATGTCTTACTAAAATGAAATTCTATTGGCTGCAGAGGATGAAGTCACCGTTGGAAAGTTCTATGCCACCTTCCTGATTCAGGAACATTTCCGCAAGTTTATGAAGCGGCAGGAGGAATACTACGGTTACAGGCCCACCAAGAAGAACACTGATGAGATTAAGGTGCACTTTATGATACACACTTGCAGTAAATATCAAACCAAGTGGCATTATTTTAAAGAAAATACTTAAAGGGATACTTCACCGATTAGCATTAAGCTTTGTATCAGTAGAAACCCGGTAGTATTTTCGAATGACTGTGCTTCCCTCCCTCATGTACCCCTTAGACGAGAGATTTCTGTATTGAGTGTCTGGAGAAAAACCTCAGATGACGCAAAAATCATTATTTTGCGCCATCGGAGGCTTTTTTGGCCAGAGGCTAGAGACTACAGCCAGTAGTAGGAGCTAGTTCCGTATGTTTTCAACCCGGCCATAGGGGGTGGGATCTCACGATAAAACGGCGTCTTTTCAGTTTTGAGTCTACTAGTAGCCTAGTTGTATCATTTCTTCCGATACTGCCATCTGTAACCGGTAGACGTGGCTTGGGAGTGGCCTCGTAGGCAGCGAAGCAAGTGCATTCTGGGAGTTGTTGTCTTTCATCCACATGAGCCAAAAATACATTTTCTGGCTTTTCTCAGTCTAGAAGGCACCAACTTCTAAAATAATTTCACATTTCAACTACATAAATGACCCAATGTAAATACACATTCCTCTTTCCAGCGGTGAAATATCCCTTTAACTAAAAGAAGTTTGCTAGGTTGCAAATGATAAAACTATACTATTTGCTTCGCTCTCCTACCCTGTCCATGTGCTGCTCTGGTTTTGCAGGCAGGTCTGCGCAGCATCGAGGAGGAGGCAGCACCCGAACTACACAGGGCCATCTCAGGTGACCTGATCGCTGAGGATGAGATGGACCGTGCCTTGGAGGGAGGAGAGGACGGCATCTATAGGGTCTGCAGTAAAGCATCTTCTTAAGGAAATAGATAAATGTAGACATAAACATCCATCTGGACTTACAGCCTCTGTGTCTCTATCTATGCAGCGGACTGGTGGTCTGTTTGGGATCAACGTGGACCCCTTCTCCTCTGAGCCCAGCAGCCCGCTCTCCACACAGATGACCAGCCAGAGGCCCCTGCAGTTTGCTGAGACTCGACTTGAGGATGTAGAGTCCCCTCCAGACTCCGTCTTCCTCCCGAACACTGAGTTCTTCCCTGATAACATGCCAACGAAAACCAACACCAATAACAATGCCAAATTCATTGAAGAGTGAGTGGATAACTTTAATGAAAAAGTGCACTTAATATGTATCTGTAATGGTCATTATGCTCATCTGATGTTTTTTTTTAGGATGTCATCCAGGTTTACTTTTGAGAGCGAGTCACTGTCAACTACTGCAACCAGAAACTATTCATACGAGGACATGAGTGAAAACAGTAGGTGATCAAAAGAAAAATAGAAACAATTATAAAA
Source organism: Rutilus rutilus (assembly GCF_951802725.1). Taxonomy (NCBI): domain Eukaryota; kingdom Metazoa; phylum Chordata; class Actinopteri; order Cypriniformes; family Leuciscidae; genus Rutilus; species Rutilus rutilus. The sequence goes on along the minus strand of NC_140232.1, from coordinate 21,735,625 downwards.
TGAATACATTTATTTTCCATTGTGATATTATTGTCAAGACAATCCACTATATTTTATACCCTAATGATTCTCATTACTGACTGTAATGATACAGTCATTTGTTTTACAGTAGTACATTAAAAGTACTGTTTTATTTTTTTTATTAAATGTTATTATTTAATTTTAATTAAATGCAGTATAACAAATGCCTCCTTATACAGTACCGTTTAAAGGTTTGGGGACAAAACGATTACATACGAAAAAATAACTTTATTTTCATTTAATAATCCTGAATAAAAAGAGTACTGTACCAAAAATAATAAGCAGGACAACTGTTTTCAACATTAATAATAATAAGAAATGTTTCTTGAGCAGCAAATCAGTATATTAGAATGATTTCTGAAGGATCATGTGACTCTGAAGACTGGAGTAATGATGCTTTGCCATCACAAGAATAAATATATCAAAATATTGCTGTTTAAATGCAGTCTTGGCATAAGATACTTATGCATAAGATACTTCCTTCAAAACATTTTGACCCTAAACTTTATTAAAAATATATTAATCTTATCAAGCCTATATCATAATCATCATATCATGAAGAAATTGCATTGATAATCATTATATTGACAGTAATCTACACATTCTATTGTATAAATGACATTATTTCCTGTGCAACCAATAGGAGACTCCTGTTTGTATATGGGCGGAGCCTCAAGTGTTGATGACAGACAGCTTTCAGATTCCACTGTGAGGACTGATATCACACAGGTCTGGACAAATGTTGCATATCCTTAGCTGAACACAGTACGGTGACTTTTTGATATTTCTGACAACTGTCTGTGTGTGTGACTCTCAGTTCCCATATAATCCCTCATATGGAGCATCAAAGAACCAGAGAGCAGCAACAGAAGCTTCACCAGCCACCAACAAACTCATTCAGCAGGTAAACTACATCTCATGTACGGTACATTCATTACAGATCTTCTCAGGGAAGACAATTAAGCTGTATTTTCCATTAATCCGCAGGCACTGAGAGATGGTGGTCTGGACTCCTTGGCTGAGGATCCACAGTTTGTATCTGTGACTAGGAAGGAGCTGGCAGAAGCCATTAATATTGGTGCGGAGGATATGGAGGGCATGGCTCAGGGTATTGTAAACGGGCAGAGCGGCAAGGTAACAAAACGTAAACGGCGTCCCATCCCAGTTCCACCCGGTACCCAAGCCAGTCAAACCCAATGAAGACACCAGTGCAGTGTAGATCGATACTGAGAGACATTCAACAAATTCATGAGACATCATCAGCCTGAATCCTCTGCCATTGTACAAAATCACTTGCTTCACAGTTTCTAAACAGGTAGTGCTGTTTGTTTTGAAAAGGTACTTTTACAAAGATCCGTGGTCTGTCATACAAAGTCTGGTGATTTTTATTTCGACTGGCTACTCCGATTCAGGACTTGTTTGTTTTTTGGTGACTGAATTTACCAAACATCCTCAATAAAAGTGTTCACACTTTTGTTCTGTGAACATTTACTGTTGAGTGACTTGCATAATACAGACAAATGCCTGAAAACTTTGTTATCCGTGGACACAGAGACACGAAGACAAGTCTTTTCTTTTGTTTGTCTCGTGCCTGTGGTTTAAACTGCACATATTTGTAACACTAAAATGGTTGACTGCTCACTGTTAAGTTACGTTCATAGGACACGCATTATTTAAGAAATT
>NC_140232.1:21702873-21733721 GCF_951802725.1 Rutilus rutilus | reverse complement strand
TACGAGAGATTTTTATTTTGTACAAATTATGACCAGCAGATTAAATATTCATTATATGACAGATAACTGTGTGACCATTTGTGAGCACAAACCTTGGCCTTGTTTCGAGAGCTTCCGGATGCCGTGCCCTTCATTTTGCAGTGCTGTAGTGCATCGTTTGCAATATCTGAGATGAACTTCTGTGACGCCAGGGATATTAGACGGATTCTGACAACATACAAGAGGACATTGATGTAAGCAAGATTTTGACACCAGACAAATATAGCATTTCAATATTGCCTAATGTATTAACAACAATGCAATAGAGTGCAACAGTTGGGTTCAGGAAGTACAAAAATTCTCCATTAGGAAATTGAGTTGAACGATAAACATTTAAAGACAGACCAACTGTGAGCTATGAGCTTGTTAATCGATGGTATTTGCTTCTGCTGAAGCCGTCAGCACGCATTATTTCATCTCATTTTTTAAATAATTGTTTAACAGTGGAATTCCTGCTGAAAAACTACATTACCCATGATGCTGTACAGAAAATGAAACCAATCAGAGTCGAAAAAGCAAAATATCTCTTTAGCTCCGCCCACTCCCATGAAGCACTGCAAAAATATCATTGAGTCGATTTCCCTTCGCTCTCAAAATACTGAAATATAAATATAAATATAAATATTATATATATATATATATATATATATATATATATATATATATGAAGAGTTCAGATGCAAAAGCCTCTAAGTGCCATCTGAAATTTTCTTCTAGAATGATCATTTTTATCAAGCTCATATATTTAAGTTCAGTAATTTCACTTAAATGACAATGAATAGGTAATTTTCATTGCCATTTAAGTGAAATTACTGAATTTAAATATACAAGCTTGATAAAAATGATCATTCTAGAAGAAAATTTCAGATGGCACTTAGAGGCTTTTGCATCTGAACTCTTCATATATATATATATATATATATATATATATATATAACTTAAAATGTATTGTTTCCATACATCTAATCAACGTTCATAAATTAATTAGTGGTTTTATATTTCTCCATTTTTAATCCGATTATGCTGTTTACAGTGCTTCATGGGATTGTAGTTCTTTTCATCACTACAACCGTTAAGTCTTGCACCTTTGTCTTTTTGTCCGATTTTCAAATACTTTTTTTGGTTCAAATCAAAGTTTGTAGTGTTTCTAATACAACATTTCTAATTTTCATTTAATTTTCATTTAAGTTGTATAAACTTAAATTTCTCACTAAATATTTTTATTTCAGTTGTTTATCAAATAACTAAAATGTCTTAGTGAGCAATAACAACACTGATAATAAACAAAGTTAACATCCATTAATGTGGATGCTAATATAGTTATCATTCATGATGTTAACCGGCCTCCAAACTACATGCAATATGACCAAACTTGTTAGAAAATATGTTAAAGTTTGTTTTATCTTGGCTACTCAGACGCATCAAAGCAAACCTATAGAATGCATTTAGCACCACTGCCTAAAAGCTTTCTGAGACAACATTCATTGATCCAAGTTAACTCACATTCTTGGATCTGATGCTTCAAAACCAGCTCGGTTGAGGTAGTATCCTGTGACTGCGTCTGGGATCTGAAACACAGACAGTTTGTTAACAGTGCAACTCACAATAACCAAAGAATACACTGCAAATATTTGCAAAATATGTGGACTCACTGTAGGAGTGTAGTCCTCCAACTGCATGAGGAAATCGGCCAGTGGTGTAGTTGAGATGACGGGTTTCACATCTCCATTGGCGATCCCTGTGGGCACATACACCCCGTTTGACACGGTGGAGTCGGATGATGGAGTTGCCATGGCAGCCGAAGTGGGAACTGTGAAGGGGGGGAATTACCACAGACGTTCAGAACTGCACATTTCCACTATAAATACACTCCTACCCATATTTACAATCTTATAAAGACCAATACTAGTATAGCTAAATGCTAAACGACAACAGCAAAAAAGATTGAGCAAAGAAAGTTGCCCCACCATTACTGCTGCCCACCGCAGGGATGCTGCTGGCGTGTGTGGAGCTGCTGTTCGGGACGCAGTTGCTGCTGGATGTAGATGTGATGGATGCGGCGGCTGCTCCAGTCTGTCCGGTTTGAGGATGATCCACGTTCATTTTTCCTGCTTAGTTTCAATATTCGAACGCGCTGGGGGTACTAGACAAAATCTACGTAGTTTAAACTAAGGAAAAGTTAAGTCTAACACTCATTCATGAAGCTAAAACAGCGGGGTCGGGGATCAATCGCTGTGTGGAGAAAAATATTTACGCTGGAACCGTGTCACGTGATCAACACTTCCGTGTGCAACTAGTACGAAAGTCCGGACAGCTTGAGCTTCATATCAGAAATGTGAACAATAGTTCCTGGATAAATAGCGTTTCAGCTATTTTTTTTTTTATCAAAGCGTGTTTTGTTTCGCTAAATTTTAAAGCGCAAACCTTCTGTAAACTATTTTGTATTAAAGTACCGTTTGTAATTGAGGTAAATGGAGATAAAAAAAGATAAACATCCTTCATGCGTCGACAGACGAGGGCTTGCAAATAGCTCCACCTAGTGCTTGACTTCATACTTTTCAAGGTAATTTACAAAACATTAATTTCATAAACTTGAGTACTTTACTCGTGTACACTAGTGCTTAGGTGACACCTTCTCAGTGACAGCGTGCCCAGATTCTCAAACGTAAGTCTAACTAAACAAATATGTTTAGTACTTTTAAACAATCAATTATATGTGTGTGTGTGTATATATATACTACCCAATATATTTCATATTGTTTCAAAATTTTAGATAAGTGAATGAGTAGGACACATAACATAACCATATCAATGACCAATATAAACAATTTTTTTCCAAATTAAAAGTATTTTTATTGTCACAAGAATAATTATACATTTTAGTAAGAAAATCAAAAATAAATGTGCATATTATAGAAGCCACATATCAGTATGTATAAGCCTACAAGAGTATGATACCATAACCACCAGTTTCAACTGAAAGAGACAGTGACAGTAAGGTACAGATATGGTCAGGATGGTTCAAGGCCCTTTCAACCATTGTCAAATCGCTGGAATAAAGAATGAAACGATATAAACATGCCATAAGATTAAATTGTTTAAGTACACTGTCATTTCCAATCCTCTTGGCATTACATTTCACAGAAAACAAAATTCTAGCAAAATAAAACGTTTAAAAATGTTGTGCTTTTTGTGTTCTCTAGCTTGGAAAGAGCAGATTTACACGTAAATCCATAGAAGTTAATACCGCCAAAGCTCTATTTAAGTTATTTAGACGTGCAAACATTAATTATAGAACCAAAACTGTAAAGAGGGATGTTAATGACTAATCATGACTTTTTAAATAGAATCTTAACATTGTAGATCAGTGATGTTTAGTCTAAATTCTAATTAACTGGTCTCATATTAACTCAAATGAGGCTGTTGATCAGTATCATGAAGGATTTCAGGAAACTTTACAGCGGAATGTTGTACTAAAACAAGCCTAACACAATACCGAAGTGCGAAATCATTTGGCACGACAACAATGGAACAGCTAACATCTCTCTCCCTCTCTCTCAAAAAAAAATTTAAATAAAATAAAAAGTCAGATGGCTTCTAACAGAATGCAAAAGTTGTTTGATTGGTGTCATCAGTCGACTCCTCGTTCACCAACCAATAACATATGCACTGCTATAATATCCCCTTAAAACCCAATATTCAAAATACTTTTCAGCTAAACAGTAGGTAACAAAAGAAAAAAAGTAGATGGCTGGAAAGATTGGGAGACAAATATTTATACACCTATTGTTTGCATTTCCACAGAACTAGTGAACAAACAGTTACCAGTGACACGCAACACAGAAACAAGAAACATGAAGCATAGCAGTTGCCAACAATATTGACTCTAATGTAGAAAAGAATAAAGGTATTTTGCCTTTATTTATTTGATTGTAAAGGATAATCTGATACACGGAGAATAGAAGGGAGACAAGATTGTAGGCAACAAAATACATATTGAAAAATAAGAATGTTTCTTTTCACAAGACCCCTTTCCATACAAAACTAAAATTATTTTTTAATTTTCATCACATGAAAATATAGATTTGTCTTTATACATAGCATCTCAGTTACTTTTGCCACAGTGTACTGCATGTCACATGACCATTAAACGTTCAATTCGTTACGCTTGTGGAATGATATGTTCCCTCATTTTTCAGATGTCACAGTAATCTAGTTTTTTAAAACTAGATATTTAATAAATTAACATTTGTCATTTTGATGCTGGAATTCATGCACCAGGTCTACAGAACAACCATGCCTATATATTATTTTAATAAATCAAAAGCCTTGCTTCTATTAACAAAACACACACGCTGAATTGGGTGTTTTGCAAGGCTTCTAATATTGGTCATAATTTGACAAATATTAAGCAAGCCAGATTTAGGCAGTTGACACTTGAGAGGTAGTCCACCCAAAAATAATTTTCTCACCATCATGTCGTTCCAAACCTGTATGACATTCTTGCTTCTGTGGAACACAAAATAATATATTTTGAAAATGTTTAAGCGTCTTTTTATCCATACAATGAAAGCTAAAATAGTTCTGGACCCCACTGACTTTCATTATATGGATAAAAACAGTTTAAGCATTTTTCTTAAGTCTTCAGCAGAAGAGAGTTATACATGTTTAGAACAACATGAGGGTGAGTAAATAAAACTATGGGTGACCTATCCCTCTAAACAAAAGCTGAGGTGGTGGATTTCACTCATCCATCTGGTATCTGACCAACCCCGTTAGCATTTCACATTTACTTGTTAGCACACATGGAAGCTCAATACAGGGGTTCAGAGGTTAAACAGTCAGATGACCTTGTCCTGACAACACCTCCATTGACATGAACCACAAAGTTGTTGAAACTAAGTTGCAATTAGTTGCCATTTCAAATTTACAGTCATTTCCCATTTTGATTTTATAGACCAATTGTAAACCATGTGTGTGCCACATTTAATACTGGACACCTTACAGACTAAAGGGAACCATGTATGGACGACGACACCACAGCGACCATGCAAAAAACTATATATAAACACTCAACAAACACCATTACAATCATCACCACACATGCATACACCCAAATCCACCTCTTCATCTCTCTCTCTCTGCTCAGTAAAAATATAGACTATTTTATGCTCTTAATGTATCTGTGAACAAGAGCAGAGATCTGATGTACACTAATCCTCTCATGTTTAAAGGGTCATTGAGGAAAATTGAATTAGTTACAGTACAGTGTAAAGCATTTCTTGCATAAACAGGAAATTATGCCACTGATATGAATATAACATAGGATATGGCATACTGAGAGTACAAGTCGATTAAAAAACAACAACTTTAAAACCCCTTAAGCGTTAGAATTAAACCTACTGATACATCGACAAGAACAAGACGCAAGATGCCGTTAAAGTTAAAACGATACTGACGCAACGATGAGGTGAATGAACTACAGTACATATATATACACTCATGCGACTGCAACAGAACAAATCCAATCCAGTGTACTGAGATCAGTGTCTGGCTTCACATTCAAAATCAGCCTGAGAGAGAGCGAGAGAAAGAGGCAAAGGTAAAACTAGACAAGAGATCCGCTCATGAGCACAAACTACACAGGTGTTCCCTCTCTCAGGAAGATGAATCTGCATGGATTTCTGAGCGTTTCACAGCCTTGCATAGTATCTCTGATTGCGGGGGACTCTGATGACAGACAGACAGACACACACACACACACACACGCGGATGAGTAAATCGAGGCTGTCGAGGTGGATGCGGCTATTTGAAGGCTGACTTCAACTCTTTGAAAGCGGCTTGTCTTTGTTTCCTCTCTTCCGCCTGACGCTTCTTCTCCTCCTGCTCATTACGGATTTCCGCCTCAAACCGGTTTGATTCGTTAATGGCGTGCACCTGTCACAGAGGAAAATATACATTAATTTGAGTTTTTTTTGTTGTTGTTTTTTTTGCTAAGGGGTGAAAATGAAAATATTAAATGTCATGATTCTTTACTTTTGCCTCAAAGAATGATTTGGCTCCCTTCACTCCCTCAGTTGACACGTCAATCTCCGACAAACGTGCCAGGACGTGAAGTCCGCTGTCCTCTGCCAGCTCTCCTGCTGCTGCTTTTCTGAAGATAAGGAGAAACTAGAGGAAAGGATGGAGGTGATTAATGTGGGGAATGTTCATCCCAGAAAATACTAGTTTCATGTGAAATACAGCTCTTCATAATGTACGTTTTGCTGTAAAATACGGCCAAATCTGCAACCAACTGTTTTAACACACAGGAGCATTTACCTCTCTGAAACTGAGTTTGCCATCCAAGTCTTCATCTACTTCTTTGATCATGTTCTTCAGGCCCAGGTGAGTCTGAGGTGCTCCGAGTTTCTCCATCATCAGCTTCAGCTCCATCAGATCGATGTAGTTATCCTTCTCTGAATCATACCTGCGCACACACACAAGAAACCAAATTATTGAAGCAGAAATATCATGGAAAATAAAACATTTTATGCACCATGTTTCTGAAAGGATCTGCCCATTTCATCACTGGTGATATTTCTACAATGCCTCCAATGATCAAAAGAGGGCAGTGCTGAAGAATAACTGGCCCCTAGCTTAGAAGGAAAACCTTGGTTGTGTCCGAAATTGCCTCCTATACCTTCCTATGATGGCACAGTCATTTGTAGTGGTGTCGAAACCATAGTGGACGTTATCGAGTGCACTCATTAAATCCTGTAATGCACTGCACGACGAGTGTACAACTGAAGTAGACTGAACAGCTAGAGAATACCCATAATGCACTGAGGGCATGAATGAATTCCCCTGTCTTGCCAGAAGATGGCGCCCACAGCTGAATTATCCATCCATCCATTTTCCAAACCACTGGTCCAATGTAATGTACAACGTAATATTATACAGGTATAAATTCCTTTTTAATTGATTATTAAATTGAAAGCTCACCAACATGTATAATCTCAAAATGCAATACAAAATGTCAAGAAAATCAATTCAATTCTCAACAAATAGTGTAAATTGTTGTGTAGACCTCAGTCATATTTAATATTATGTGAATGAAAACGAGTCTGTGAGAGATAGAGGTACAGTCAGTCTGTTCAAAATGTATTTTATATTCAATATTCTAATATCTAATTGTTTTTCTAAAACAATATTCTAATATCCGAGCGGATATGAACCTCTGCAATGTTTCTGGATGTCCGTGTAATGTTGTACATCTTTATTTCTTCTAGTGGGTTTTATTACGTTAATACAACTAAAATTAACTCATTTTAAAACCATTGTAAGTTTTCTTAGGCCCCTCAGTGGGCTACGACCCCCTGGTTGAGAATCACCGATCTACACTAAGGTAGACTATACATCAGGGGCCAGTTGCATAAAGATAGCCATTATGTTAAAACTGTGTCTTAAGAACTAGTATGACCAACTAGCAGTTAGTTAGGAAAAATCAGTCTTACATTTTGCCATCACATTAGACCAATCTACGTTTTTATGTATCTGAAATTATGAACATTCTTAATCACTAACTTGATGACTAACCTGTAAAATTGATGTCTAACTTGTAAGACTGGTCTTAGCAGTTTATGCAACTGGCCCTAGTACAACCAGTCTTGTTTTCACTTATGTGCAATTAGATATGGCGTCTACCCTGAGTAATATACATTACGCGCGGAATTTTACAGGAAATAATTAAAGCTGACCTGCCAGCATCAATATCATCAGTCAGAGCAGAAGTGTTTATTAACAGTCACACATTTATTAAACCTGCGGCTGAGATCATCTTAATGTCTCCGCTGCATTTTTAATAAATACCTTATGAGCTGTTGGTAATTTATTGAGTTAATAGCGATCCAAGACACCAGTGTGTACATTTGGCAGCATTCAATGTAAACTTTAAATGAAATCTGCAGACTAAACATAAGCTAAACATCAAGTCATTTCTCGTTGATCTTAAATCTCTCTCACAAACGAACACACTTCCTGTGGTACAGCAGAGATGTGATCGCTTATGGCTTATAAAACAAGAGACGTTTATATCTGCCTCCTCTTCTTTTCTATCTATAACGAGAAGGTGAGCTGAACTTATCCAGTTACACATTTTCAGGTGGAAAGGTCAGAAAATTGTATGTTGGTGAGTGAGTGGTTGTGTAGCAATGTGTGTTAGTGAGGATGGACTAGTCACTCACAATCATTATGTATGAGACCACTTCCTCCACACGTCCACAAGCAGAAACACGCATATTGCCCAAAGATGAGGTTTTACGTTTCCATGGCAACGGGGCCATTTTATTAAAAGTAGAGGCCAATGTATTTTTTGGATGAGGCTCTTATCAACTATTTGAAAAATCTTCTTCCTTTGATTCTCACTTCCTTGTCATTTTGTTCTTCCTTCTTCCCTGAAAGATACACCCGATAGTGTCCTAAGATTACTTTACAATGTGTTTTGGACATCTATATTTTGGACAAAAATAAAACATAAAATAAAATGAAATAAGAGATATTTAAATAAATTAAAAGATACTAAATTTAAATAAGAGATATTCAAATAAAATAAATATTCTGACCCATTCCTATTTCCTACTGGATTCTCTCTCTCATTAACTCCTAGGCAATCCCAGCATGCACCCTGCTCATGAATATGGAGTGTGTCCATCTGCCTCAAAGACATGGCTATTGTATTCCTGTCTACCGACACGAGACACCCTGCTGATGCCAAGTCTCTCTCACACACACATACTGTTAATAACTCCTCATTACCCCTGTATCACAGACTAACTGACATCTTCCTATCAGTAATTCAAGGCCAAAAGAGTCTGTTCATGTTCAGGGGCACAAAATCTCTCAAATTAACTCTTCATGCTGTGGCATCTGACACGTTGGGCCAACCTTGATCACAGGGCTCTGGAAAATGCTGTTTGATGAGGGATCGCTGTTGTGGAGCATCTGAGCCATTGTGAAGGACTCGTGTTTCTCTGTGGATGCTGCTATCGTGGGTTTGGGTAAGGATTACAGTACAGCAGCAGTTAAACACTAATGTGATTTCAAGGCAAGCAAGATTGAGTTGGTGGTTTATTTTTAAAAGGCAAAATCAGATCACTTTGGAAACCGGGCAACCAGTGTCCACAGTGGTTTTAAATCAATAATTTACGTCCGCATGCTGTTAGTCTGTTTAACAAAAGAAAGGTCAAGCATGCCCAGTGCGATTAAAGGTCAGCTGTAATTTAAATCCACCATGTTTAATTATGCAGTCAAACCTCAATGCCTGAAATCACATACGCTTACTTTCGAAAACCTCGTTGTGCTCTTCACTGACCCAGATTTGCCAAAGATTACTGCCAAGCTTCGATTTTCAGTGTTCTTTTTATTTTATTGTCATCAGTCAAGTTGAATCACTGTGCGCAATAGCTTAAATAGCGTCACTTCCTCTCTGTCACGCTCAACAGGTGTTTTTACCCTGACCATGGTCAATTTTATGACCTTTTGTTTTACCCCAACCCCCTGATTTACATAGAAACTTACATAATCTGCCAGTAAGTTTCAGAATTTACAAAACTCTCATTGCAAAACCATGTTAATCAATATGGCACACTTCCAGCAGACTTGGTTCCAACACTAATATACACAAACGTTCAAAAGATTAAGAATTCATTAAGAATTTTTTCAATAGGTGTATTCAGCAAGTATGCATTAAATTGATCATTAGTGACAGTGAAGACATTTTTAATATTACAAAAGTTTTCAAATAAATGTATTAGTCAATTAATCACCCTTGGTGAGCATAAAAGACTACTTTTTCTTTTCTTTCTTTTTTTTTTTACATTTTATCAACACCAAACTTCTCTATATCATTATTAAACTATCATTTCCTATTTGTTTTCTCCATTTACACATTTAAAAAATAACTCAGTCTTAAGCCTTGAACCAAAGCAATAAGCTCTGAAATAAATCACTACATTACAATTATTTGATTACAAGTGTTCCATGAACAGTTTGGGGTTATGAAAGGGTTACAAAATGAAAATGAAAACTTCTGCTCTAGGTGTATCTTAGTTTGTGTAAGATCAAGTGGTAAAAAAATCTGACACCATCTACTCTAACCATGTGTTTTGAGGCACGTCACAATACAGCTACAAAGTGTTAAAAACCCACCAAAAACAAAACAGTTCAGCGTGTTTCACAAATCTGGGACAAAATGCAGCTTTTACAATCTATATGGACATGTTGAGCAGATGCTGCCCAAGTGCCGAAATAAATACATTTCCCCCTTTTCGTCACCAAGTGCAACTTGAGGAAGATCAACATTTTTGCCCAAATAAGTCTTTAACTTGAATACCTCACACTACAGATGATTGAGGAAGCAAATGCAATCAGCACTTCCTTATAATCACCATGAGAGAGATGGAGTTAAAGCAATGATCATATTCAGACTTCCTTCTGCCTTGGCAAAAAGGTTTGTCGCATTTGATTGGCTTTGCTGATAGCTGCATTTGAACCCTGAGTGAATTCACATGCTGTTGTTGGAAAGAAATCAAGTTTGATGAGTAATTATAAAGAAAGTCAAGAGAAGGAACACAAAAGCTAGCATGTAGCTACATTAGTGCTCTTGGTTTGTGCTCTATGAAGAACTCTTGAAACACTTCTCCATGCAAGCCTGAACTTGAATGAAAGCTAAGGAATTTTTTGTCTTGCTCTTTAAAAAGGTAAATGTTTAAACATGCAACATTTTTCCTGTGGAGTCTCAGTGTTGGAGTTGAGCACAGGGACTTCAGCAAATGTGGGTTTAGCTCGGGTACTGCTGACTGCTCCTGAAGATGGACACAAATGTGCTGAATGTATCCTGCACTGACATGACACATTGTAGAAACACAACAACTTAGTCATAAACCAAGTGAGAGAGAATGAGGAACAGGAAATGCATGAATAGTCTCGTGAGAGCTTCAATCTGTTATTTCAGCACTGACCCCAGAAAAACGTACTGGATGCACTTCCAAATTCCTTCTCAAAATTAATTTACAAAGGATTTGTTCAAAACGAACACATCAGTTGAGCCATCCAAAAGCAGACATCTGACTTAAAGACAATCATTCTGAAATAGGCAACTTAATGAACACTTCAAACCAATGACATTAGCATCAGTTCTTCAGATGGACAACTCAAAGACTGTAAATATAACAAGACCATTCACTCAAATTACAATGAATGGGAGAAAGAGCAGCATGCAATAAATCTAAATAGAGACAATCAGTCATTTGTAAAGTCACTGCAACTGTCTTTTAGAAACTCTGGTTCCCATAAAAACAGGTTTGTCACCTGGGATTGCTATTTGAGCATCGGAAACAAATTATGGGACAGTTCAAATCAGATTTTGTTGCTGCTTCAAAATATGTTATTTAAATGCAAGTTTGACAAGCTGATTCTAGTATTTATCCATTCAAGTAGACAGGTGTTTGTCTTGCATGATGCCCAAAATAGCTGCATGGAACCATTGCAAATATGGCCACAGAGTGAAATGACTTTCCCTGACTGGGACTTTGACAACGTACAAGTGACTCTTCGCTAAGCTCCGCCACCTTTGGTTACCGTTGCTCACTTTGAGACTTTACAGAATATAATTTACAGACTTCGCCAAATCTTTTTGTCTGCAAAAACTGAAAAAAATTGAAATAATATTTTACATTTTGTTTTAGTCGACCATGCTTCTCGTCAGCTAACATTTAGTCGACTAACGGGGGGCAGCCCTATACATAGTGGTAAAAATTTTTTGATTGATTTTATTATTCTTACAAATAATTTGACTCTGCCATAGTTTCTATCCGCACTACAATCACCAGAACCAATTTGAATATTGAAAATTAATTTGACAGTTTAGTCTACAACAATAACTAAGATTTATTTATTTAATTTTTGGAGAAGGAAGGTATTCTTATTATATAATCACAATTATTTTACTACTTTTTTATTTTTCTGTAAATTTAAATGTAAAGGTACTGCAAGACTTCCATAAGACAACAGCTTGTCTGATACTTGTCTGGTTAATACAATTTTTGTTTCATTTTCACCTATCAACATGGTAACATCTAGGCTACACATCTTGGTATCTTTAAAAACTTGTGTTTGTGTGTGCGTGTAATGATGCTGTACTAAAACTCTGAAAGCTTGTGGTAGGACTGAATACAGCTGAGGTTAAATGGGGCTGAATTTAGTAGTGAAAAACATTTTAGCGAAACTGTCAATGCTAACCCCTGTGTAAAATACCACCAGTAAAATTCATGCAGACTGTTACTTAAAACCAACCATTGGAGCTAAATGGATTGTGCATTGTGGACTTTGAAAGCAACTGTTTGTCAGAATGTGAGGCATGTAACAGGATTTGGGATTAAGCAATTGGCAAAATTTACTAAAATGCTGCCTGATGCTAGCCTTAATACTCATGCCTGTCAGAACAGTCATGCTTTAATGCATGCCTATAGCTACTGCTGATTCAATTATGAACATGTCTGATTAAATTTGAGGAGAATGATGTCTTGGAGCTAAAAAGAGACTGCAGTATTCCAGGCTGCAGCTTAAGGTGGTCTGAAGGACAGTAGCATTTTCTTGTATATCAGCACATCATGGACAAAACTTCATACTGCACTATGACGCACAAGGAGTGACCAACCAACTCTTTTCCATCCTCCCTCCCTTTTCTATCTCTCCTCCTGCCAATCTTCTTAATCCCAGGTTGCCAAGCAACAGCTAACGGGAGAAGTCATGGGAAAACCCTCACAAACACACAATCAATTCAGAGCACATTCTTTATGATGGCCCAGCGTTACAGGCGTGATCAATCAGGACCACACACACCTAAAAAGTTTGTTTGAGCATTTTACATCCACTTCACATCTGTGCAGCGTGTGTGATGACATCATTCACGCTCAATTTAATTTCTGGAGATGGGATGGGATGAGGGAACGGTTCGGAGAGAGACACACAACAGCAAGCCTCAACATAAGAAAGAGAATGAAATCATGGTCAATTACATTAACAGATGATTGGAGAATTTAAACTTCCCCATATTATCAGGCATACAACTTGATATGCAAATCTGAAATAAACAACCTACACAAAATCATTTCTAAAAGAAGGTAACCTATGAAAACTATACAAACACTTTTGTGATCAGCTAGTTCAAGTTCTTATGCGAGACTTAACTGGCAAAGAATAGTCGAAACCACAGCAATTGTTCCCCTTTTTCTTGATTTATAAAAATTAAGCTAAATGCAATACTTAAAAAAAAACACAAAGATAACTGTTAGAGAATACATCTCTGCTTTCAAAGCAGAAGCTGACAGCTTCCTGTTCATATTTCTCCAGAACATGGCCTTGCCACCACCATCCGACCCAATTAAATCAGTTTCCCCATGAATTAGCGGAGATCAATAGCATTCAAGGCTCTTCACACACTTGAGATTCTTGCACAAATGGTTGCTTTGAAACTTCTACAATCAAGAACATTGACAGTAAAATGTTTCAAATCATTTACAGCTTCTCCACTTGAACCGGAGACTGTAAAATTTAATTATAAAATGAAGATGATCCAGGCTTCTCAATTCTGATATTCAATCCAGCTCGCAATATAAAGACGACATGCTGCCTTAAAGCATGAAGGTTTACATTTTGTCAAGATGGATCACTCCATAGATGAGAGTTACTGCAGTGCAGTACTGATAAACATACAGCAAAAAAATAAAATAAGCTGAACCGAACCTGCTTGATGCACGAGAACAAACCTCATTGGTTCTTGTGGAGGCTCAAAAGTTCAGCGTAACACACAAGAATGAACCCTACTGATTCTCGCATGTCAAGCGAACATGCTTGAACTTCCTTTTATAATAGCTGATGTGTGCGTTGATGAATGTTTATATGTGAATAAAACACTAAATTAAATCTGCTCAGTGTATAAAGCGATCGTGTCTCTTTGGACTAAACTGCTCAATTCATATGGATTAGTTTTACAATCTCTTTATGACCTTTTTGAAGCATCAAAGTGGTAGTTGCGTAGCTGTCAATGGAGGGACAGAAATCATTCAGATAAAAAAAAAAAACATCTTCATTTGTGTTCTGAAGATGACTGAAAGTCTTATGGGTTTGGAACGACATGAGGGTGAGTAATTAAGGACAGGATTTGAATTTTTGGGTGAACTACTACCCCTGTTAACTATTTCCGTAAACATAGGGTTGCCCCAACTTAAGATTTTTCTAGTCGACTAGTAGTCATTAATTTAAGCCACTAGTAGCCTAGTCGCACGTTTATGGTATTCATTTAATTATTTAAATTGAGTGATGGCATTGGAAAAAGTTTCAGGCCTGAGAAAGAATATTATAGGTAACATTGCTAATATTGTTCTACATTACAGAGAAATACTAAGGCAAAACAACGAGCCATTCAATTAGTTAAGAGCTCAAGTGCTCACATAAAGCTTGCCGCAGCGACACCGGCAAAAGTAATAATTATGAATGTGTCGGGAAAAAACTGAAAGGAGACTGTCTGAATATTTTAATAACTTAGAGTTTTAATAATTAATTAATTTATAATTTATAATGCACGTTAAGTTAAATGTCATGCAGTGAGCGCGGTACTAATTTAGCTTCCACACTCCGCACGAACACTTGGATTTGCGCCTAATAATAGCGCACATTTATCTAGGTTAACGTTAGAGCGAATGGCCATGTAAAGGGGCTAGCATTATGCCTGGTACGGTGTATGATTTTGGGCTGTCCCAGACGAAAGATGATCAATCGTGGTGATTTCTGTGATCGTGTCTCCTCAATGGTGGTCCTACAAGGTACAGTTAGAGAGGTTCAAAGACAGCCATTGTCAAACTACTGACCTCAAGCTACGTCTGCTAAATTGGCATGCCAAGTTGGCCTCTTTTCCCTAGCCATGACCACGTGCATTTTTTCCTATTTTGCTTCCTTCTCTTTTTTTCAGCACACATAATAACCAGAATTGCAAAAGTGCGATCTTGCTCTATTTGTTCAACACTAGCGCATGCTGATGACGTTTCATTCTTCTATACTAACTTGCATCATAGCCTACGATTCAATAGGTGTCATTATTATACAGTTTGATTTGTAATGATCTTATAGGATTGCTGAAACGCATAATCTGTAACAGGCATTAGGCTACTTCTTAAGCGTATCAATTATGTTTGAAATCGATGAATGATACGAGAACATCTGGATTTCCTGCCCGACATAATTACCAAATGGGCCAGACTGTGCGATTCGCCAATTTATTTCTGTGACTGACTAATTCATATTTTGTTGACTAAGCCTCTTCTTGTCGACTAATGTTTAGTTGACTATCAGGGGGAAGCCCTACCTAAAAGCATGTATGTTTCTGTGACTGTACAAAGCTCATGAATATTTAATGAGGTAAGCACTGATGCAGTTTTTGTTTGCAGCAAGGCACTGCATTTTCCACCACTGTAGCTGATGATCGCAGGCAACACTAACCTTGATCTGTCGGGATTACAGACCAGGTGACTAACCATTAGTCCTTAAGCAGAATCCTTCACGGATCAGCCAATGGCCACACAATCTCAGAGGTTATTTATAGTGAGCGAAGAGTGCAAAGCATGAACATAAAACATCACAAACAGAAAGAACAGGGAGGAATGGCCAGGTGGGACAAGAACTAGAAAAGGAGAACTTCCTGATGATGTGCTGAGGTTACATATGGCCTTTCTGAAAACCTAACAGCTAATCTAATGCACTTCCTGCTGCCCAAATGAGTCATTATGGAGCATGTGATGACTGTGTAAAAGCCAAATAATGGTGTGTGTCTAAATAAACCTCACACCTACACAATTACAGACAACTTCTGAAGAAAAGACACCCCTTGCTTCGGTCTTTTATACTACATATTGCTGTTAAATTGAACGAAGCAAACCAATAGGGGAACCTAATTAAAAGTTTTAGAGACTCCAATTCAAGACTTGTGCATGTGCATGGTTTGAGTGATCACTTGCTATCTGTCTTAAATATATGAAGTGACCAAGTGTAAATACCCCCCTCCCTCCCCTCCCTCCTCTTTAATATCTTATTTGCTGAGACAGCGTGCATTGATTGGCTTCCTTTGTCTTCCTTAACTTTGTCTTATCCTCTTAGGTCACTGTGTCAGTTGGATTTGGCAGCATGCAGGAGATTTTGTGGATAAATTCCCTGGCTGTATTTACTTTTAATGCATCTCCATCATAGAAGCACAACAACATCCTGCTATCCAAACTGAACAACTGCACTAAGGTTTTTTTTTTCTTCTTCCATCCAAACACAGGATATTCAGAGATGAGGAAATGGGTGATTTAGAGAATAATCACATCATTCTGTTCTCTGCAGGGAGAAAGGCATAACCATTTAAGGACTTGGCAAATATATGAGCTTGAGAGTGAAGTGTTCATTGCATTCAGCTATAATACATTATGCATGACTACAATGAGTTTATGATGGCCGCCAATGAGAAACAAGCTATATTTTTTCCTACTGATAACTCTCTCCTACACCTCTGTGCCCTGCAGATATGTTATGGCTTACGTCTAAACATTCCTAAATGTTCAGATGATGTTATCTTTTCTAGGAAATATGGCCTGGAGAAAAGTGTACAATGAAAAAGAGGCCAGGCAGAAAGAGGAAGAGCACAGAGTTATCTTCTGCTTCCTTCATTACTGGAGGCGACTCCGCAGGAACACGCCTCATCAGGCTAAAGCTTCTCGCTCATATGTAGGCACAGCATGGGGCCTGCACACATAATCTCTCAGCCAATTAGGGCAACCTGCCATTCACATGATCAGAGACAGTATTACCAATGAGCGGGGGAATAAGAAGGGTTGGAGTTCATCTGTTTGAAGTATCTAAGATAGCTGTCCCTTAAAATGTCACACAACTGCATGCAGAAGTGGAATTGATTTCCATTTACTGGTAAAAATCAATCGTTTTAAATACTACAAGTAAATTTTGGCATTACAACATAATAGACAGTATGAAAAATGAATATTCATATTGAGATTTGTCATGTTCATTTATAGGTGTTTTTAAAGATTAGATGTAAAAAAGGGGAAATGTGCATGTACATTAAATATTAGTCAATGAGGGTATGCACTGATGTCACTTTCCTGCTGGCACGTGCCCCCTCAGCTAGTGAGTGCCAAAGCATCCTGCAACATGACTGGCATGTAAGGGGAAACAGCAAAAAAGGGAGTACATTGTAGTATTGTAGACATAACATGATGGCTTTCTGCAAAGCTGCTTGGAAACAATGTATATTGTGAGGCACTATATAAAATAAATTTGAGTTGACCGACCCTTTTTTTGGGAAAATTAAAGTGACGAGGAAATCAGTGGATATTCAGGTCGTTTCAATATATTTTGTATAAACTTGTATTACTCATCATAATGGATGTTTTTCTTTAATAAATGCTGACAAAAACTAGTTACGCAGAATATAAGATGAGTTGTCAATACAATATATAACCAAGTGTATTATTTTACCCCCAAATTCAACATATAATTCAATATATATGACATTTCCCAATATGGTAATGTTATTAAATTATTAGTTTTAAAAAGGTTAGCTGCAAGAAAGTAATGAAGGGGGAAATGAGCATGAAAAATTAATTATCCAATATTAGCAGATATAGGCCTATATTTAATACAAACTAATGCTGAAAAATGGAAGCAGCCAATAACCTGTATGGTACTGATATATTGTGCATCCCTAGTAAATATATAAATTTTAGTCAGATGGGAGTTTGATTGCTGTATCTGATGTAAACAACAAAAAAATTCTTGGTGAGGTGAAAATACACAGACACTACATGTTCAGACATGAATGAATTCCTCTTGTGAATAATCCTCAATGCTAAACTTGCTCTGCTCAAAATCAATCTTAAAACAGGGTTATGTTCTTTTATGAACTTTGTAGATGTTGCCACCTAAAGAGCAACAACCACAGAGGTTTCAGGTTCAATTCCTTGTACCTTTAAACAAAGCAGGTGCATTTGACAGCTCCTACAAGTATTGTAGTATAGCCTACTTCGCTAACCGTGAACAATACATGCATTTGTAGGCATTATCATCAATTACCACAGATATGTAAACATCTGGGTAAGTCCCTGTTTTTTATTCTGATAAAAATAGAAAATATGCAAATCACTACTTATAACAACCATATCATGAAAGATAAATGACCTACGCACAGTTTTAACAGTTTCACATAAAGATTCCCTACAAAAACCACCCAGAAATGATGGGTTTGAATGCTGGTCCTGAACCAAAAGTTTTGAATCCCTCTGAAAAGTGGCCTGAGGGCAAGGCAAAGCCTGCATTCCTCTTATCAGCTGGACTCTGGCCAGTCTGTTACGCAGTTTTCTTTCTCTCTCCCTGTGTTTTTTCTGCCTCCCTCTGCACAAAAGCAGTTAGAAAGTAACATTCACAGCAAATTAAGCTTTTGAGTGTTTATTGAGTACTGAATGTGCCTACAGTATGTGATGCAAACCTAAGAACATCAGTATTAGCTTGGAAGGTCATAGTTATGAGATAATCAATCAATGAGTTCTTATGACTGCATACAGGCACATAAAGCGTTCCCAACCTGCCTCCTCACTGGCCATGTCTAATCCATGTTTCGTTATCTATATTCAGGGCTTCGGGCAACAGCACAAACATCTATTATATAGCTGGAAAGTAATAAATCAATTGAAGAGGTGCACAATCCTCTGTTGCCATAAACCTGTATGGAGCTAAACGACATGGAGAAGCAACTAAATGGCATGTTTACAAATCCCTATCACAAAGATTCTTAAAGGGGAATATACCATGAAAACCCTTAGCTAATGTTTAACCTGTGAAGTAACCAGAGGCTTTGTTTCACTCTGACAAAGGGAGCTATGCACACTTCACACTCTCCTAAAGATGAAACCATCTCACCTGTCTCATTCAGCCCATATAAAGCCAAGGGCTACACCTTCAAAGAAACCGAATAAAACTAGTGCTATATCTCACCCTGGGCGAGGTCTTGTAAAGTGAACTCAGCGTTTGGCTGCACAAAGAACTCGTTTACAGACACAATAGAAAAGGTGATACTCTGAAACAATAGTCTATATACAATTATTTAGCAGAAGAAAAAGCTCCAGCAAGCCTTTATCTACTTTTGAAACACCCATGTGGTTATCTAGAGGTAATGAAACCATTGCGATAGACCGGTATCACATCTATTTTGCAACTAGATTAACCAGTTGAACAGTCATAGTTAATTATGACTGTTCAACTGTTTAATCTGCATTAGAGAAAAATGTATTATGACTGTTCAACTAGATTAAACAGAATTTTGGTCATCATTTACTCACCCTCATGTTATTCCAAACCTGTAAGACTTTCTTTCTTCTGCAGGACATAAAATATTATATTTTGAAAAGGTTTCAGTTGTTATTGCCCGTGGGGTCCAATGTTGTTTTGGACAATGTTGACTTTCATTGTGTGGACAAAAAAATAAAATAAAATACTGAGACACTTTTCAAAATATCTTCTTTTGTGTTCCATAGAAGAAAGTCATGCAGGTTTGGAATGACATGAGGGTGAGTAAATGACCATTTCCATTTTTGGCTGAAGTATCCGAATCAAATTTAAAACATGAATAAAATACTATAATAGTATACCAATTATACAAAAAAAACAAGAATCTGTGAAAAATACCACATTCTGATAAATGAAATTAATTTGTGACAATACGAAAAATGCTACACAAGCCAACTCATCTAGATGCAAAGGGCTCCTCACACAGATTTGAGCGGCCTGTTTTGGCTAATTTACAACAATGGCAGCTTTGTTTGATAGCAGAAATAGGGAGAGGAACCCATCACTTCCTCAGTGCACTAGTTTCTCAACCAGCCCCCTTTCTCACATCGCTGAGGCCTGTGTGAAACCGACCCAGCAGTCACCGCTTCGGACTGACCACTACACCACAGAGAGCACAGGGGACACATTCCTGGAGCGACTCTCACGAAGATTCGGCTTCCCGTAGCTGCCTCTAGTTCCCAACATTCAGCTCAGAGGAGTTTCTTTTGTTTCTGTCAGTGAAATTAGCCTGACATGAAAGGCCCTGTGCCAACCCCGTATGCAGCAGACAGCATTTACAAAAGCTCTGACAACAGTTGCAAGTCGAACGTGGGGAAAATTCCTAAACTGCCTTCATTCATTAACCATATAGAAAGAGAGCAGTCTCACTAAGAATCCGGCCAAGGTGGCTACAGAATTGTGTCATACTGGGCAGTCTAGATTGCACGGCATGCATTTTGGTTAGAGACGCAATGAAACCTGACCATGACCTAATGGACTTTCTCAACCCATGGTTCAAAGTCCTAGATAGGCTATATCTATGTGTGAAAGCATGTGGAATAAATGATACCAACTTGGGCGGGGCTGAGGTTATGGTCCTTTCTTAGATGTGTGAAAGAGTTTCAGCCAAAACATTTGCTGCAGAATGGAGTAAACAGAGAGTGACAAAAGTAGCATATTTAAAAAAAAAACTAGACAGCTTGTTCCTGTTTAAACATTCAGTTTAGGTTTAATGGGACAGAAATATGAGTAAAGACCTTATTAAAAGCATACTCAATAAATAATGTTGAAATGTGAACTTTCATTTTAAAATAATACCTAAAACTAAACCAGAGGAAAGATTGTCACCATGTTTCTTTTAGGTCATTTAGGGTAAATTATTTGGACAATTGGACAAATGAATGGATGGATAGACAATTAATTTAAGATAGATAGATAGATCGATATAGATAGATAGATAGATGCTGCAGCAACACTGCAGGTGATAGTTGGTATGAGTAACTTACTCTTTGAACATCTTCTCCATGTCTTTGATCTGCTTCCTCGAGAACTCCTTGAACTCGGTGTAGGGGTTGAACACCTTCATGCTGGGCTGCTGGTGTCCACCGACGCCCTCGTTCAGCTCCCCGCGCCGTTGCAGTTTGGCTCCCAGCTCTGAATCCGCGCTGGCCGTGGCCGGTTTCTCGTGAGCTCCGTTCTCATGAGACCCTTCCAGAGCCACCGCGTCGTGGTCGCCGTCCTCGATCTGCAGCCGACGGTTCAGCTTCGATGACAGCTCGTCCGTTGCCATTTCGTCTTATTCTGAAATCTAACTATCTACGGGGAAAATACAGTGGGATAAAATGCTGCAAAGCGCGCAGTCCATATAAAGGTTCAGTGGGTTAAATCCAAATTCAGATAAGCATTTGGTTAAATACGCTTTAAAATGCAAATCATTCGACTTATAACTGTGTGAAGGGATACGCGTCTGTAAACCCACTGATTCAAACGGACAGCGCTCGTGCGTATGATGACGCCTCGGCGATCGCTGACGGTTAAATAAGCTCGTGCGTATGCAGTAAGATGGACACAAACCCGCTTCTTTACGCCACGCCTTTTAAAGAGACTCACCGGACACGAAAGACCACTTACAACACTCTTATCGATACCTTTTGATATACACAATATAATCTCACCGTACGTGTTTTTAGTTTCAGGTTGTTATTAGCCTATTATAGTTATTTGAGATGACGTCGTTTATTTGTCATTCATTTATTCATGACGATATATTTGAGCGAAACAACTTCTTTTGTCGACCAATTCCAAAGATTTCCAAATTCCAAAGACATTGAGCTGTTACATCATGACATCAATTTTATAGACCAACACTAACCTTAATTTATTATTTGATTTATTTATTTATTTTACTTTTTTATACCAACAAGTGGTTTAAACAAGGTAATGCTAAATACGGATTACTAATGATGATACGTAGCCTATCTCTTCTCAGTAGACCCACACGGAAGTTATGCCTGCAAAAAGATTTCCGCTAAATTTCCACAAAACACTTGTCATTCAAGTTCTAATTCTTCACATTTTACACATATTATTTAATCTATTATTATTTTTTAATTGAATTCATGTTTTTGCTAATCTGACTATGTTCTCAATAAATAGGCTAGCCTACTCCTAGCTCTGTATATTACATTTTACTATGTTTAAATTCATTCCACATTATTCATCAGATATTTCTGAATCAAAAACAGCAGATAAGGGAGGTGAGAAAAACATTCATGTATAAAAGATAAACATTAAATTGTTTATTTCACAAAAGCAGGAAATTGTGTTTATGTGGGTATGTATGTGTTGCCAGTTTAGTAGGTATTAGTATGTGAGATATCAGCATTAGATCTGAAGGCATCAGCTGAGTGACTAAAGGCTGATTCATGAAACAGGAAGTCACACACACACACACACACACACACACACACACACACACACACACACACACTTATGCACACATACTCTATCTGAGACATCCCCTCTGGTTATAGAGGAGGGGCTGCTACCTGCGTTCTTTCCTAATATGGAGAAAGACAGAATGAAACGTAGGATTTCACCACAGAGAAAGAAGTGTTTAGACCATCACACCTCTCTGAGGAGCTAAATGTGATTTGGCATGCTGTAATACCACCACAAAGTGAAAATCTTTCCTTTTGAATGGTGAAAAACCAGTCTTCATTAAAAGGGCCAGTACTCATGGTTCCAGATGTCTGCTTTATAAACACACACATTTTCCCCAGATTCAGATACATTATGAGAAGCATAAATCACTGGGGACTTCGTTTACCACTCGCTGGGAAGGCCTTTTGCCTGAAGGAAATGTGAACTGTAATCCTTTCTGTACTCTTGTGGGATATATCTGGGTCCGACAAAATAAGCAAGGGAGTAGCAGAAACACACACAAAGGAATCTCCCCTTGTCTCTTTCTGTCACTCATCTTATTCAGCCCCTCTTTGTGTTTTTAAGTATCTCTTTTTTGTTGTTTTTTTGTCTCTGACCAATGTGTATGAATGAATAAAAATGTAATAAAAGAAGATAAAATAAAAGAAGATTAATAAGACCATGAAGTGAAATTACTTTGCAGTAATGCAAAGCTCAAATCCTTTAGGTGCCTAAAATCCAAAAACATAACATTTGCTAGTTTAGGTCATGGTAATTTCTACTCTGGAGTGTTGACTCATGAAAGTGACATCATTTTTTGACAATGACCTAGTCCTAGAAAAACAAGGTATCACAATTTAGCTAAGCTGATGTGTTGGTGTGTGTGTGTGTGTTTATGTGTGTATTATACAGATTGCACAGCTCTCAGCTATGTAGCGCTATAGCAGTAATTGAGCATCATGCTAGTGCGAGCTGTTTGAATCTGGTCTTTGAATGGTTGCCCAATCTCATAACAGTGCATTTTCTTTGTGTGAGAATAGAAACAGGAAGCCATGCAGAAAAAGGGAGGTTAACTTTTGGATAAAAAAGGAAATAGGCAAATATCCAACATAAATATGCATTGTTATAAAATGTTACAGCATTATGTTTGACTAAAGTAGCAGATTATCTGAAATATCTATGCCAGGAAATATGTATTTTTAATTTACTGCCTAAATCTTACATACAGAACTTTTGTCTGCTTTCCAAAATGTATCAGACTGCAATTTAAGGCACAACGTAAAGAAATGTTGCATTCTCAACATTGCCACACAGGGCACTAGCTGTCTGTCAACAGAAAATTTTAAAAGAATGGTTGGGAGGGAGCATGAAGAATCATTTTCACACATGAATTGGCACCTCTGAGTCCAGACCTTAAATTCACTGAAAGTCTTTGGGATCTGCTGGAGGAGACTTTACAGAGTGCCTGACTCTTGCATTGTCAATACAAGATCTTGAACAAAAATGTATGCACCTCTTGATGGAAATAACATCACAACATTGATTTCTTTACTCTGTAAAGTCTCCTCCAGCAGATCCCAAAGACTTTCAATGAATTCAAGGACTGGACTCAGAGGTGCCAATTCATGTGTGAAAATGATTCTTCATGCTCCCTCCCAACCATTCTTTCACAATTTGAGCCAGATTCTTCATGACATTGTCATCCTGGAATATGGCCATGATACGTCTTCCTGCATAGTTGTTTAAGAATCAATTAGGGTTAGAAGAACTGTTGCCAAACTTATAACATGCTAGAAACATAATAATCACTGCAATAATAATCCTAGAATCAAAGCATTTGCCTATTTAAATTCAAACAGCAACTTTTTTGGGGCCGCACAGTGTATATCTAAGTGAAACGGCTTCTCGAAATGGGAAAAAACTTGATTTTGTCCGTCAGGAATTGATTGCATCATTGGATCATGTTGTTTGCTAATCGCTGTGATTTAATGTGAGTGAAAGGTGGTTGCTAACAAAATTAGGTTGCTAACAATTTTGCTATAAGGATTTGCAGTTTTATGAAAAATGATGCCACTATGACTGACTAAAGCAGCAAATTATGTGAAATATCTTGACATCTTTGACTTGATCTCAGGCCTGATTCAGTGTGCACTTGCTTAGCGATCATGGGTGGTCATAGTGAAGCTGTGTTTGTGTCCGCGAGCTACAGTGAGCTGGGAGCTCTCCTAGCATATGAGACAGACTGTCTAACTCAAGCCAATTTTACAGTTCTGCTGCTCTTTCTATTCTGGCTCTTTCTTCAAAGTCTGCAGCTCACGCTTCCTCCTTCAACGTCTCCTGCCAGGTCTTTGTTTGCCCCACTAAGGCCATTATAAGCACACACAGACACACCCACTCAGAAGGCAATAGGAAATTCAGATTTGGAGTCTGTAATAAAACAACTTCAAGGGAACATGAACGGGGATTTAGGCTCTATTTACAGCAGCGAGTCTTAAAAAGTTATGAGTTTCAAAAAAAAAACACATTAGGCTAAATAATGAATTAGCTAGTGCTGGTGCAGCTGGAGTTGTAAGACCTATTAATGACACAGTGTGATGTTTGGCTATAAAACTCCCTGCAGTCGAGCCTGTGTTGGATGGCATTAGTTCAGGCCCTGAACTAATGCCATCCACCACAGGCTCGACTGCAGGGAGGCTCTACATTTCTCCTGGAATCAAACGCATACATGCACATACACACAAACAGGATAATGGCAGTACTAGTCCCAAAGGAGAATACACTGACAGATCTGCGAGTACAGTACAATGAGGATCAGCTGTTTTATGAATTATTAATGAACACAAGACCAGTGAGACTATTGATTCAGGCTGCTGCCATCAAAGTGAGAAAAGGAGCAGCTTTCTGATGACTTTTACTGGATTCATTCAGAAACAATAGACTGACAGGTCTGACAGCTGTCTTTGTGAGTTTCAAAACACCAGTATGCAACTACAACAAAAGAATATATCTAGAACAAAGGGAAAGCTTGTATATCTACAGTTTTTGGCTTAACTTAACTCTTTGACAATTTAATCCAAAAGCAAATGACTGCACATTCAATCTATGTAAACTCAGTTTTGATATGGTCAATCGTGCCAACCATGGCAACGCTATCAGTCCACTCATCTAGTGTAAATAAAACTGATGTATACAAACACAACTGGTGCCATCATCAGTTAAATATAATAAAAATATCAAAATAAAACACTCATAAGATTCATTATTTTATAATGTGACCATTACATCAGAGAATTGTGAACATGCAAAAGCAGGGGCGTAATTTGTGTGTGTGTGTGTGTGTGTGTGTGTGTGTGTGTGTGTGTGTGTGTGTGTGTGTGTGTGTGTGTGTGTGTGTGTGTTTTTTTTTGGGGGGGGGGGGGGGGGTGCATTACAACCCCCCCCAATATTTATACTATTATACTATGATCACATGAAAAGGAGGCATCAGGAGGCATACCCAAACATCAACCCCCCAATGTTCAAACCAAATATACGCTCTTGTGCAAAAGTGTTGTTAAATTATTGAAATATTAACTAAAAATCTCAGGGGGTACTTTTGTCAAAAGTTTTGTCAGAAAAGTTTTTGGAATCCCTCACTCCATCAGTATGTGGATTCCTTGTAGATTACCGTATACCAGCTGAGCTGCAGCAATGGTACGTTTTTAGTCAGTTTGTTTGTTGAATTATCATTATAAGAATGACATGATATACAACACACAGCCATTTTCTTCCACATCTGGAACCAATACCTCATCAAAACTAACTGCACTAGGTTTTGAGATGAGTCAAGGACAGATGGTGGCTGGAGTGGACCATGATCACATCTGTTCAGTGTGAGTTAAGGCAAAGGGAAAGAGTGGGCAGTCAAGATTGATTTGGACCAGAGACCTGTATTTTGTCCCACCCTTAATCTGTCATGCTTGAGCTCTCAGCCATGAATTCCCTGAAATGTATAGATAGGGAAGGGAAAGAGTACGAGAGAATCATAACCTTACAAATGCACTAATTAGTGTATGACATAATTAGGCAGAACTGATGAGGTCTCATGATGTGCCTTGATAAACATATTTATCCTTGTTCATCTATTGGTGTGCTAGAAGACTTAGACATGTTGTAAATCATTTTAAAATGCATTATGTGTAATGATCCCTCCGGCCTTTCTGAGCTAAATTAAATAAAGTACATAAACGTAAGACAAATATACACACAGAAAGGCAGCAACAACTACAATGTAAACAAGTTAAACAGGGACACGCCTAAGCAGAGGAACAGGATAATGCAGCATAATTTTCTTTTATTTAATTCGTGCACCCAGTGTGTATTCCTTATTAAAATGATTTAAACATAAATGAAGAGTACATTTGATATATAGGCTGTGTGTGTGTGTGTGTGTGTGTGTGTGTGTGTGTGTGTGTGTGTGTGTGTGTGTGTGTGTGTGTGTGTGTGTGTGTGTGTGTGTGTGTGTGTGTGTGTGTGTGTGTGTGTGTGTGTGTTAAAGCTTTAAAAGCTGGTCTTACTTTCATGCTCCTCACTGAAACCTGCAGACAAAATAGTTACATTTTAAGCTGTTTCCAGAACTCAACACAAAAGAAATGCCCTGAAAACCCTCTCGGATGGCTTAAAAAACTAGTGTGATTTCATCAATTGGATTTTATCTCTCTCAGTCAAGGTCTGAGGACAGAGCTAATTGAACAATTGAGTTAACAGATGCCAGTGAATGGGGTGTAATTTAGCCTGGCTTTTTTCATGATAATTCTCTTACTAAAGCACCGGTTGTTTAAGACAAGTCAGGATTTGGAGTGATTTTCTTGACTTTGCATATAACTCTGTTAGTTTCCACAAACAGATCTGTTAGAGGTTTGACCTAAATCTAGGTAAAGTCTCTTTTTGTGTTGCTTTCTATTTCAAAGCTATTTTACTGAGCTGTTTCCTGATCCCTTCTCTGTTTTTGGTGGGGTGTAGTGACCCCTATAGGTACACATGCTCATTACACAATACTATTAAGCTACAAAGCAGCTCACTAAATTAAAAGGGTGCATTTATTCGGGAGCATCCCATCATCAACCTCACCAACCAATGGCATTTTAGTCATATACAGACTAAGGACTTTTGTAATGAAACCTTGTGTGCTGGGAGTGGGCGCCATTCAGATGGGAGCAAACAAGCTAGCCTACAAAGTTTGCTCGTTAGTGTTACAATTAAACTAAGATAGATAATACTGTGTATAACGTGCCCTTATGTATAGGCTTATGTGTAATTGTATCAATGCTTAAGCAATGAAAACCAACCAGTTTTTCTAAATCTTTTCAGTTGTAATAGTCCTGTTCAGCCAACAGATGACAGTCTTTGTTCATTCAAAGAACTGACCTTGCTTATCTCACTGTAATGGATGAAACTGAAACCCAAACTATGTAAGACCCAGTTGGTGAGTTGAAATTGAATTGTTTTTTAATTCAGAAATCGATAACACACTGGATTTACTCCACATTTGAAATCGATAACTGGACTTACTCCACATCATTTATTTAACTTTACTCACACAATAATAAATCACATTTCGTTTTTTTTAGGCTCGTTCAAATAATGAAGGCTGGTCTCACAGAACATGTTTTACATTTAAAAATGCATGTTGACATATATATATATATATATATATATATATATATATATATATATATATATATATATATATATAACAAAAAAACAGTATGTTCTGTGTGACCTTGCATTAGTGAAATATGCTTTCTACATCTTTAAAAAAAAAGAAAAAAAAAAAGAAGTGGATTTGGTTCAGTAAACGTTAATGAAATCTGTGGGAGGTTCTGAGGACCAATGAGAATCCGGAGACAATAGTGAGAGTCTGATTTTCCTTTCCCTCAGTTTCCCTTGTCCTTGTGTTCGGGCATCAAAGGACATCTGCAATTTTTACACATTACATCATCTTCTCCTTCCTTGCATTTCATGCATTTTCTTTCTTTCTTGAGTTTCTTTCACAGGAGGTTGTTTTGCATTCTGTCAGTCAGATGTCTCACTGGTATTTCACTCTGGACGATTCCCTCCAGAACCCGTACAGTTCTCTGAGGGCTTATTTGCTGAAAATGTGGCTCTGCTTCTGCATAGACATGACATGCCCCGTAACTCTCTGCCTGGCCGCTGGAAAAGGGTGTAGAGACGGTGGCATTCTTATGGTTGCATTGTTGAGAGCTCTTTATTTTGGGTGTAGGACTGGCCTTACTATGGCTCACACACATCCTGTGGCGGATGTTTTGGGTATCCTGACTCAGGATTTTGCGAAAATTGGGTTTGAAGAGAAGATAAACCATAGGGTTGTAAATGGTGGAGGATTTGGCAAGGATAGCTGCCAGCGCAAAGGCGATGGGTGGGACCTGCTCATTGGCACTGAACGCAGCCCACATGGCAACAACCGCATATGGGCTCCAAGCCGTAAGGAAGCCAATACACACAGCCACTGAGAGCTAGAAAGAAAACACACATTCACTTAGTTGACATGCAATTAAATAGAATGATTTGTTTTGAAATATTTTAAGATCATATTTTGACCTCTGTAACCCATATTTTCTTTCACACATCAAAAGTGACAGTAAAAACATATAATGTTACAAAAGGATTATGTTTCAAATAAATGCTGTTCTTTTGAACTTTCTATTCATCAAAGAATCCTAAAAAAAATATCTGTTTTTATATAAAACATTGATTATAATGACAAATGAGAATGATTTCTGAAGGATCATGTCACACTGAAGACTGGAGTAATGATGCTGAAAATATTGCTTTGACCACAGGAATACATTAATAATTAAAAAAATTCAAATTGTAATAATATTTTACACTATTACTGTATTTTTGATCAAATAAATGCAGGCTTGGTGAGCATAAGAGACTTCCTTCAAAAACATTAAATAATCTAACTGCCCCAAACTTTTGAACAGTAGTGTACTATATATGCAATATGAACAGAACAAACTGTTATATTTATTTATTTATCAGCATTCTGCTTATATTATATGTTCCTTTTTATGACCCAGGTCAAATGTGTGCATATGTACACATATGTTTTGAGGGGACATTTCTCTGCTTCAATATTCAACATTTAGCACCAGCATAATTAACAGTGCAGCCCTCACTGCCAGCAGCAAAGTTACATGCAGGAGTAGTTTATTACCAGGGCTTCAATCATGACACAGTTATGAAAAATTAGGCTGGGACAGCCAAAGGTATACAGCCAGTCCTTGTCCAGAGGACAGAGGACTGATTACTTTTTGAGGGACATTAAGTACATACTCAGCAATAGTATCACGTTCCTGCTGTCTGCTCTACAGGGCAATAAAATACGGTATATTTGCACAGTGAGACAGTGTGGACACCACACATGTTTTTGTGCACTTTTATGTCCCAGGGTTAATCACAGCTTTTGTTTTGTTACATGAAGGTCACTATAGGCATTAACAATAAAAACCGACACCAAACAAACCCATCAAATCCCATAAACTCTCTTTACCTTGACAATAAGAGTGTGTGCGTTGGTCACTTTGGTTTTTGGCGAGACATGCTGTTGAACGGCTTGGCGAGACCCCCTCACTCTGAGCAGGATGAAGGTGTAAGATAGGATGATGATGGTACAGGGGACAACGTAACAAAAGATAAAAAGACTAATGATGTAAGACATAGCAAGGGCATCATGGGATGGACTGTACCTTGGAACATACAACATGGAAAGGGCATCATTGTAAAATCAGTTTGTGTTAGTTTCACATATTAATGCTAAAATGTTTGTTCTCATACCAGTTTATGCAGCAGGCGGTTCCGTATGGTTCTGGTGCAAAACTTCCCCAGCGGACCAAAGGTCCCACAGCAAACACAGACGCATAGCACCAAACCCCAATAACCATCACACAAGCATGGTTGGATGAGAACTTGTTACCTGGGGAAGACATACAGAGGACTGCATGAATTCTTATTTTTACAAAATATGGTGTGAATGGTCAAGGTGACTAATTGGTCAGGCTGTATGATTCTCCTGACACAGGTCTGAACAGTAGGAATTCTTTTCATTTCATATCCCACAAAGAAAGAAAGAAAAAACTACCCAGTGTTTCAAGCTCCAGCAACCCCTAAATGTGTGCTCATTAACTGTACTTCTACTTCTTTCTTTGGTTAATTTGTTTTATCACTCTGTCTCTCCTATTTTGTCTTATTTCCCCTACATGTTCTGTTTTGTTCCACATGTCCTCTCTTATCCTCTTTTTCATCTTTCTTCATTTCTGTGTCTCTTTCCATTCCTGCTCATTTAAGCCAGAGGGCCTTTTCATTTCACAGTGAACTGAGTGTGACAGTTTTCAGAATCTTCAGACAGAACACGGCGCTAACGGTCCAAAACACTCAGAACTGATTCTGCCGTGTGAGATTAAACTTGA